>NC_137775.1:166611161-167018932 GCF_963455305.1 Plecotus auritus
TATATTTAGTGCCTAAATATGCCTGGCACATTGTAGGTGTTCAGTAAATATTTGTTAGAAGAATGAATCAATGCCTGAATGAATTCTTTAGCTTACTCACAGATATATTTTTTTACTTTAAAAGATGCTCATTTGTTGGGAGAAGTTCCAAGTATCTGCCCATCCAAGTATCCAATTTAAGGAAGTTTAAATTTCCCCTTGAATAGGTTGGGAAGTGTATACAGCTATAGATGAATTATATAACTTCTGATTAGCAAAATAACATTATTATTATAGAAAATGTGGAAAATGCAGAAAAAGAAAATACAATTAACTTGTAATCCAACCACTCAGAGACTGGTAACATTTTAGTAAACGTCTTTCCAGACACATTTAATTTCAATTTCAGTGATGTTTTATTTTAAAGTTTCCTTATCCCCATGACAAGGAATGGAACAAACAAACCGAGGAGCTCAAAGCTGACTGTGGTTTCATGCTTCTAGCAAAATGTCATCCTCACAGTTCACTAACAGCCACAAGCACTTCCATGGAACTTTTGGGCGCTACTATTTTCCTTTTCCAAGAAAGCATGCTATAATTTGGACATTTAGGTTACCCAAACTTCCACTGAAGGATCTTCCTTGTAAAGTGACCTCAGAATTCCCAGAAAACTAAGTATCTGGAATTTGGGAAATTCAGATTGATTAGTATTACGACGCCCAGAAGCCTGGGGTAGTAGTTCTAGGTGTGCAACTTCCTGACTGCGAGGCTTTGGGAAAGCCACCCTCTTTTGGCTAAGGGGTTCCTTAATTAGAAATGGAGATAATATATGCCTCACAATTTACTATAATGATCAGATACAGTAATGGAGACATGTTTTCATACCTATAAAAGGAAACACAAGTGTAAGGGATTATAATTGTAATTAAAATGTGGTAAATCTTGGGGTAACAATGACATAATAGGACAGACATGCCACTACTCCTAAGCAGCCCCGGGGGCAAAGGCTAATCAGTTCTAGCAGGATTTCCCAATTTTGCCTTAGAGCTATTTCTAATCATGGTTTTGTGCTTTTTCCACCAGACTGTGGACTCCTGAGAGAAAGAGAAACTTCCCCCAACCCTCATTCATTGGGGTAGTCCTATTACTTATCTATCACAGCGATTATCAACCTAAAATTTTTTTTAAATGTCAACATGAAAAATAATATTCCACTTTATGTTAGTGTTATAAGTGCTTTTACACACATCAATATAGACACAAGAAAATGTAGCAGAAAGTGATGCATATTGAGAGCCAGGAAAACTGTTCAGCCTGTTGACAACCATATAAGACACTGGTCAAGGGAGTTTCTTTATCTGCTGGTGGATGAAAAGATACCTAAGGTCTCTCTCAGCTCCAAATTTCCATGAACTTTAACCCTTGCAATGATAGATGCAGTCTTTAATGAAACTACATTTTGAGGAGAGGGATTGAGAAATCATTAGTTTAATCTTTACTTGCTTTGAAAAAACAAGCTTCAGTATTCTGTACTGTGAAATAACGTTTGGAATTTGTTAAATCATTAACAGTCCTTGTTTACTATTTAGAATTTAACAATATTCTTTGATGTTCTCTATTCTTTTAATGTTCTCTAATTATCATGCATGTTTTAAAATGAGTTCTGAAAGCTCCACTGCTTAATTAAAACTCATTCTAAATTTGTTGAATTTTAAAGAAACATTTGATTTGCAAAAATAAGTCTACATCCAGTAACCTTCAACATTTCACAAAGGAATTCAAAAAACATATTAAAGAACAGTAATGTGAATGAGAAATGAGCCTTGAACTAAATACGGGGAATGTATTTTTTTTTTTTTTCATAAATTCCTGCTGGTGGTATTTATTTTGTTACTAGAGGCCCGGTGCATGAATTCGTGCATGGGTGGGGTTGTTCTGGGTGGCCTGCAGGGATCAGGCTGAAACCCACAGTCCAATGCTGCCTGCAGTTCCTGCCACTCCCACTCATCCCAGCCCCACGGTGGCAATTGGGAGAGGCTCAAGTTGCCACAGCAGCACTTGCTAGCCATGAGCCCTGCGTCTGGCGCCCTCCCAAGGGGAGTGGCCTGCGGATCGGGCTGAAACTGGCTCTCCGACATCCCCTGAGGGGGCCCAGATTGTGAGAGAGCGCAGGCCAGGTTGAGGGACCCCACCGGTGCAACAATCGGGCCGGGGAGGACGGTGGGAGGGCTCCAAGGCATGTCTGGCCCATCTCACTCAGTGCCCGATCAGCTGGACCCCAGCAGCAAGCTAACCTACCGGTTGGAGCATCTGCCCCCTGGTGGTCAGTGCACATCATAGGGACAATTGAGCAGCATTAGCATATCATTAGCAGATTATTCTTTGATTGGTTGTTCAGCTGTTTGGTCTATTTGCATATTACCCTTTTATTATATAGAATTTTTAATGGCCATTTATTCTCCTATTTAAAGTCTATGAAATACCTGTAAAACCTCAAAATTAAATAAGTCACTTTGGAATTCATGAGTAAATAATTCTGTGGTAATATCAACTAGTTGAACTCACCAGGAAAAGTCTTGAAAAAAATTTGAGGTGTGTTTTCATACAAGGACAGGGTTCATTCAATATTTATCTTTTCTTGCTAATCAATGAAATGTTTTTAGAGTTATTCACTCTCCTTTTAGGAATCTTTCCTATAGATATATGTGTGCAAAAAATAGATGCTCATTGCAACATTGTTTATATTAACAAAAGACTAGAAATAACTTCAATACATATAAAGGGGGAGGTAGATTAAATTAAGATCCATTCATACAAAAAATATGACATAGATGTTAAGAAGATTATGTACTACCTAGAGGCCTGGTGCACGAAATTTGTGCATGTGGGAAGGGGGGGCGGTCTCTCAGCCTGGCCTGCACCCTCTCACATCTGGGACCGCTGGCTCCTAACTGCTCACCTGCCTGCCTGCCTGTTCGCCCCTAACCACTCTGCATGCTTGCCTGATTGCCCCTAACTCCTCTGCCTGCCTGTCTGATTGCCCCTAACCACTCACCTGCCTGCCTGATCACCCCTAATTGCCCACCTGCCTGCCTGATTGCCCCTTACTACCTCTGCCTTCCTGATGCCCCTAATTGTTTGCCTGCCTGCCTGATCTCCTCTAACTGCTCACCTGCCTGCCTGATCGCCCCTAACCACTCTGCCTGCCTGACTGATCGCCCCTAACCACCTCTGCCTTGGCCCCTGCCACCATGGCTTTGTCTGGAAGGACATCCGGAATGACATCCGGAAAGTCGTTCGGCTGTCCAGTCAGCTGTCCAGTCTAATTAGCATACTATGCTTTTATTATTATAGATGAGAAATGATCCCTAAAATATTTTACCAAGTGAAAAAAAGTGCAAAACAGTATATAGTATGCTCCCATTTGTAAACAAATGGCATATACCTATTTGCATACATTTTCTCTGTAAGAATGCACAAGAAATTGGTAGTAATAGTTGCTAAGAGTATGGATTGCTATTTCAATAAAAAGTAGTTAATTACAAAATTTATCACTTCTCATTACATCATATTATCAATTAGTAATACTCTTTTAAAGGTTATTACAATATTATTGACTATTCTCTATGCTGTACATTAAATCTTTATGACTTGTTGATTGATTTTTTAAAATGTATTTTATGAGCTAATATTAGTTATAACATTATATGTATTTCAGGTGTGTAACATTATAAATTGACATCTGTATGTACTATTTTATGCTCACTGCCAAAAGATTAATTTCCATCTATCACTATATAATTAAGCCTCTTTATGCATTATACTCTCCCTCCATCTCCCTTCCCTCTGGTAATCATCAATCTGTTATCTGACTCTATGAATTTGTTTTTTTAATATTTCATAAATAAGTGAAATGATATGATATTTGTCTTTTCCATATGACTTATTTCACTTAGTATAATACTCTCATGATCCATCCATGTTGTTGCAAATGACAGGATACTTCACTCAGTGCTGTGAAAATTTGAAAACCTGGATGAACAAAATGACTTTTATCTAGGAAAAAGTAATATGCCAAAACTGATATCAGAAAACCTAGAAAAATACAAACAAGATTATGTCCTAAGAAGAAACAGAAAAAAAAAATTAATAAAGAAAAGCTTCAGACCCATTTGATTTTATGGAAAATTGTACCAAAACTTTAAAGAAAATACAATACCAATTCTATTTAGATAGCTACAGCATTTTAAAAAGCACTATTCTAAATTATTTTTATGAAGTGAATGATACTAATTCCAAAGTCTGACAGATTAGAAAACAACAACAAAACAAAAAAACGGCCTAGAAACCAATTTCACATGTAAATATTAATCCTAACTCCAAAATAAACACTGGCAATAAATTTTAAGATTAAAACTTCATGAGCAAAGGGAGTTTATTTCATGAATCAGTGACACTTCTATAGTAAAAAAAAAATTAATTGGAAAAATTAATAAGATGAATCAACCTGGCTGGAGTGGCTCAGTGGTTGAGCATCAACTTATGAACCAGGAGGTCATGGTTTGATTCCCAGTCAGGGCACATTGCCTGGGTTGCGGACTAGATCCCCAGTATGGGGCCTTCAGGAGGCAGCTGATCAATGATTCTGTGTCATCATTGATGTTTCAATGTCTCTCTCCCTCTCCCTTCCTCTCTGAAATGAATAATAAAAATGTTAGAAGAAGAAGGAGGAGGAGGAGGAGGAGAAGGAGAAGGAGAAGGAGAAGGAGAAGGAGAAGGAGAAGGAGAAGGAGAAGGAGAAGGAGAAGGAGAAGAAGAAAGTGAACAGACACTGACAAAATTTAGCAATGATTTTTTACAAAAACACTCAATTAAATATGAATAGATGGATATTTCCTCAGTGTTATATAAATATACATTTCAGCTCAAAAGACAGCATAAGGATTAATGGGAACCACTGAAGTCTTTCCACTCAAGTCAGGTAGAACTGAGTTTAAAAAGTCAGCCCTCCTTTGCCATTTTAGTGAAACATTGTAATAGAGGTAATAGTGCAATCAAATAAGGAAGAGGTAAAATATTCAGCAACACAATAACTGATAAATAAATCTTGGAATATCTGTACAAATGAATACTATACAGCAGTAACAAAATGGATGAATTACTGCTGTACATATCTTTATGGTTGGATTTCAAAAACATAATGTTGTAAACAATAATAACAAAAACACAGAAGAATGCATATGGTATAATTGTGTTTATATAATACCACAACAGACAAAAGAATAGTGTCAGGCAGTAAAACCATATAATACAGAAAAGGAATAATGAGCACAAAATTCAGCATAGTGGTTACTTTCAGGGTTCAGTGTGGGGAGGTGATACAGAAAGAAGCACACAAAGATATTTTAGGGGTACAGGTAATGTCCTACTTCTTAAGCTGGGTGGTCAATGCATAGGTTTTCACTTACTATTCTTTTAGCTCAATATTCACCATATATTCTTTGTATATGATATTTTCACAATAAAACCAAACTTAATTTTTGATATTTTGCTTGTAATTAATATGGAACTTATATTGAATATAGGTATGTTCAGTGTTTTACTATTTTGACATTTCAAAATAGAGAACAAATCAACACACGTGTCCCCTAGATTCAGGAAAGACTTATGCTGGCACCAGGCAAGAGAATTTGACCATGAGAATAATGGTGATGGCCCTTTCAGATTTCCAATAGTTGAATCATCAGTAGGGAAAAGGAGGATTAAAAAAAATCTAGACAGAAATATTAAAGATGAAATAAGCAAGAATAAAAAAAAATTCTTGCTGGAGAATAAAAAAATCAGTGAAGCTATTGGGAATTACAGAATTGATACCTGTATTTATTTATTTTACTTTTTTCTCTTCTAACATTCTTTATCTATGCATATTTCAATATATACATATAAAAATTTCTGTTTTAAAAAATAATACTGCTCACACAACTGAAAAATTAACCATAATTCATCCAGTAAATGGTCAAATTTCTAATTGTCTTATAAATATAATAAATGCTTTTTAAAAAAAAAAAAACAGTTAAATGAGAATCCAAATAAAATTTTACGTATTGCAATTGACTGGTATATCTTTTAAGTCTCTTTTAACCTATAGGTTCCACTTTCATCTTTATTTAAATTGCAATTAATTTATATAAGAGATACAGAGTGTTTTTTCCTTTACTTACCCACAGTGATTTTGTTGCTAGCATCCCCATGGTATTATGTGACATATTTCCCTGTTGTTTGTAGTTCCTGTAGATTAATATGTTGATCTAGAGAGCTTATTCCTAAAGGTGGTTCTGGATCTCAGCCTCAGCTTTAATGGGGAACTTGTTAGAAATGCAAACTTTTGAGCCTTACCCCGGAGCTTC
Organism: Plecotus auritus; assembly: GCF_963455305.1. NCBI lineage: Eukaryota > Metazoa > Chordata > Mammalia > Chiroptera > Vespertilionidae > Plecotus > Plecotus auritus. The sequence continues at coordinate 166,617,548 of NC_137775.1, forward strand.
CGGTTCAGCGATCTGTGGTTTAACTAGCCTCCAGGTAATGCCGATTCTGCTGAAGTTTGAGAACAGCTGACTTAGAGGTGTAGTCAGTTTCAGTTCTGATATTTTTTGTCAAGACCACTTCATAATAGTGGTGTGTTCTTCTTTTTTAAACTCAATGTATTGGGGGTGATGTTGGTTAATAGGGTCCTATAGGTTTCAGGTGTGGATTTCTATGTTACAAGATCTGTATATTGCACTGCGTAAAGGCACATCTGGTTGTTTTTCCTCTTATGGCCATTAATGCTGCATGCTTAGATCCATGACTATATTAGAGATTATAAAATGGAGATAGTCTAATTCTATCATTCCTTCTTCATTTGTTACCTGACATATTTCTAAAAAGTGAAATAACCCACATCTACCACTTAGTAACCCAGTGCCCTTAAACAATTTCAAATCCACTAAGAAATTGAAAGAATAGTACAATGAAAGCTCATATACTTATAACCTGCATTCACTGATTGTTAATATTTTGCAACATTTGCTTTTATTTCTCCCTGTCTACACACACACACACACACACACACACACACACACACACACACACACTCGTGTATCTATATGTATAATTGAAAGCAACTTGACATGTTACCCCTAAATACTTCAGCATGTATTTCCTAGGAATGAAGATATTTTCCTACAAAACCACCCAAGAAATTTAATATTGATTCAATAATTTATACATATAAAAGCCTAAGTGACAGTCCGATTGTCCAACCTGTAGCTATGACGTGCAATGACCACTAGGGGCAGATGCTCAACGCAGGAGCTGCCGAGCTGCGGTGACTTGGCAGCTGGGGTTCTTGGGTGATGCTCCGGGAACCAGAGAGGAGGGAGCCCAATTCGGGGGTGTGTCACCCGAGAACTGCCCTCTCACAATCCGGGACCCCTTGGGGGATGTCGGAGAGCTGGTTTCAGCCTGATCCCTGCAGGCCAGGCCAAGGGATCCCAGCGGTGCATAGAGAGCCTCTAGTATCAAATAAATAGTTCATATTCAAATTTCTTTAATTGTCCACAGAATACCCTTTGTTATAGTTATTTTTATTCAGGATCCAATCAAAAATTACATATTACATATAGTTTCCATGTTTCTGTAGTTTCCTTCAATATAGAATAGTCCCTTCCTGTTGGTCTTTCATGGTATTCACATTTTTGAAAGGTCAGCACCAATTATTTTATAAAATGTTCCATCATCTAGACGTGCTTGGTTGTTTTCTTGTTATTATATTCAGGTTAAATATTTGGTTACAAAACTACCTAGGTTGTGTTACATACTCCGCACAGCATCACATTAAGAAGTAATTCACGACAATGTGTCCCATTCTAAGGGATGATTCTCCATTCAAGCTCTTGGTTAAGGTGGTAACTGCCAGATTTTTCTATTATGAAAGGAGGGAAGTCCAATTTATGAATTTAACTTAATTAACAGCATACAATAAAAGTGACTTGTTATTAACATAAAATTTATTTTAAGCCTAGCTTACAACTTTCCAAACAGCATTAGTCTACACAGAACATTCCCTTCTCTATTTCTTAAGCCCATCGTGAAATTCACTCAAGAGAGCTTTTCTTGACAAAAAAATGCTTCAGTTGAAATTGTTGGTTGTTCTTTTATCTCCATTAAACATATGTTCAATAATGTGAATGTTTACAGTCTATTTTCTAAAAAAATTGCAAGAAGATCAAATTATTTCAAGCTCTAAAGGTAAATGTATAATATATATGCTGGGTAGATTTTCAACCTTTGGAGGAAATAACTTCTCTCTTCTTGAATTCTCAGTATTCACAACCAAAATTCTTTCCTTCACTCTGTATATGTTTCAGGTAATTTTTGTTATGACTAGTAAGGAGAGCCAGTGTTGTGTATATTGTTGTAATCTGTACAGTGAAATGACTTCCTTGTTCTACAGGGAGCTTTGGAAAGCGCCCCTGTTCTTGCATTACTTTGATGTTTGAGGGTCATTCTTGGCAACTTTATCAATCACATCACTTCAAGTGTAAGTTTGTTTTGATTTCCAGTTCTGCCCACTTTTTACTACTTGTTTTGCCTCACTCATCTTCCTCTTCTCAGGCCTTGTTTGAGTGCCCTGTGTGTGTACACGTGCTAGGGCACACGCATGCCCAGGCCAGAGAAGAAGAGAATGACTGCTCTCCAGTTGTATTACCTGCCGGGAATGTTTTGCATTAATTATATGTGACCTGATAACTTTAGTTTCCAACTATTTCTGTTGATATCGCTTATGCTATAAAATATCAGACTGTATTTTAACTGTTTGTAATAATACACACTAAAAACTATTCTTTGGTATAATAAATTTTTACAGACCCAAGCAGGGATTATGTGTATAACTAAGCTCACCTCACCATTTTGTGCAATAAAAAGGCCCTGACTCATCATTGAAGCTACATCTTCTAATTAGGGACCCTTTGCCCCCAGACTCTTATATAGTTCATTTTTCTGGCCTTTACCACATAGTAGTCTATACCACCCCATTCTGTGGTCTTTTAAGTTTCTTGCAAATTTGTAGGTTGGCATTTGAAATTACAAGCAAAATTATTATTTTTTATTTAAGGATACCAGACCCAGTCTTTGCAAATAGAGTGTAATATTTGGCTTGCAATAACTATTTTTTATGCACCGTCACATTTTTCTACATGGCAATGGCAAAGGTATTGTAGCAGGAAATGATTTGGGCCAAAACTACTGTGGACAGCTGTGGGAGGGCTGAGAAGCAGTTCGCTGGGGCTGCGCACCCAGCCTTGTCAGATGTCTGACAGAGGCAGGCAGGGACCCCCGACTTAACCTCGGGGCCTTGCTTATCTGAGAGTTCATCTTGGCACTGAGTTCATAACAGGCTTCTACACCCCTGAGACCATCTCATGCTCAGGAACCACTTGGTCAGATTCCACTGGTGGCTGCCCTCCTCTCCTCCAGCAGACCTTGCATGGTCTGGAGCTGCACAGAACTCCAGAGTGTTTGCTCAGCTGTGGTGGGTCTACTGGCCCAAGAAATGTAGCCCCACAGCGGAACCACGTGACAGTTTCATCCAATAGGATATCTTGGCTCCTCAGGGCAACAAACAAATTTGTATTCTGTGAATGTGAATAACATGCTTTTTTTTTTTTTTAATTTGGGTTTTGGTAAATATGTTCACTTATTAGCTGACTTTCTTTTCCTGACTTCCTATTTATATCTCAGAACTGAATGCTGATGATCTTTTAAGTCAGTTTTTAAAAAGAAGCCCGAGACCTTGAAAAATATTTTATTCTTAGCAGTCTCTCAAATTTCTTCTGTGAAATGTCTTTCACAATGCACTATAAAAATAAAAACAGTCACCACCGATTCCTGGCATATGCCAACACATTGCTGTCTTTTTCTTTTTTCTTTTTGGCCACTTTAAAGTTACTACTGAAGAGGGGGGAAAAGGCTTTATTTTTATTCAGAAGAAAAATCCTGCATCAACAAAAATGGAACACAAAAGAACTAATTCCTTTGTTTATATTTTGAAGTTTAGTTTTCTCTACAGAAAGAACAGCATGACATTGGTATGTTAACATGACTGCAAATAAGACATTAAAAAACACAGGCTTTAATATCAATCCTTGATTTTTTTTAAATAAAAGAACTGTATACACACAAAAATAAGCCTTCAGATTCATTTATCTGGTCCTCAGTATAGCTAAAAAAGAGAGAATTCTGTATGTTTTACCAAGTTTGCCCACTACACGTGATGTGTAAAAATAGTCACCATGCCATGATTAACAAGAAGAAAAAAAAGGCAAATTTATAGGGTGAAGAGATAAGTCAATTTATTGGTCACATTTTAAACTACAAAGTAATAAAATTACCAGTTTGTGGTCTATATTTAAGCTCATAAATGGAATTTAGGTTGTTACTAAGGCAGATATTGAAGATAGTTGAGCCACCACTTAGCCTGGGTTTCTGAATGCTCATCATGCAACAGAATTACTAACTGGCAATGCTCACTCAGGCTGGTACATGATCAAGAAGTCCATTTGTGCCCAACTGGTTTGACTCAGTGGATAGAGCATCTGCCTGCGGACTGAGGGGTCCCAGGTTCGATTCTGGCCAAGGGCACATGCCCGGGTTGCGGGCTTGATCCCCAGTAGGGGGTGTGCAGGAGGCAGCCAATCAACAATTTTCTCTCATCATTGATGTTTCTATCTTTCTTTCCCTTTCTCTGCCTCTCTAAAATCAATAAAAGTGTATTTTAAAAAAAAGTCCATTTGTTTTTTTAAGATACTAAGAATGTATTGGGTGGGGGGATCTTTTGAATGCAGTAATTTAGCCTGACCTTCATTTACCTAAATGTGTATAAGTGCCTATACTGTGCGGGACAAAAAGCGATTGGTTAATAGCATTCCAAGTTCATCGGGCTATAGGCATTTTCAATGTGATTAAATAGAAAGCATCATGGTGTCCATGCTTTTAAAAACTGAAGGAATCTCAAGCAGAAAGTAATTTCTCCACAACAAATGTAAATTTAGACCTTCCTTTCTCACTGACGGGTAGTAAAGGTGATAATCCTGATAAGACTGAAGACTCAGACAACTCAGACCAGACATCCTGAAACCTGCAACGGAACTGTGTGAGCCGTGGTAGGTGGACTGAGGAACCACTCCAGGCATCACAAGGTTTTGAAAGTGGAGGAAATAAAAACGGTTATCGGAATGCACTGCATGGCATACACTTTCTAGTTCAGTAAGGTTTATGTAGTTCTTTCTGCAGAATGTGAGTTTGGTCAAAAACCATTATATATATAATATATATATAATATTTTGACTCCTATTCTATTGTCATTAGAGTGTGTCATCAAGTGAGGGTGAGAAAAATAGTAGCCTCTCTTACCAATTTCTCTTTTAATCTGGTTTATTTCATAAGAAGCATAGTACAGACAACCCTGGAATCATTACTCTTTTGGTGCTGAAAGGACAAGATTATCTGGAGCACTGCCCTCCTCCCTTTTCAATTTATAGATGAAGAAACTAAGGCAGGGTGGGGGTGCCCGAGTCTCCCAGTGCACCCCGGCGGAGAAGAGGCAAAAGAAGCCTGGGCATGTGTTCCCAGGGTTGGATCTACACACAGACAAAGCAGATGGTTGCCAAAGTGGTACAATGGGAAGTGATCTTGAAGAGCCAATATTCTGCCACCATTTTGCCGGGACAGCTGAAGTATCCGATGAAAGACACATGCTCCACCCAAGAAAGATATCACATTAAACAGTAACCTGCTGACAACATGCCCACATACACAGAGCTTCTCAGGTCAGCTTTGTAAAGCTGTGCAAGAATAGAGCATAGGAAAGATAAGTTTTGATGATGGTGAGGCAATGTTAAATTTTCAGTGTCTCAAGTAAGGATGAAAGTATCTTCAAAAAGTAATAATGTCAAATGTATAAGATTCTGTGCCCTTGGAATTTGGGGATCCCTAAATAGGATAGCATTGATAAAAAGAGAGTAAAATGACAGCATTTCAAGTACACAATTTTGCTTAGAGACCGGTTTTTATACAACCAAACACTATTAGAGCTGCTATAAATGTACTTTCTGCAAAACATGAAGGGAGGGTGTGAGATTAACCGTGGTTTATGATGCTTGTGAATCCAATTTATTCACTAATATAGGACTTAGGAGTTTATGTTTTGACTTGGTATCTTAAGTAATCCCTTCAACAACCTCCGAAGTAAGCATTGTAATTACTGGTATTCTTATTGATGTTGCATTGAACTCATTAATGTACTAAACAAACTAATTTTGAACACCGATCATGTGCCAAACTAGAGATATCACCACGAACAAAAGAAACAAATATCTCTGCCCTTGAGGACCATAGACAGGTATGGGGGCATCTTATTTACAACGTTGGAAATATTCAGGACATTGGGAAACAACGTGGCAGGAATGGCTTCCAGCTAGAGGACAATTTGAAGACTGGTTGGGAGCACACAACATTTAAGTAGATCTGGAAAGCTTCACATTTAGAGGAAGTGGATGTGGGAAATGCCAGCGAGGCTGAGGTCTTGAATTCAATTCTGTCCAAACTAAGATTATTACCCTTAAAACAGATTTGTTGCAATATGGTTTAATTCATATGCCAGTACTAATACTCTCTGATAGCCCCCTATTTCTGTTTTATTATTATTACCAAACTTAAGTTACCATTCAGAAGCTAGTGTTACACCATAGAGTCATTCGTAAAGCCAAACTGAAGGCCTTAAGACACACAAGACCTAAGAATGTGAAAAGCCAACCCCAGTCTCCTGGAACGAAATAAACCCACAAGTGAGCTCAGATTTGCAAAACCCAGCAAGCAGAACAGACAGCCCAGATGGGGAGCAGGCCAAACACATCTCTCAGACCTGCAAAGTAGCCAGCCATCATCCACCAGCAGAGAGAGGCTTTGGTTAAACGGACGGCAAGAAAAAAATCAGAAGTTCCTCAGTCCAGCAAGACCTAAACAACAATGAAACCCTGCATCTTTAACTAAATAACTGAAGTTCAAGGGTAACCTACTTACTGAACAAAAATGGGTCCTAGGGCAGCCTGCTTTATAATAGAGTCTAACCCCATCAGGCTTCAGTTTTCACCAAGACTCAGTCACTCCTGGGAGCTGAAATTAGACTTAATGCAGCACCCAAGAGGCCTGGAAGAGTTCATGTCACTGCCTCAGGGACAGGGATTGACAGGTGCTCCCTGGGTACATATTAACATTTTATCAAAGAGGAAAGAAAGATGTACAGTTGTGAGTGCTGGTTTGGAGTAGTCAAATATTTGCCTTGCTTTTCTCCTTCATTTCCTTCATTTGGTTCAAGGGTTCTTGGAGTGTGTGTGTGTGTGAGAGTGTGTGAGAGAGAGTGTGTGTGCATATCTCATGCAATCTTATGAAGTATATGAAAGACTTTTCAATATAATCATTCTAAATTCATCAAATAAAGCGGCATTGCAAAGGTACCCAAATATGATAAAATACAGTTATCAAAATATTAAAATAATTGCAAATTCATGACATGGTATTATACATGCTACCTTATTAAAACATTAAACAACAAGAAGTAGAGTAAATATACAAATTACCACAATTTCCAAGTAGTGATGAGCATAGAAGATATTTTGAGATGTAACATAATATGAAAATATTTGTCATTTTCATGAGTGATAGTTACAGGTACTCCAAATGCTGCTATGGTATGTTGTTGAAATTCATAAATTAGGAGCTGCCAAATTTCTTTTAGGGGTTAGTAAAAATAGAACATATAATTTATTTTCTATTATTAAACATACAGAGAGATAAACAGATATATAAACGATATGTAAATTATATAAATAAAAATAAAGAGATATATGTTTTCTTCATTCAGGTTCACAGACTCCTGAATTCTTTCCTGAACTCCAGGTGAAAAATCGCTGGTTAATTAGTCAAGTTATTTCTTCACTGTAGACTACAGGTTGCAAACTATGGGCCAAATCTGATCCACAGATGTTAATAGTGTTGACAGTATAAAAAGTTGACAGTTTAAATTTTTTGATATTTTACATATCAATATCAAGATCTGCAGCTTTGCTTGAAAAAACTGGAATATCTGACAATACTGTACTAAATACAACATGGCTATTCAGCTGACCTTGTGATGGGAGATTATCCTGAATTATCTGCATAATCACAAGCATTTTAAGTGTGGAAGAGGGAGGCAAAAGCTAAAGAACCAGACAGATGGCCGTGTGAGAATGACTATGCCTGACATTGCTGGCTTTGAAGTTGGAGGAATGGGGCCACAAGCCAAGAAATGTGGGTGACTTCCTCTAGAAGACCGAAAAGGCAATCAATCAGACTTTACCCGAGAGCCTCCAAGAGAAATCAGGCTGCCCACACCTTGTTTTTAGCTTGGTGGGACCCATTTCTAACTTCTGACTCCCAGAACTCGAGGTAGGATCATGCTGTTTTAAGCTAGTAAGTTTTGGTAATGGGTTACAGCAGTAATTGGAAACTAATACAAGTACCTACTATGTGCAGGCACTGTTATAGCAAACATATTGAAGTTGTCCATTAGTCATCACAAGATTGTAAACTTCTTGTGGCCAAGCACTAGGATTTTTTTCAGTTGTTAAGTCAGCACCTATAAAGTGCCTAGAACAAAAGAAGCAATTAAAAAATACTTGTGGAATTTCACTGAATTAATATTTCTTAAATCCACGGATCATATTGGTCTGCATGATGATTAATTGGTTGTTGGTGGTTTAACACTATTTGTCCTTTGCTTTCACAGTCAGGCATTCTTAGAGATGAAAGGGACTTCAACTATAGAATATTTTTAAAAATCAAACAAACTACTTCACGCTAGAGTTCTCTCTAAAAGTAACCTCATTTTCACTATTACTTTGGAGCACTCACTGTTTTATTTGTTGGTCATTTTATCTGGTAAAGGATTATTTCTTATCTATAGGCAGAATTTGCTTTATTCTTACTTTTTTCAAGGTCCTAATTAAGCTTAGCTTAGTTAAGAATAATTTGAATCTTGCTTGTATATGATGTTTTTCAACAAATGAAGGTAGCTATCATGAAGTCTCCCATTATTATTCCCACTCCTGTATAAATTTTGTTTTATAATCTGTCTTTACATTTTCCTCACAGGAGCCCGTTGCCATTGTGCCCATTCTAATCTGGACACAGTCTCTTGATTAATGATCCTCTTAAAATGCAGTGCCTAGTATGGAACCCTGCTTCCAGATGGTTAAATATCACAACAGCAAACAGGCTGTTGTTTCCCTTGATCTGATCATGCTGCTATGTAGCCTACACTAGTTTTGTAGGGAGAAGAAAGCAACCTATTAATTCATACTTGTAGTCAACTAAATCCCTTTTTTTTTTCTCATGCTAAATTGGGCTCTCTCAATCCGACATTTGTTTTATTGATTATTTGAGCCCAAGAGTGCAAAATTCATCTATCTTTTTTTTTTATATTATTGTATTAACATTTTTGCTTTTTTCTGCCTAATTAACTAATTTAGAACTGTGGCTGTCATGTAAAGTATCAACAGTTTACTCTCAATTAAGTGCAACAAACACTTGTTAAGCAATTATTTAGTGCCTTCCATTGCACTAGATGCATTGGGTCATCTGCAACATTAATAGCATATGTGGATATCCATGTGGTTATGAATTTGATGAACAGGATGGGGTTAAGACTAGAGCCCTTCCTACAAAATGTCAGTGATTCATTGATCAACCCCTTCTGGGTATTGTCAGATTTGAATGATGCTAACCACACAAACTTATCCAGTTCCTATTTCTTCACCTTGTTTCCTATCCTGAAACTTTGCCAAAACCCTTTTTGAAATCCAGACACACAATATTGCTCTTATTTAATATTTGGTGTCACATATTTTAACAAGGAAATACCTTTAGGCTTGGAACTTAGATGTTTTCTAGCACCTAGATTGAGTGACATATTTCTACTCCTTCCTTAGATTTCAAACAAATAAAATAGTAGCAAATAGGGTCTGAAAATATCAGAAAATAAAATCTAATTTGACTGGGAAGCCCAGGTTTCTTTTCAAAGAAGAGCAATTTTGGGGCTGGAGATACTGATCACAGAAATAAAATGATTGATAGAAATGGATATCTAAGTGGGATTTCTGAGAAAGATAAGTGAAGAAGTAGTTAGTATTGCTAGTTTTTGTTTGTAATTTTCCAAGGAATCCCAAAAGATTTAGGCAGAGAGCGCAGCAGATGGCAGAGCGGCATGGAGAGCCTTGTATGGAGTTGTCTTAGTAACAAAGCCCTTTTGCTGCCCGACTCAGCCAAGCAGGAAAGTGAGAGCAGCTTTGAGGAATGTGCTGAACTTTGCAAGAGGTTGGTTTCCTGCTCTCGGGAAAGTTAAATTAAAATTTCCTCAATGTATGTGATATTCTTATTCCTAAGACTTTTGGCTTAAAAAATTGGCTTGAGCACTGTTTTGACAAACAAGGGGTGGTGAGAGACCTTAATGACATAACCAGGCAGTTCAGACAGAAGTACTTTCTCTAGTTCTCAAAAGCAAGCTGTAGTTACGATGCTATGACTAGGGCCCACCTTGCTTTGACTGCCCACCTGCAATGGGATGTTGTCTGCCTTCAGTCCATCTACCATGCACCTCTTTCTTCCAGCTGCCAGAGAGATTCTTATAAAATGAAAATCTGCTCCTTCTTTAAGATGTTTGATGACTTGGATTGTCTTTAGGACAAGAGCTAAACTTCTTCAGGTAGTATATAGGCCTTAGAAGGTAGGGCTGGTACCTCCTCTATGGTCACTCGCCTCCTTCTACCCTCCTCTACTTTAGTCTTCCCGACATTTCTTGATTCCACCAAATTCCCTCTCGCCACCTTTCCTGCTACTCTCTCTGCTTGCAATGCCCTCGCTATACCTCTCTTTTGCCTTCAGATCTCAAAGTCATCGTTCATTATCCCAGAAACGTCTGAAAGAATAACACCTGAAAAAAGAAATGAACTCTGAAATTGAAAGGTAACACTATGTGCCAATCAGGATGAGACAACCTCACAAATTTGCACAAAATTATGACATTTTGACACATTAAAGATTAAAAAATGCAAACTTCTCCCGTTTCCCCCTCTTCACATTGTAAGGATAGTGGCCACATTTGGTATTATTTTGTAATAATGATTTTAGAAAATAAAGAAAATTTCTATTTAAATGTCTGGAGGAGTTGCACAGGACTCATGAAATTTCTCTTACTTTTTAAAAATACGTTTTTATTGATTTGAGAGACAGAGAGAGAGAGAGAGAGAGAGAGAGAGAGAGAGAGAAACATCAATGTGAAAGAGAAATATCAATCTGTCACCTCCTGATGGCCAATCAGTTGCGATCCTGACTGCCGGGGTTCTTTTCCCAGCCTTACAAAGGGTTCAGCATTCTGGAGAAAGGGGCTGCACGTAGATGATTAAAGAGTCCAAGGACGAAAGATATTTTTGAAAGGCATTGCGGGTCAGAGGATCTTCAGCTGAAGGGAGCTAAAGACTCTCTTTGTCTCAGGACCCTGTGCTTTTATTAAACACAATTTGTCCCAAGGCAAGGTGGAAATATACACTTCAAAGGGTAAGATATCAAAGGATTTACAGAGATTGTCAGTTTTGGGAATAGCCTACAGCTGTTCAGGTGTTTGGCCAACAGGAGGCAATAAAATGCCCTGAGCTGTCTGGCAGTTAACAATCCCATTCAGGTTTGGGGGAAGTGCCATTTAGCCATTTCCAACAGGTAAATTACATATGTGGCTCACCCTTGTTGAGCCCCCTAAGTCCCATCAACCTTTTGATGGAACGCTTGTAATTATTACATGCTGGAATTGGTTCCCGGCACTGACTGAGGATGGAAACTGCAACCTGGGTATGTCCCCTAACTGGGAATTGAACCAGTGACTTTTTGGTGCACAGGACGACACTCAACTGAGCCACACAGGCTAGGATTCATGAAATTTCTATCCATCATAGCAATTTATGTGAATGGAAAGTTCAACATACTCTCAGCTCATTAGCTGGGTCAGAGTGCTTCTGTGGTCTTTGCTCCTTTAATACATTGGGAGAAAAGGCCACATTCTTGGTGCTGTCCTCTTTCTTCATCTTTGAGGGTTACACATGTGTGTTTGCTTTGTGATTCATCATCACTCTGTACACTTACCACTCATGTACTCTTCTATATGTATATTTCAGTAATGAAGTTTATTAGAAAAACAAACTCAGTGGAGGGCTGAACAGCATAAAATAAAAACTAAAGAGCTAACTTGTGAGCTAAAAGATGGGACCAAGTATCCTTACAGAATACAGCACCAAGAATAAATAGATAAGAAGTGTGCCAGAGAAGTGAAGACCTGGATGAGAAACCTGTAAGTTCCCAAGTCCATTTGATGATGCATAATTCCCCTGGGATAAAACAGAGATAAGTGAAGGAAATCCTCAAGTGAATGACAAAAGTAATAACACCTGAAAAAAGAAATGAGTTCTCAGATTGAAAGGTAACACTATATTCCAAACAGGATGAGACAACCTCATAAATTCACACAAAATTCTGATATTTTTGGCACATTAAATATTAAACAATGCAAAAGCTAGTCTAGAGAATTAAAACAGACAATTCCCAGATTTCTCACCTGCAGTACTGATGAGAGAAGACAATGACGTGAAATCTGAAGAAAAAGAACTTTTGAGTCTTGAATAAGATTTAGCCATATTTGGTGAGAGTTTCAAACATTTAAAGTACAAGGCACATTCAATAGCCTACTCAAAAGAGCTTTCTCTCTTGATGGTAAAACCCTGAGGTATACATTCATTCTCCATGTGATTCAGGGAGGAAGAGAAAAAAAATTCTGTCACACATCCCAGGAACTCTCCCTGGGTCCCTTCAGTTAACTGCAACAAGCTGGCTCAGCAGGGAGACCTACAAGGTCTCCAGATGAAGCCGGAGCTGAAAAGAAAAATCCTCCAGGGAACTGCTGTCCTACTTCCACATATTCTCCCAGCAAGGCCACTCTCCTGCTTAAAAACTCCTGTTGCTCCAGAATTGGTGGAGTATTCCTGCCCTGCCTTCTTCATATGTGCTAACACATCACAGGCTCCAGCTCTCTATCTCAGGGCACTACCCATGGTGCATCCTGCTTTGCCTGGTTCAAGCACAACTCTCTGTGGAGACTAAGTGCATTCTGGGAAGTCCTTCCCATAAGTGTTGTCCTACAAACCAAGTGTTATCCACCATCCCAAGTAGATAGTAGTGTTTTCCCCACCTTCTGACCTGACAACGTCTATGCCAATCTTAGTAATCCCATTCTTCTTGACAGTGCTTGGTATGAAAGGTTTGGGTGGTTCAATCCTGGCCAATTAGATGTGAGAAGTCTGCTGGAAGGGCTTGTGTGAAAGGTCTCCTTTCCTTTCAAGAGATCAAGAGGGAAAGAGGCAGAGTGCTCTTTCGTTGGACATTGGCATGTCTGCCATTGCCAAGAAGGGAGTTAATCCCAGAGTGGGACAGGAAGGTACAGATGGCAGAGTGGGCTGATGAGAAGAGCCTCTCCTTTTTGTCTGCCCCATCTCAGGCCTTGTTGGTAAAGTAGGTACCTGAATTCCTTTATTTGTTAAACCATTTGAGTAGAGATTTTTGTTATTTTCAGCCAAAAGTTGCTAAACTGAAACATAGAAAACTCAAGAAATGTACCATCCACAGATCCTCTCAGAGATTTTACTCCACAAAGAGGAAACTTGAATTCAGGAAGAAGCAATGAGATAAAATAACAATCATGAACAAGGAAAGGAGTGAAATTTAAGGCAAAGCATAAACAAGGTTGAATGTAAAACAAACATTTGTGAGCAATCCTATCTAATAAAATAGTAATATGCAAATTAACCATCACTTGGCTACACCCACAAAGCCACGCCCACCAGCCAATCAAGAGTGAGTATGCAAATTAACCCCAATCAAGATGGCTGCTGCCACAGAGGGAGCAGGAGGCTTGGGTTTCCCCAGCAATAAAGGAAGCCAAGCTTTCCACACACCCTGGCGGGCCCAGGTCTCCACTCAAGGCTACTAAGTTTCAATTATAGAAGATAAATAAATCCCAGATACTAGGGCCTCCGCTTGGGTTGCCAGGGGGCGTGGCCAGCCTGCAAACCACCACAGGCCCCTCGCCCAGGCTGCCCCATGTCCCAGGGAAGCCCCCACCCTGATCCAGGACACCCTTCAGGGCAAACCAGCTGGCCCCCACCCATGCACCAGGCCTCTATCCTATCTAATAAATGAATAATATGCAAATTGACCATCACTCCAATACACAAGATAACTGCCCCCATGTGGTCAAAGATCCTGTCCCCATGTGGACACAAGATGGCCGCCACAAGATGGCCAGCAGGGGAGGGCAGTTGGGAGGGACCAGGCCTGCAAAGGAGGGCAGTTGTGGGTGATCAGGCCAGCAGGGGAGGGCAGTTAGGGGTGACCAGGCTGACAGAGGAATGAAGTTGGGGGTGACCGGGCCTGCAGGGAAGAGCAGTTGGGGGGGGACCAGGCCTGCAGGGGAGGGCAGTTAGGGGCAAACAGGCTGGCAGGGGAGCAGTTAGGCATCAATCAGGCTGGCAGGGGAGTGGTTAGGGGGTGATCAGGCTGGCAGGTAGAAGTGGTTAGGGGCAATCAGGCCGGCAGGCAGGCGAACGGTTGGGAGCCAGCAGTCCTGGATTGTGAGCCTAAACGGGCAGTCGGACATCCCTCGAGGGGTCCCAGATTGGAGAGGATGCAGGCTGGGCTGAGGGACTCCCCCCCCCCACCCCCATGCATGAATTTCGTGCACTGAGCATCTAGTTAACTATAATATCCGGCAGAATTAAGTAAGTGCTAAGCAGGTTTAAAATGATGTGCTGTGGGAGAAATGGAGGAATTATTCGGGAAGTTTAGAGAAAGCTGCAGAGAGGAGGCAGCATGTGAGCTAGGCTTTGACGTCTGTGGGTGTTAAGGCGGGAAGGGGGCTAAGAGCCATCCAGATTTCAGGACCAGGGTGAAGCACATGGGGAGCTGGGGCCTCAGGAAGTGGTGAACAGGTAGTAACTGCTGTTCTGAGAAGTCTCCAGTCCAAAGTGCTCTTCTGCCAGCAATGTACTTCAGAAATAAAACAAAATATTACCACAACTTGGTTACCAAAATGTAAGCCTACGTATTTTTTAGTGTGGCAGTTCCGGTTTCTGTGTATACAGAAAAATAGCAGTGGTGGTCAGGGTCAAAGAAAGGGCACCTTAAACCAACTGAAGGGCAGAGGCACTCCTGGCATATGCTGATAGACAGGAAATGATGGGTTTTCCAACCGTACTGACAAGGAAAGCAAGAAGATTTTGGAGAGACCTGCTAAATCTCACAGGAGTGTGGAAAGGGTAAATATGACATATTTCATCAAAGAGGTTTTCATTTTAATGGAGTTAGTAAACTAATGCCTAAAATACCTATGGAATTAAAAGTAAAAGTATAAAAACTGAAATAAGAAAACCAAAATCTGTGTTATTTTCCCAGTTCTGCTATTTATTATCTGTGTAACTTAGGCCAATCAATAAATATATCATGTACCTGGTTGACCTCAGTGATAAGATGCCATCTCCCTGATCCATAGGATTTTTGTGAGGATCTGGGGGATAGAGGGGGGAAAAATGGACTCTACGGAGGCATAGGAGGAATTTGCTATTTTAGAACATAATTTTGAAATGGGCAAGACTGGCCACCCAGCAGAGATGCCCTGGGCCACTAAGCTGTTGGAGAGTGGAAGGCACAGTTTCCAATGTGACTGTGGCACAGCATGCAGGAAGCCCCCAAGTTTGGTTCAGGCACACGAAGAGAACACTGTGGGCATGGGACCAAGTTGGAGGTGGGATTGGAGGCACATATAGAAAGGAATTATTAGATTTTTTTCAATACTGTGGGCGCATTGCCAAGATTTGCAGCTTTGGTCAGGAGGCTGCAATTAGGGGTGAACTGAGAAGGAAAAAATGAAATAGAGGAAAGAACCTGAAACTTTTTTGAAGCTGTAAGGACATAATTTGCATGTTCAACCCCCAGGTCCACCACGCCACCGTAAACTTGTTTATGTTCTTTTCTATGTTTAGGAAGCTTGGCAAAGGTGGTAGATAGAGTGTCCAAATAGACAGGCAAAGAATAAGATCTCAGGCCCCTGCTATGGTCAAGGACATGAGAAAATGATTCACAAAACAACAACCATCCAAGCAGCCTCCGTGCCTGATTTGTCCCTGGAGCCTCTCTCTCTTCAGAGGCCATGCTGGAAATGGGCACGCAAGCATACCTGGGAATTCTTAGAGGCACTTAGAATTATCTGCTGGCTTCCCATTATCAAAAAGACTAAGGCCAGTTATACTTTCCCCTCTGAGTTATTTTTTTTAATTTTGTCTTTTTTTAAATTTATTTTTCAGTTATAGTTGACATACAACATTACAGTTTCAGATATACAACCTGTTGGTTAGACAGTTAATACCTTACAAAATGATGGCACCAATAAGTCTAGTACCCATCTGACACCATACATAGTTATTACAATATTATTGATTTTATTCCCAATGCTGTACTTTACATCCTCCTATTTTTGTAATGGCAATTTGTACTTCTTAATCCCTTTTATACTTTTCACTCATTCTCCCAACCCCTTCCCATCTGGTGAGCATCAATTTATACTCTCTATCTAGGAGTTTGTTTGTTTTTTTAGATTCCACATGTAAGTGAAATCATAAGGTAATTTGTCTTTCTCTATCTGTCTTACTTCAATTAGCAGAGTACATTCTAGGTCCTTCCATGTTATTCAAGTGATAAGATTTCATTCCTTTTATGGCTGAATAATAATCCATTGTATATATGTGCTACCTCTTTATCTATTTGTCTATTGATGGACACTCAGGTTGCTTCTATATCTTGGCTATTATAAATAATGCTGCAATGAACATAGGGGTGCATATACCCTTTCAAATTAATGTTTTGGATTTCTTCGAATAAATACCAGAAGTGCAATTGCTAGGCCATATGGCAGTTCTATTTTTAATGTTTTGGGGAACTTCCACATCTTTTTCCCTAGTGGCTGCACTAATTTGAAATTCCACTAAAAGTGCACAGGGGTTCGTTCCCTTTTCTCCACATCCTTGCCAACACTTGTTTGTTAATTTATTGATATAGCCATTCTGACAGGTGTGATGTGACATATCATTGTGGGTTTTTTTCCCCCCAGCTGCTCCACTCATCTCATTGTGGTTTTGGTTTGCATTTCCCTGATGATTGGTGATGTTGAGCATCTTTCATATGTCTGTTGGCGATCTGTATGTCCTCTTTGGACGAATGTCTATTCATGTCCGCTGTTTAACTGATTTTTTTTGCGGGGGGGTCCTAAGTTATATAAGTTCCTTATATAGTTTGGATATTAACCCCTTCCTAGCCACAGCAATGAGACATGAAAGAGAAATAAAAAGCACCCAAATTGCTCAATGGATTTAGTAGTCTATATAACACATTCATCTTGGTTTATATTTGTAGTCACGGAATTCAGAGGTGATTCTCCATCTAAATGCTAGCTTCTGACTACTTCATTATGTTTTTCTATGTCGTTATTCCCAAGCAAATTGAGATATGTATTACTGGAATAAAATTACTTAAAATAATTTTCCTTTTATTTCTAATTTATATCGTGCTTAACACATTATTTATACTTTAAAAAGCACTGTGGGACATAGGTTATATTGCTTATGAATTTTATTTTTAAGATTTTAAAGGGGGTTAACATAATATTTGTAAAAAGGTGGCATTAAGCTCATAGAGTTGAGTAAAGGTAATAAAAAGGAGGAGTTGTAATCCCGGGTTGTGTTAAATGCCCATTGCCTGCACATGGCACCCCCTCCCCGATTTAACTGAAGGAAAGTTACAAGACGTCTTCAGGTCAAGGAGTCCTCCTCTTTTTCTTCCCCCCAAAATGCTTTGGGGCTGACCATAAGTGCCTCAGTGTAAGATTCCAGTCCTTTGGTTTTAAGACAGGAGTAATACCAGACAATCTGAAAGAAAGATAAAAGCAATATCCAGAAGGTCTTTAAGATTCCCGGGCAATAGGGAAAGACTTCCAAGTGCTCGGAAGACTGTGAATGGGGCAAAGCCAGGTAAGATCAGAGACCTCTGCTTCCCTCTAAGAAGAGTTAACAAGCTCCAGAGAGCAAGGGCTGCAAATAAGAAGAAAACAGATCAAAATTCTGATTCTTTACAGGTAAAAGTTTGCCTTTTTTAGAAATAAAATTTTGATACATGTGACAGCATAGGTGGACCTTGAAAACAGTATGTTAGGTGAAATAAATCAGACACAAAAGAACAAATGTTTTATTATTCAAACTTATATGAGATACCTAAAAGAGTCAAATTCATAGAAAAAGAAAGTAGAATACTAGTAGAGGTTACCAGAGCTGGGGGGGGGGCAGGGGGGGCGAGGAAGGGGCGGGGGTGTGAAGGGAGAGGGGGAATGGGAGTTATTATCTAAGGGGTATGGATTTTTTACTGGAGATGATAGTTTTGGGAATGGAGAGTGGTGATGGTTACACAACATTGCAAATGTATTTAATGCTATGGAATTGTACACTTACAAATAGTTAAAATGATGACTATGTTTTATATCTTTTTTACCACAATAAGAAACTTAAATTTTTTTAAAGTTTGCCTTTTTTAAAAAAGTTCAACTTCCAAATACAGTTTTATTCTAGAGTCTGTAGATTCTAAAATCTTTATGCCTTCCTACTCACATCGTTTCTTTCTAACTCTGTACATTAAGCTATAAACACCATTTTATTAGGTGGGGTGGGGTGGGGGGAGAACAAGAAAGTCCTGTGAAGGCAACTTTCACATCGTTGTTACTTTCAGGTCTTCAAATGCTGCTTTTACAATAAAGCAGAAAAGACGACTGTTTGACATGTATGGAAGATTTATCATTCTCCGAATACATTTTAATGAATGCACAAGGCCTTAAACTCCTTTTCTTGGTCTGTCTTACCTGCTTCTGCCTTTGAAAGCAGTTTAATTTCTGTGAGCAGTCAGAGGCTGGGGCCCGGGCTTGCTGACAATCATACACACAACCATTTCCTTTAAGCAGAAATAAAAAAGGTCATAAAAAAATAAGGTAATCTGCTCCAATATCTAATTTGGGGGTTTGGTTTGGTTTTCTAGCTTTTTTTTTTTTTTTAACTGAAAGCAGTTTTCTAAAAATTATTTTTCCAGATAGTTTTCCTTATGATCTTTCATCCCAGGAGCAGATTTCAACCCTGTGGACAGAAAATAAAAAAGACGCAGGCCTAAACAGGGTTTGTAGCTCCACTAACTGATTTGGAAGGTAGAGGGCATGCTCACTTGTCCTCCCCACTTTTCCCTCGTGGGACTTCAGTCTCTCTACAGGGACTTACTTTCCGGTTGAGTGACTGTTTTGAATGAGATAGATTTGTTACCCTGTGAATGAAAAATGTATATATACATACATGCACCTATATGTAAATGAATCCTATATAATAAAGAGGTAATATGCAAATTGACCATCACTCCAACACACAAGATGGCCACCGCCATTTGGTCAAAAATGGCCACCCCCTTTTGGACACAAGATGGCCACCACAAGATGGCCAGCAGGGGAGGGCAGTTGGGAGGGACCAGGCCTGCAAGGGAGGGCAGTTGGGGGCGACCAGGCCTGGAGGGGAGGACAGTTTGGGGGGGACCCAGGCCTGCAGGGGAGGACAGTTAGGGGTGACCAGGCCTGCAGGGGAGGGCAGTTGGAGGGGACCAGGCCTGCAGGGGAAGACAGTTAGGGGTGACCAGGCCTGCAGGGGAGGGCAGTTGGGGGGTACCAGGCCAGCAGGGGAGGGCAGTTGGGGTGGACCAGGCCTGCAGGGGAGGGCAGTTGGGAGCCAGCAGTCCTGGATTGTGAGAGGGATGTCGGGCCTAAACAGGCAGTCGAACATCCCTCAAGTGGTCCTAGATTGGAGAGGGTTCAGGCTGGGCTGAGGGACACCCCCCCACCCCGTGCACAAATTTTGTACACCAGGCCTCATATATATATATATATATATATATATATATATATATATATATATATATGGTGGGCAAAAGTAGGTTTATAGTTATGAGTATGTGAAACAGTTTATTCTTGTACTAGTGACCCGGTGCATGAAATTCATGCACATTAAAAGGGGATTAATTAGAGGAAATAATTTAATATTGCTATTTGCCCTTTCTCTATAATAGAAGTGTCAGAGATGAAAGAAAATTAGTAAAATGTATATGAAAACCTTCCTCCTGTCAGAGTCTGGCACTCACCATGGGACCCAGAGTCAAGTCCCCACCCACCCACATGCACCTCAAAATGGCGTGAGACCCAGACCCGGCCGGCCCACCCACATTGGGCTAGATCCAGACCTGGCCAGTCCCACCCTTGTCAAGCCCTGCCGGGCAGGGGGCATAGCCTCAGGTCCCCTGGCCCGGCGCCAGGACAGGGGGCGTGGCCTGAGGTCCCTCAGCCCAGACCAGGGCAGGGGGCATGCCTTGAGGTCCTCTGTCAAGCCCCACCAGGTGGGGGGCATGGCCTGAGGTCCCCTGTCAAGCCCCGCCAGGCGGGGGGGTGCAGCCTCAGGTCCCCCATCAAGCCCCACCGGCAGGGGGCCACAGCCTCAGGTCCCCCGGCTAGACCCGCTAGGCAGGGGTGCGGCCTGAGTTCCCCTGACCCAGCACTGGGGGTGCACCTTGAGGTCCCCATCAAGCCCCACTGGGTGGGGGCATGGCCTGAGGTTTCCTGTCAAGCCCAGCCAGGCAGGGGGGCACAGCCTCTGGTCCCCTGGCCTGGTACTGGGGCAGGGGGTGCAGCCTGAGGTCCCCTGTCAAGCCCTGCTGGGCAGGGGGTGCAGTCTGAGGTCCCCTGGCCTGGTGCTGGGGTGGGGGGTGCGGCCTGAGGTCCCCGGGCCTGGCACTGGGGCGGGGGAAGCAGCCTGAGGTCCCCTAGCCCAGCACCAGGATGGGAAGTGCACCTTGAGGTCCCCTGTCAAGCCCCCCCAGGTGGGGAGTGCAGCCTGAGGTCCCCTGTCAAGCCCAGCGAGGCAGGGGTGTGCAGCCTCAGGTCCCCTGGCCCAGTGCTGGGGCAGGGGGGCGTGGCCTGAGGTCCCCTGGCCTGGCACTGGGGTGGAGAGCATGGCCTGAGGTCCCCTGTCAAGCCCCACCAGGATGGGGGGCGTGGCCTGAGGTCCCTGCTGATTGCTTGTTAAGGCTCCTTAAGGGAACTTGGCCTCAGCTGTGGGTATAGTCATCTTTGTGATGGAGTGATGGTCAATTAGCATATTCCCTCTTTATTAGATAGGATTACTATTTATTAACTAGAGGCCTGGTGCGCGGAATTTGTGCACTCTGGGAGGGGCGTCCCTCAGCCCAGCCTGCGCTTCTCACAGTCTGGGAACCCCACATTCGATCACCCCACAGAGGGTTGCCTGGGCCTCCCTCTGCGGGGTGATCATGAGGCGATGGCGGGGTCCCCCCAACCAACTGCATTGCACCTGCCTTGGCTGGCCTGGTGCCAGTGCGTGTCATAGCGTGGTTGTCCAGATGGTTGTTTTGCTGTTTGGCTGTTTGGTTGATTTGCATATCACACTTTTATTATTATAGAGTATTGCATTATTTTCCATATGAACAATGTTTTGCCTCACCCTGCATATATATGTATATATACACTTATGTGTAAATGTATGTCTAACATATGTATAAA
Organism: Plecotus auritus; assembly: GCF_963455305.1. Taxonomy (NCBI): domain Eukaryota; kingdom Metazoa; phylum Chordata; class Mammalia; order Chiroptera; family Vespertilionidae; genus Plecotus; species Plecotus auritus. The sequence goes on from NC_137775.1 coordinate 166,638,880, forward strand.
TGTGTATCTGTCTATATGCTTATGTATCAGTGTATATCCATATATACCTATATACAAATGTATATTTATATATAAGTATAAGCCTACATTTATATACAGCATATACCTGTAGATAAATGTATACCTATATCTCTATATGTAAATGTATATCTGTATATCAATCCACATATTTACCTAGATCTAAATGTGTGTCTCTCTATATAGCATCAGGCAGGGATGCAACAGCTCTTTGTTCAGCTAGTCGAGCTGCCTGGTGGAACGTTCCGTGCACGGAGGGGCCGACCGGCCAGGCTGACTACCGCACAGAACCGCCCTCCTGACCTGGGCTTTTCCATCACAGGTCAGAGGCCAACCGGAGCAGTGTCAGCCTTCGGGATCACTGCCTTTGGGTCGAGCAATAGAAACTTCAAAAAACCCTGCCTTCTTGGGGACATCAAAGTTATTCTTTTTTCTTTTTTAATTTTATGGGTAGGGCAAATAATAGAGTCTTTGTGTTTTATCAGAAAAGTTAATGAAGTTTACTTCTTTAGAACTTGGAGTGAATAGTAAACAAAATTATGTTGTCACTCTCCATGGAGTACCTCCAGTGTTCTCGCATTAAGCAAACTCATTTCTGCTCCTGGGAACACAGAGCTGGATGGCTTGGGCAGAACAAGGTGAAAAAGAAATAAGATGATGCGTCTGGAGCCATGTGTGATGGGACAGACAGGCAGAATCCTTTTTTTAAGTGCTGGAAATGTAAAACCCTTTAGAGAAACTGACTTGGGGCCACTCTGTGTCCGTGGGGACTTGGTTCTGAAATCTAGTGGCATAGCTGTAGCCCTGGACAAGTGGCTGGGCACTGGGGCAGGCGTGGCCCTTTCCTGGGGGTGCAGCATTACATTTTGAGGGGACCTGGAGTGAGCACAGCATACTCGCCTGCCTGAGCAGGTTTCACACACACACAGGGCGGAGAGGGGCCTGGAGAGACCTTCATGACATGCCCTCCTTCCCTGACTCCATGCTTCTGCGGGAGAGTCATCCGTGAGCACAACAGAAGGTGGGGGTGCAGGGGAGGGGGGTGGCGCGTGGAGCGGGCTGGTCTAAAACCCCGACCCAGAGCGTGGAAAGTTGTCTCCAATATGGCAACAGGTCTGTGGGAGTAAACAACAGTTCATTTTGAGGAAGAAATAGTTATGATCAAACATGACAGGAACGAAACGCTGGGAGAAACAACTTTATGGGCTGCGAGAAAAAGGGGGGGAGTGTACCCATGGGCCGCCTGCTGCTCCGATGTTAAAGCCTTTCTCCCACCGTGTGGTCTTTGGCAGGAGCCGGCCTCGCTGGCAGGAGACCTGGTTGTATTGCTTTCCCCTCGTCCCCAGTAAAGCTGCTCTGGACTCTGGCTGGCGCCCCGTTGGACCGTCCCCGCTGACTACATTTCCAGTGGCATGTGGGGTGTAGCTGGCGGGAGCCCTGGATTCTCTGTGGTCAAGGAGCATTCAGAAGAGCAGTAGAAAGAACAGCCACGTCAAGGCCTGGCTTGTCCGTGGGACGTGCCTTTGCCCGGAACCACGGGACGCCAGACCCCAGTACAAGGAAGGCCACATGGAGAAGCTGGCAAAGGAAGCAGTTTCTGTGGGTTTTGGGAGCAACCGCATGCCACTGTTACACAATGTGATACGATGGGGGGAAATGCAGTTTTTCTTGCTCTTCCAAATTAAGATAGCATTTCTTTTAAAAGTTAATAAAAAATAAACTGTGTAGAGTGAAAAATGATCTGGGGCGATTTGCCCCTCAGCTGATGAAACAAATGGCATGGGAATGTTTGAGAGGGACACAGATAAATTGCATTTTCAGTCCGCTCCCTCCGAATGCTGCGGCAGACCAAGCTGGTTTCATCCTGGTCAGGAGTGTGTGGTTGGATGGTCAGAGGACCAGCGAGGGAGTCAGAAAGTCTGGGTTGCCTTCCCAGCTTTGCCGCTGACTCACCGGGTGACCTTGACCAATGGTTGCACCCTCTGCATCCCGTCTAGAAAGCGGGGATTTAATGACAGTCCCCAGAAAGGAGTGGCTGAGCTGTTTCTAGGCACATGAGGTTAGATATCTGGAGGTCCCTGGCAGGTGAAGATGGCAAGAATTCCAAATTTAATTTTCTTGCACAGGGAAGCATGGTTGAGAGCTTTCAAGAAACAATTGGGGGTGAGAACACCGATAAATCCCCAGAACTGTCAGAGGTAACCCTTGATATATGGCTTTAAAAAGTGTCAAATCTCCAAAGCCACCTGTCACCTTCCAAAGTTTCACACCGTTGGACCCTGTGAATTTATTTGAAAACAATTTAAAATTAAATTCCATGGCACTGAGTCATCTCCTGCAGGCCACTAAATACTAAGATGAAAATCTCTTGTGACATGGAACACAATGGCTGTTCAGAGGTCTTGTGTTCGATATGTTAAGGAGTTTTATATGTTGGTGTGCTGCCTCCCGTAAGAACCTTAATCATTGGAAACACTGTTAATTACTTTTCAGCCAGAAAACCAACACCACCGACTTGGGACAAGGACCCTCTTTGGCTGGGTCTGAGTTTTTGAGCCGAGAAGGTGCTGTGGAAGCAGTAACTCACAAAACAAGTGTCAGGAAACCTGCATTCTAGCATTTCCATTCTGGCATGTAAATAACTTAGTCTCTCCAGGCATCAGTTTCCCTATTTGTAAAATGAGGGTGTGCCTCACAGCTTGTTGTTGGTGGTGTTGCCATAGAAGCCTTCTTTCAAAAGAAGCTTTATGTATCATTCCAGGATGAAAGAGATGGAGGCGGGGTCCTCAGCCCCTCTCTCCTCTGCTGACAAGCCAGACCAGCAACTCTGTGAAACCCAGCATGAATACTGGCTAGAGCCCTTCAAGTCGTTTTCGGCCTGTGAGAGTGCGTGGGTGAGGAAAGGGAGGAGGAACTGGGTATGTTTACAACCAGGCAATGTGGGTTAGTAATGACTGCTGAATCCACAGATGCTTATTTTTGGTTTTGGTCCAGTCATTAAAAATAGAAGGTCTTACAAATTTGGATGAAAGCCACTTTGTAGTGCTGGTTTTGATGTGCCCTGGCTGGTACACGTAGAGTCCGTATAGTTAATAGCTACTCTTAATTAACTACTATGCCCCATTCCTTAGCCACTTATGATAAATAAAATGTATTGTATTTTGCACATAGAATTTTTCCACACGTGAGTGCTTCCCTTTGAGGAAAACAAGACCCTGATAAAATATTTTCTGTTGTTAAGGGCTACATTTTCCTCTCAAAGTGAAACTAGCTTTTAAAACTATGAGAGATGTATATAGAAAGTAGAAGAATAAATTCACCAGTGATCCCAGGTACAACTGCTACTTGTGTACAATACCAGGCACAACTACTGTTAACATTTTGACATATTTCTTTTTCTTTTTTTTTTTTTTTTTTTTTTTTTTTTTTTAAAAATATATTTTATTGATTTTTTACAGAGAGGAAGAGAGAGAGGGATAGAGAGTTAGAAACATCGATGAGAGAGAAACATCGATCAGCTGCCTCCTGCACACCTCCTACTGGGGATGTGCCCGCAACCAAGGTACGTGCCCTTGACCGGAATCGAACCTGGGACCCTTCAGTCCGCAGGCCGACGCTCTATCCACTGAGCCAAACTGGTTTCGGCATATTTCTTTTTCTTTAAAGGCTTTTCCTATGCATACACTCTCTTACATATCATGTAAAACATTGTTTGAAAAACAAAAAACAGGCCTCATACATATGTTTATGTAACTATAGATATCCTGAATGCATATGTATCATACACACACACACACACACACACACACACACACATATATACACATACACACACACATATTTCACTGTCCATAGAGATAGATTTCATCATTTTCAGTGGTTATACGGTATTATAATCATGAATGTACCATTAGGTTTTTCAATGAGGAACATTTAGCTTTCCCAATTTTCACTTTATAAACAACAACATAATGAATATCTTATACATGTATTTTAGTGTATGTGTCCAATGATTTCTGTTGACTATATTTCTTAAAGTGAAACTATAACTGTACACACATTTACAGAAAGGTTGGTACAACCTACCTTAGTAAAATGTGCTATCTGTTATGGGAATACTGAAAGGCTCTTATATTGCTTCTTGGAAATGCTTTTGTATTGACTTTAAAATGCTTGGTCATTGTTGGTGAAGGACTAAACTGAATGCTCTGAAAGGAGTAATAATTGGTCAGAAAGGTTCAGTTAAAAAACTGTTAGATAATCATATGATTGGATTCCTAGCTAAAATAGTGAGTTTCTAAGATTCATGACTATTTTGAAACTTGGAGAATACCCTGCTCATTAGGAATAATTCCCTCCCTCCTTACTTTTTTTTCTTTTATTTTCTCATGATCCATTTTTAAAATGATGATTAGATACAGACAAAAGGGTAAAATTGATGGATAGCAGTAAAGCTTTTAACTGGGAAGCAGTTATACCACAAGCTATCCCTCCCTTAAGTAACAATAGGCTCAAGCATGACTTGCCCCTGAAGGATGAAATTAAATTGTTTGAGACTATCCCTTTCATTTTACTGAACCAGTTAAGAAAGGAGTACTATTATTTTTGTGCTATGAATCGATCTACTGCACTGCACAATGCTGGCCTGTCACTCATGGTGACAAGATAGGTAAGACATTCACTTTGATCTCTAGGAAGTCAAAATTGCCAGCAGAAATCAATGTGGTTGATAAGAGTTCCATTCTATTCCGGACTGTGGGACATAGAAACTCCAGAACAGGTGAAAAAGCTACGCTATGACAAATGGGAGAGATACCTTCAGCAAAACTGCTCTTCTATGTAATAAACACTGTTCAAGATATGAGGGCAACTGAAGAATACTTATTTCTAAAAACACTTGTCATTATCTTAAAATTTCACATCCTTTTCAAAAATTAGGAATATAAACCAAGGGCTTCTGGTTAAATTTAAAACTTGTGACTTTTAATGAGGGAAGTTAGTGAAAAAATTAACTGCTGCCTGCAAATATTTAAATCACCCATCATTCCCTCCTGAATAAACAGAAAGGACAACAGATAAAGCCTAAAAAGGCCCTCTGTGACTGTAACTTACCATACCACTGTGAGTTATTATTAACACATTTAATGAAAAGTTGAAGAGACTATGGCTCATTTGAACCAACCCATCAATCTGGCATTGCTCATAACAGAAAATAAATGTTTATAAATGGAATTAGACATGGACTTCAAAAATACAAGTGCTGTTACCAAGAGGAGGCTAATTAATTGATGCTCTCCATCTCTATTCCACCTCCTCTCACTCCCACCCCCCCCTAAAATACAGGTTTACGTTTAATCTGGAGCTATAAACTAGAGGTTAGAAAAAATTTTTTGATGATGCATATATTTTAAGTCCTGCAATGGGGCTATAAAACAACACATCAAATTAATTTCCCTAGGACATTTTTATTACTAGGATTGATATAATTGATGTGTATGGGTTTGACTTTTAAAAGAGAGGGATGAATGAGGGGATACCCAAAACTTTTTCAGTCTCTTGATTCTGTATCATACTTTAGGCTTCTCTTCATCTGAGAGTTAGGAAGCCATGGGCAAATAATTTCTATAGAGGAGAAAGTTTGTTCTAATAATGACAGAGATGGCTTAGATATTTATTTTCCTTAATTTTCCCAACATCTACAGAGAGGTATTCTGCCTCAGTATTGACATTGCTCATTTTCTCTTCCTGATATTATTGTAGCCTACTTGATTTTAAAGATTGAATATACATTTTTTATACACACATTCATTAATAATAGGAAATTTAAAAATATATTCATAACGAAGTCATTCTGCCTAAGAAAATTTGAGCTTTCTTTGTATTCTAACCTGTTGGCCAGAGCTGTCCATTTGGATGAGTTAAAAGGCAGTCACTGACTGCAATAATTGGTTGAGGGTCACATATCCAACTCATTTATCTGCTGTGTATGTGCCAAATTGCCTGAATATCTTACCTTTAGGATCATTCTTGAATAGCCTTATTAAGGATCCAAGAGTTCGAATTTACATGGGAGAAGAAACATATTACCTGGTTATATAGCAGCCAGGTTAATTTATATAGATATGCCAATATCCCATGTAGCAGAGAACAGGGATCAGAGGGGAACTGAAGGAAAGAAAAAGAAATGAAAGGGGCCCAGTCCTGGATGCCCACAGAATGGCTCAAGGACACTGGGTCTTACTTATCCCTACTGCCTTGCACAGGGTCCAGTGCCGAATGAATGAATAAAAGAATGAACATGTGAGTGTCAAGGTGAGAGGGTGTTTAATAAGTGTTGCTAGTAGAGGCAGCCTCATAAAAAAGACAGTAGATGGGTAGGGATGATGTGAATATATAGGGCATAAAATTGTTTAAGTTACTTAGGGGCAACTCGCAAGACCCGGAATTTATCTTGGGAACAATCCTCCATAGCAGTTGCCTCTCATAGGATCTGCTGAGTGTAAAATGACTAGGGCCTCTTTCTTGACCCTTCATTCTGTGCGCTAACCCACAGCGTCAGCCATATTTCCTCAAGGCCCTTGCATTCAGGACACCACCAATGGACTCAGTCCTCTGTCCAGTAGACGGTGCTGTTGTTCTCCGACCTCACTGTGGGGGGCAGCAATCTTCCTCACAGTGGTTCATCCCAGGTTTTCATAATAAAAATGTTCTCAGCTATTTGGGCAAGGACCTCCCCCTCCTTCCCTCCCCCCCCCCTCTGCCAAAAAAAAAAACACCACACCTATATGCAAAAATATCTCTTCACCCTGGGCCCATCACTCAGGTCTTTTCAAAGCAACAAGGGGGCGGGGGTGGGGGGGGGCAGGTGGAGAAAGACTCAGAAGATATTCACATTTTTTTTTTTCACAACAATCCCAAACCTCTGTACGGTAGGGTCTTGACACCTTTGGCTGAACAAGCAGCTGGGGGACGAGGAGGAGGTCATGGTGGTCAAGTAACCTCCGACAGTCAACCACCCTCCTGTTTCGGTCGAGGGCCCCAAGTAACACACTCGTTGGGAGGCCTGGGCTGAGCAGGATGGGTCTTCCTCCCAGGGTGCCAGGGAGAACACAAGGCCATTGTCAGGTAAGGTGCAGGGGCTGCTGCCGCAGGCTTGGTCTGCAGCTGTCCCCAAATGCCCACTGCCAGGGAGTCCACAGAGCAGCACTGGCTGTGACCTCAAAAGGATGGAGGAAGCGGCCACCCTGGACCAGGGTCAAACTGTGTGTGGTGACAGGGAAAGGAATGTGGACCTTGGCTGAGGAAAGGAAGGAAATATGGGAACCCAGTAGAAAAGCCACCTGGGTTTGTTGAAGATTTAGCACCAGACAGGGAGGACAACTTTGCTTGTCCTTTCAAGATGTGATTTAGGAAGCCCTGCTCCGTTAGCTTTGAGAAGTCTCACTCTGCAGAGAATCATCTCAGCTAATGAGCTCTTTAGTGGGGGAGAGAACTGGTGGATCCATTCTGCGGAGAGTGCAGGCACATCAAAGGAAGAAATCATTTCACAAGCACACAGATTTCTCCTTGACTTGGCTTGTTGTAGGATTAATTTGCAACTAGGCATTGCAGAAAACCCTCAAAGCGGGGAGTTACTGAGTAAATGTCTTAATATCAGTGGTGAGCGGTGGAAAGCAGGTTGGATTAAGGACAGGAATGTCTGGGTTTGAGCCCAGTGTCTTCCACATTCTAGTTCTGATGGATTTGAGTACGTCACAAAATCTGAGTTTCTGATTTATTCCTATAAAATGGAGATAATCATTCCTATCTATCTCACTGTGTTGTTGTGAGGGCCACATCTGGAAAACCGTTCCATTCTAAAGGTCCATACAAGTGTGAAGATTTACATTTACTGGAGATCAGATCTTTCTCCTGACATTTCCAAAATGCCTCTTGCTACTGCACGTAATACAGAAGTCTGACACACAGCAAATGCTAAAACAAACAGACAAAAACAAACCCCAATAAAAAATCATGCAGTGACTTAGCAAACACGGTGACAGAATGATTTCACATGGCAACAAACAATGGGACATTCCCAGTCCCATACAGTCAGGGCTCCAAAGCCCAGCTACTTGCATGTTATTGTGAAGCCCCGCATTCAGAAATCGTCAACATGGAGCTTTTTCATAACTTAATCTATTGCTTCTTAGCTGATTAACATAGACATAAACCAGAAAAGACTGCTCTGAGACCTCAGAAGGTTGAACAAATAATACTCTGTCCAGGTTGTAATTACCCAAGAGATATAACAAAGACAAATGTAAAACCTTTGTAATAACCCCTGAATGTTGATATGAAACTGTTCATGTCAAACTGATTTCTATAGAGAATAAAATAAAAAGAAATTAAAATATTATATGCCTGTAATATAAGATAAGACTCTAAGAAATATAATTCAACTTCTGTAAGTGATGGAAATGCTCTAGGAATAGAAACAGGGGGAAAGGGGACAAGAAAACATTACATTGTTAAAGACCTTAAGTCCTTCAGAAAATCCCCAAAGTGAGCTGCCTTAAGTCCTTTTTATAACAAGTCAGGATATAAATCAATGCAAATATATACACATTAAAACAGGTCCAGCCCTGGCCAGGTGGCAAGAGCATCGTCCCGATACGCCAAGGTAGTGGGTTCGATCCCCAGTCAGGGCACATGCAAGATTCAACTAATGAATGCATAAATAAGTGGAACTACAAATCGATGTCTCTCTCTAAAATGAATCAATAACAAATTAAATAAATTAATTAAATATGGCCAGAATTCTTTCCTGCACCTATTTTTAGGCTATCTCTACCGGGCCAAAGGGAATACAGAATTATAAAAAGTGGCTGGTGAAGTAAATGCATATAAGGGAGTCAAATAATCATTCAGCCCAATAACTGAAGACAAACATGAAACAACTTTTTGTTTGTTTATATTTGTGCCTCTCCTGCTCTTCACGGTCTCCCTTGCCCTGTAAGAGTAGTTTTAAGGACTTGATTGTTTCTCCACCTCTTTGTTTGACATGTCCTTGTCATACTTGGCATAAGTGAAATGGCCACTGGGACCAGGAATTCAAGGGAATTTTGAAGTGAAAACTATAGAAACTCTTTAAAAACTCTTAGTCACTGAATTTAGTTGAATTTTCAAAAAATAAAGCCTAGAATTAGAGAAGGAATTCATTAAATTTAGACTCAGCAACATGATGAACTATATTATGCAGCCAATTAAATAAGTGAAAAATATTTATAAGATAATGTAAAGGAGAGTTCGTAGAATTCAAAATATGATGGCATATTATCTGAAATCTGTATGCAAGTGGTAGGTAAAATGTAATAAGAAAATATGTGGATTGTGGTGATGTGCTTGCTGATAACATTAATTTTAATACAATTTAGGAATTGCTTTTAAAAACATTAATGTTGCTTTTTCTGGTTTAGGAAATGGTTGTTTGGACTGCCATTTTGATCTCCATAAAAAAGAAGAAAAACTCAGGACCTCTTTAATGTTCAATTTAGTGCAGGTTTTTTATTTCCTAGTACACTCTGAAAGATTTTGTATTCATGCTGTTTCATGTTTTTCTCTGGATGACATCCAAAGTTCTACTGCTGCCCTCCTAAGAGTAACACTGCCTGAATTTAACGACTATTTAATCTACCTTTCTTGAATAAATACTTTTCTTTACTACGCTCTTAAGAGTTCACATGTAATACATAGTTTAGTAATATGCACCATGATATCTTAACATTTCATTTAAATTTGATTTTTAAAAGTTAATTAGGCCTTTTGAAAACATACTACGGCGAGTGCCAATGTTATAAGAGAAACCAGAGCAACAGTGAAATAAATTCTCATAAACAAAGTTGCTCTTATGTTTCTGAAAATCCTTCAGTTTCAGATTCAGTCACCATGTACCACAACAGGCACCATTCCAGACCCAGTCAAAGATTTCTCCCTCAACTCCCCTCAGACTCTGTATCATGGAATTATTATCTCTATTCTACACATGGACACACGAGGCTCAGGGAAGTTCAATCATTGGCAAAAGTCACAAAGCATGTGAGAAGCTGGATTTGAACTCCAACCTTCTGATTTCAGAGTTAGGGCTCTTTCTATTACACCTTGCTCTAAGTTCCTGTTGTTGTTTTTTTTTGTATAATGTTTTTGTTACTTTCTTTTAATTCAAGTAATATCCCACAAAACTATCATTTCTTAAACAAATATGAGAAAGGGAAAATATTAAAAACAGAAGGTAGGACTAGTAAATGAAGTGGCTAACATGGTGATATAATCACAAGGACTCCAGTAAAACTATGTGATTCATAAATCAAGGTATGCTGGCGAGAGTGCACTATCACCTGACCCACAGGTTGTAGATGAGTGTCTACCTTACCAACATAAGCCTAGATATGATCTCTTTGCTCTGCCAGTTATTGAAGGATTCTAGGCTGACATCTACAACAAGGATCCTCTGTCTATGTAGGGAAAATGAAAGTGCCCAAGGAAGAGAGACAAGTGCCTTCCTGCTTGATGGTGGCCTCTGGGAGCCATGGGGACTGAGGCTCTTCGTTCACTGGCCTGGTGCTTTGGACAGGTATAAGAATAGGAAGAGGATGCAAGGAACCAGGCCAGTTCAATAAAAACAGGAACTAATATATCAGCAGGACTTATTTTATTTGGGAGAGACAGTTGGGAATGGTGGAATAAGAAAACACCTCAGAGGACCAGTAGGCAGGCCACCAAGATTTTAGTCCTAGGCCTTTCACTGAGGAGCTGGGTGGGTTTGGGCAAATTATATCACCATTTTGGGCTTCCATTGTTCACATGTAAAATGAATAGATTGAATAAAATGGTCTAATCTCTCTCTTTAAGGTCTGTTTTGCCAGGAGTTTCTAATTTGCCAGTAGATCCAGTGATTCAGAACTGAGGTGAATCTAAAACCTTTGATCACTGGGCATTTCAAGGCTCTGGGGAAAAGCAAGGTTCCTCTCCTTCAAACACTGATTAGGTGATTTTTCTTCATCCATGATCATCCTGGTTTGACCTGATCTTCAGTAACATTGTTCAGAGAATTGAAAATTTTATGAACTTTCCCTCAAGATGGTCATGTGGGTATATCATGGTTTTATGAAAGAAAGCTAAAAAATGTTTGCGATGATATATTGAAGTGATTAAAAGTTTAGAGTTATTAGTCAGATTCTAGTACCCCTGAGGATTAGGTTTGAAAGAAGACCTCCCCCCACCTCTTTTTTTTCCCCAGTTGTCTAAAAATGGAGCCAGCTGCAGAGTTGATGTACTAAAAGTCTGGGACTCAGCGTCCCAGCTGCAGACTCCCTCCTGGCAAGCCTTGAGCACATGACTTTGAGCCTTAGCTTCCTTATCTGTAAAATGGGGTCAATAGAACCTACTCTGTCTACCCTACTAGATTCTTACAAGAACCAAATTAAATGAGATCACATTTAAGTTAGTATTTTTCTCTTCCTTAGCAGCAGGAATGTGCCTTGTGCCTCTTTATCTCTTTAACCCCTAACCCATGATACTGCATATACCAGACACTTGATAAATTATGTTCCATTGTGCTGCCCTTTAAACAAGCCACACTGGGCACTTTGCTATGCCCCTGTTTTTATGAGTGTGGATTTGACTCCCCCAGTGGCTATTTATCCCTTTGGTCCATCATGTCCAATCAAGGTGAGGTTTTCTGATGAAGTACAGTGTAGTCTTCCTCAGCCGTAACCATTGATGTTTTCATTATATCATGCCATTTTCCTGTGGTCACTATTTATCAACACACACGCAATGTCATTTGTCATAAAAGGATTTCCTATTCAGGAGCCTAGGGTCTGTTCTGTGTTAGCTAACAACTGTCCACCACGGGACGGCTTAGAACACGGCTCAGTGGGGAATCATGTACATGATTTGTTTTATTTGAGTCATGCCATCCTGTGGAGCTCTGCATTTCTTTATCTGGCCTATGGAAATGGTTTTGAGTGTGAGTGGTCAGAATCAAGCAGTGTTCTCACACTTCATCGAGTCTGGCACATTTTCTCTCTTGGCAAATCCAATGGACATTTTGCAGACCCGCTAATCTCAGGAAGACTGAAGTTTTTAGAGGCTGCTCTTCAGAGTTAGGGGTAAATGGCAAGGGGAGAAACTGTTTGCTACTGTTTGAGTTGTATTTTCTCAGCTCAGCAAAGAATTATAACTTAATGGGATTGATTAATGACTCACTCCTGGGACACACAGTTCAGTAGTTTGGGTTGAATGAGGCTGAGGGCCTAGTTTTCACCATCCCAAGCATTTTAGCAATGGTAAAGTAGCTAGTTCCCAGTTTACTCTTGGGAGGAGATTATTCAGAGAAGAAATGTGCTTTGAGTAGTGCTTTCTCTGTGACTCTCTGGGGAATGCCACCTCCAAGAAAATGATATGTCTGATTTCATAGAGAGAGTAGGGTTGAGTAGTATTTAAACTCTTAAAGTGGCTTTCTCAAAGCCTTTCATTTGATTTTATGAGATTTGTGTCTAGAATATTTCACTAGGGAAGGTTAGACTGTCAGGCTGGCTTGCTGGACAAGTCGGCACTTTAGCAAGGACATAAGACTCTGGGTGTGAGTACCCAGAGGTTAGGCATCACTCATTCAGCCTTGGGACATTCTGTCATTGGCCCTTCCAGCTAAAGTGCAAGTCCCTTAAGAGCAGGAATGAGGTCTTATCCATATTTTGGCCCCTCTGTTAGTGGTTCAACTTAGTAGTTGTTGCTAGTAAGTTTTTCCCTCATCGATTTATACATTTATGCCACAAACAATTGAATGTCTTCTAGGCAATAAGGCTATGAATGTTAGCCCAACCAAGCTCCTACCTCCATGGAGCTTGCTTTCTAATGGCGGAGAAAGCAACCCATGAATAACCAAATAAATATTCAGTATTGTATCAGGTTGCTATGAGTGCTACAAAACAACAACAACAGTGAGGCAGAATAAAGACAGAGAGTCACAAGGAGTGCTGCTTCAGATCAGGTGGCCAGGAAAAGTCATTCAGAGGAAGTGACATTTGAGCAGGGGCCTGAATGGAGAGAGGAAGCGAGCCATGCCAATGGCATCTAGAGAAAGTGCTTTCCAGACGGACAGGCAGAGCAAGTACGAAGACCAAAGAAATTGGTCTTTGGAGTTTGGGTGGCTGGATTCAAATCCTGGCTCTGCCACTTCTATCTCTGCATGAAATAATCATGATGATAATAGCTGGTGTTTATTAAGTATTTCCCATGAGTCAGTTATAATGCTAAACCTTTTATGTGGGCTCTCTTGTTGAATTCTCACACCGATCCTACAAAATCAGTACTATTATGAATCCCATTCTACCAGCAAGGAAATGAAGCAAAAAGAGGTTAGTGAGTGATAGAGCAAGGATTCAATCCCTGGAGTTTGACTGGGGAGTCAGTAGTTTTAACACAAAATAAAATGAGGGATGAGCATGGCCAGATGTGGGAAAATTGGGACATTTGCTCTTTGGAACTGCTCCCTCTCCTGTCCATGACCTCTTTTCTTCCAACACTGCCTAGGTCCTTCAAAGGTGGTTTGGGAGGGGTGCCCATATGCATTACCACCTCTCTTTCTGGGGTTTTCCCCACCAAAATCATTCCTGATTCCTAGCCCTTGGGGAAAAGCCATTTTGGTCTAAGTAAACTGTCAAACTAAGCTCAGCCAAAGTGCCACTGGGAATTGTGATTTAGTAGAAAGAGAAGGAAATGATAAGTTCTGGCTCTGCAAGTAACCAGCTGTGTGACCTAGGTCAAGCCATTGGCTCTCTGAGCCTCAGTTTCCTCCTTCAGAAAATGAATTGATACTATTTCTACTGCCTGCCTTACCTAACATTACACATTATTTCTCCTGTGCAAATCAAATGAGTTCCTACATGGTGAAGTAAAATATAAAATAAAATATAGGCTGTATGTGAAGACAACATATTATAATTATGCAAACATATTCAATGATGTGTTTAATTTCTTGATTATTAGAATATATTACCTCTGGCCCTGTTTTACATCTGTTTCTGATGTTATACCCTCCCACTCCTTCTATTCTCCAAATTTCATTTCTTAGGACAATGAAAATGTTACTTAGACTTTTACCAACAATTTACTTAAAATGTTTGCTTCTTTAGAAACTAGATAAATTAGAGCATTTGTACCTTTTGGAATTAATGCTATTTGACTCTGTAATTTCAACTATGTGTATTTATTTTACTATAAAGAAAAATCTCAGTTAACCAGAATGCTAAGAGGAACAAGAGCTTTCAAGTAACAAATTCTTGGGTAACTAAAAAGCAAAAGTGCATTAGAAACCCCTTTCTCTTTTTATACCATAGAAAATATTTTTGAAATACATCAGTTACTATTTTCTGACTTAGGAAGTAGAGCCCAGTGAGAGTAACCAAATCGGGGTGTGTGTGTGTGTGTGTGTGTGTGTGTGTGTGTGTGTGTGAGAGAGAGAGAGAGAGAGAGAGAGAGAGAGAGAGAGATATTTTATGGAGAACAGGATTGCCATTTGAACATATCTACATATACAGCACTGTATATAAAGTCATAGGCAACATAAGAGGTTGATTTAAAGATGAAATAAGATTAGGACACCACCTGGAATAGCAAAGACTCATTGCACATTTAAAAAGATGTTAACCATACAAGTCACATAGTGGTTAAAGGCTCAGGCTCAATGCCAGTTCACTTGGATTGGAATCCTGGCTTGGTTACTTAATAGCTCTGTGGTCCTGGATAAGTTACTTAACCTCTCTGAGTCCCAAATTTCCTCATCTGTAAAGTGAGGGTAATAATAATAATAATAACGATACCTACTTCATCACGTTATTCAAGTAAAGGCAGTACCCGATGCAGAGAAAGTGCCTTATAAAGGTTAGAATTATTGCTCTTTTAGTGTGATGAGCACTTACTAAGTCTTTAAATATACTAATCCAATAAAACTCTATGAAGAAGGTACTATTATTATCCTTGTTTTCCAGATGAGAAAATTGAAGAATAGACATAGTAACTTGCTTTAGGCCAGTCAGCTGGCTAGTACCAATGTGACTGAGAACCCATCCCACATCCGCCTGGCTCCAAATCTATGGCTCTAACCACCATGCTTCCTTGCTCTGGTCACATATTTCCTGATCTCAATCCTTCTTATGATCTACCTTATTTTTCATTATTTACCTTTGTCCTCAGGGTTAGAACAAATAAGCCTATATGAAATGAAATGGTACTAAACAATCAAAATTGAAATCTGATTGCTTGGATCCATTTACTTGAGGTTTTTGAGTATTTTTTGTTAGTGAACATGGTCCTTTAAGTAAATCCTATATTGGGAGTGACCTTGGATTCAGTGTTTTAAAATTATTATTTCTTTTGCATCAAACCTACCAAAGTTATCACAAGATTTACCTAGAAAGTTTTGATTCTGTTTGGTTTTGGAAGGATTGGAAAACTTTTTTTTCCGGTTAATGTTCTGTCTTTTGAATCTATTCTTCCAGTGGCCAGGGTAAACTTTCAATGGTGCCTAGAAAAGTCCACACCATCCTGAGTGATACATTATCGGATGTGGGTGACAGATGTAGCCTGTGAAGATGGGAGGATGGGGTGGAGAAAGGTATGCATGACCAAGTCTGCCTTTTCCAGTCACAGTAATGGGTCATGGCTGCATGTTAAAGGGAAGGGGAAAATTACTTTTCCAACCCGAAGTATAAAACTATGACTCATGCTGGAATTGGTCCAGAATGTTGGTCAAATTATCCCTATTGACAATGAAAGCTGAAAGATCTCGGGAAGGCAACGTAGAGAACTGAAATGCAGGGACAGACATATGGGAAGCTAAGATTCATTGGAAAAACATGAACTGGTTAGAAAAAAATAAAAAAAGAATAAGAAAAGCAGGATGTATGACATTTTTAAAAATCAAAGAAATGACTTTTCTGATCTCCTTAGATAATCCTAGGCACTTCAAACTCCCTACCCAGCAAATGAATGGGACATCCAAAGAAAACCAATCCCTCCTTGTAAACAAAGTGGAAATTTCCTTCTTTCCAAAAGGGCCCCAGTCCCAGCCATAGAGGAAGCAAGGATACGAAAACACATTTCTGCCTGAAATGACCTCCTATTTTAAGAAAAAACAACAGCCTCAAAAGAAGGGAAGGAAAAATAAAGTTCCACCCAGAAGGAAATTGCATGTAAACAGCCCAAAGGAAGACCAAGACCGAGAGGGTTGGAACACTGAAATAAGCCACAAGCAAAGGGCCTCTGACAATGTCATTAGCCTCTGACAGTGTCCGAACCTGAGCTTTGAGACAACCGCTTTGTGATTGACAAAAAGGGGGTGGGGTGAGAAGGATCCTGACAAAAGCAAGCTGGTTGAAAGGTCCCCTCTGCAGCCCTGGAAACTTTGATCTTTGAAGTTTGCCTATTTTTTCAGGACTCTGCTAGTGTGTGACTCAGGGGAGATCAGCAACCACAAAACGCTGGCTATAATTTTCTGCAATTTGTCCCATGCCCTCTGTAAGCCCTGGTAAGATGGTTTTCTTTTGTTTTTAAGCTGCAGATGGTAGGTAGCAAGGTAGCTCAGGGAAGATAAGAGCAAACTGGAATCTTTCTTCAATTCTTCTAAGCCTGGAGGCTACATTAGTTGCAGGTATTTTTTTTAATTTACTTATTTTTCTGCATAAGTATTTGGTTTGACCCATGTGGAATTAACTTTCTCCTCTCTTTTAGGAGCCAACTTTAAAAAATCCAGAGATTCCAAGTTATAATTGGATTTCTATTTACTCCTGAAAAATTTGGTGACATGGGTCCCAGATCCCTGTGGGATAACATCTGAAGCTGAGTCCCCAGCACCCTGTTCTGACGGACTATGCACTTGACATTCTGCTAGTCCCCATCCTGCAGTTCCACTCAATTCTGTCACCTGTTGCCCTACCCATGGGAATTTGTGTTGAGTTCTAAACTGATCCATATACTTCTTTAGGGATATCCCCTGTCTAATCCTGGATTGCAGCAGTCTTCTGAGAAGGATGCTAACGTTGCGTCTGGGTTTGGCATAAGAGTTATGATTAGTTGCTGATATTCTCTTTGGGCACAGAGGGAGTGGGTGGCAGCTGCCACCTATTTGCCTTCTCTGACTAGTTACATCTCTAGTTTAAGCCTGTATCTTGCTTTTAAATAGGATATAGCCTGCTTCTTAGTACACTTTCTCTTTGAACATTCTTGAAATCTAGTAGTGTTCATTTCATCTCAAAACCTCTAAACAAAACCTTCTGTATGGACTCTTTCAAAACCTCATCATGCCCATCTTCTTTTCATTGACCCTCAGCCACTTACAAGAAGCTCCTGGTATAGTTCAAACAGAACCCCAAATAAGTGAAAGGGAAGGCACTGAAGGCCTGTAACACATGTTGTAAGATTATGTGAAGGAGAAGCCACTCCTGTGGCCTCCATTTATTTCTCTTTGCTTCTCTCTCTTCCTCTCTCTCTCTCTCTCTCTCTCTCTCTCTCTCTCTCTCTCTCTCTCTCTCTCTCTCTCTCCCGCTTCCTCTCTCTCTCTTTCCCCTCTTTCTCTCATATTATCTATCTATCTATCTATCTATCTATCTATCTATCTATCTATCTATCATCTATCATCTGTCTACCTACCTACCTAACTACCCATTTAGACTCCTATCTGCCTGCCATAAGATTTAGGGCTGCAAGTATTCTCTCTTCCTCTCTAAGCGGCCTTTCACATCCTCACTATGGTCCTCTACCTACTGTCCCTTGGCCAACCCCCTACAATTAATAGAGATCAATATGTAACCAACTCGTTCGCACAAATTGGCCTGCCAGAAGTCCAGGGGTGGGAACTTCGGTGAGCTGCTTTTCAAAGGTCTCCTACCCTTAAATGAAACCTCTTTGTGTGTTTTTTTATGGATTCTGTTGTTGGAGCCACAAGGACCCTTTAGAAAAATGCCCAGAGCCAGTTGGTCCCCACCATCATTGAAACCCAAAGGGAGGGAGGAGCTCCACAGGTGAGGAACTGCTCCTTAGATGTCTTGAAGTTGCTTGTATTTCAAAAGAATCCAGCTTACCACCACTGTGGCTTTTAGCCTCTCTAATAAAGCAGTTTTTAAAAAGCTAAAAATGTAATCTGCCTTTTAAATCTGCTCTCCCTGCTGAGTCTAAATGGGGCTGCAGCAAAATGCCTGGCCGGCATTAGAGTTCTCTGAAGTCAATCAGCTGAAATGGGGTTGCTGGGGGGTTTGAAATATATTTGAAAACACCCCAGGGGTGGTGCCAAACAACTGAACAAAGGCAAGTTACATGAAAGGAAAAAGCAGGTGGGGGGGTTATAAAGCTAAAAATCACTTGTATATTTTGGAGACATCAGAAATTGAGACAGGGATGCTGACCTTAGAAGTTCATCTATCTGATCATAAACTTGTATTTCATTTGGCATTGGAAAAAGATTGGGCTAATAAACATAGCTTCCAATACACAGCCAGGCATCGCCAAGGCAGCATAAAACCCTTGAAGAAATACCCCAGAGCCCAAAGGAAGCTGAAGCTAAAACAGGTCACAGGCAAGGATGGATGTTACTATGATGTTTTCTCAGCAGCTTTGAGTGGGGCAGCATTATAATTTTTTTTTCATCTCATTGAAAAGGTGGAAAGTTCTCTGAGAGTCGATTTCTTAGTAGGACAAACTCTAGCTTGCTGCTGTATCCCATGGAAAAAAGAAAATCTAGGTGTTACTGTGGCAAAAATGTGCTGTAGATAAACTGACTTTTTTATGAAGACAAGAGTAAGATCGTGGCATGTAATACATTATACTCTTAATAGTTTCCTGAAAGGTAATGTACCCATGGATCAAAGTCATTTAGAATAAGGGTGCCCAATAGGGCAATAAATGTAAATTGCGGGTTACCCAATAAAAATGTAGATTTTCTGATAAGGCAAATTTATATGAATCCCTCACCCCCTTCTCTCCCCACCCCCCTTGCAAGGGACATATCTCTCTCTCTAAGGCTTAAGAAAAGAATGAGACCAGTTTTCCAGAAAATTTGCTGATTGGATGGCATGAGCTGCCTTAAAACCTTCCTTGGTCAAAGTGATTTCTACACTTAAGAGGGAGGACTATTTAGCAATGTAAAATTGAAAAATTCTTTGCAAAATGGTAAATATCTATGCAAGAGGGTACTTGATGTTGCCTTTCCAATATTTTCCCTCTATATGGAATACATAGAGCGTGAGCAAAGTTGTCATAAATTCTTGTTCTCTTTGTTAGAAGAGGGTTGGGAGGTATAAACTTGAAAATATAGCTTTTGCCAACACAAAATTGCTTGTTACCCTTTCAAGGCCAACGTGTGTGCTGAAAGAAATGCCTCAGAACACTTGAGAAGGTGGATGCATATGAGTAAATTGCAAGGGATTGAAGCCTTGGTTTGGATAAGAGTGGAAATATTCAGTTGCTTAGCCAAGGCAGTTCCAAAGGACTTTGATCTACATATCTCAGGAGAGCGAACTTGTGCCATTCCAGCATTTGCTGGTTTTGGCGAGGCGACACATATAGTAAGAAATCAATATAAAATAAAACCCAGTTTTTAATTGTTTTTTTTTTAGAACTTTCACTTCTGGCTACAAACGGGAGACAAAAGGCAAATGGATATTGTTTTTAAAATGCTAAGCCAGGCCTTTTCTAACCTCAAGGAAACATTGGGGTTTGATGAGGTTCAGATTTGGGGCAAGTTTCGGGATAGTGTTTGTTCTAACAACTTCCTCCCCATCTCTGTGGAAAGTGTTGGTCTGTTGTGGTTCTGGAAGCCACGCTCTGAAGGCTCTAAGCTGGGGCATCATGAGACAGGCTCCAATCTTTCATTTGTGCCTCTGCCCACGCTTCCTTCAGTGTGTTCCTTGGACCTGGGCCTCCCCCAACTGCATGAGCCATTACATGACTAAGCAGAGCCCAGACCACCTCTTGTCTCAACCCTTTATGGTAGAGCCTCTGTGTTTACCTCCCATCTCCAACATCTCTTGTGTACACCAGTCCCTGGCTCCTCCAGGTGAGCATTTGTTTCATTTCTGTCTTCAGTTGAGCTTCATTCCACTCCACTAAGTTGCACCTTGGATCTGGGGATGTTTCTTATGTTCAATCAGTAGGTTCTTTTGGTTGCATCATTCATTTAGGTCTGAAAATCTACTACTGTCTGGGACATATTTTCTAGAAGGAAAGATGGTGATGTCTCCTGTGGGGGGAAAAAAAAGGAGGACAGAGAGGAAATTAATATTTTGTAGAATTTAATATGCTCCAGGTACTGTGCTAGAAGCTTTATTGAGGATTTCATTTTAACTTGACATCAATATAATAAGATATAACATATTGTCATAAAGATCAAAAGATAATTCATGTAAGATACTTAATGTGGGACACGGTACTTAGTAAGAACTCAACAAGTGAGTTATTGTTTTTGTTAAATTCCTTCCTAGGAAGAAAGGAACTCAATCTGTTTCTTTTAGTGAGGGTCTTCTACAATGCCTGGCTATTTATAGGGCTCCATAACTGTTTGTTGGATAATTGAGTGAATTGACTCTTGCCAGAAGTATCTTATTACTGTTGCTGATTTTCTTTTGGTTAACAAGATATAATTTGACAGATTAATTTATGTCCCTTTATAAAACCATAGTTTTGAAGAGGAATCTGACATCAAAATGGTCCAGATAAGGCAAAAATTTTCCCTTATTTCATTTTTGTTTTTTCCTCTTTATGTTATGTTATTAGTCCTGAATTCTAATGAGCTATATCCTTCTTATGCTTGAATGAAATATAAATACACTACTTAGATATCAATGTTTGATAAACCCAACCAGATACTGCAATGTTTTGCAGACACAGAAACGAGGTTGAAGTCAAGCCATGGGAATAAAAATGTAAGAGTGTGAGAAAATAAAATGTGGCCTGAAAAAAAATTATAATTGAGGAAGTCAATGTAGGCAAATACTGCAGGAACAGCAAAAATTTGAAATACTATTTCTAGCAGTAAATGGGGCAACATGGAATAATGGAAAAGCACAAATCTCGAGCATTTTATCTTTTGGAGCTCATCCAGTTTTCTCATCTGTGAAATAAAAATGTCATGTAGGTGAACTCTAGAGCCTTCTAGGCCCAACATTGTGTGATTTTACTTAATCATAATAATAAATTACATTTTATAGCTTTTTCACCTTTTGAAAACTTTCGTATTGGCTTATTATAGAGCTACTGTACTAGTAGATGCACAAAAAATATTTGAGAAAGAAGAAATACACGGCTCAAATCTATGTATTATAAAAAATGTGATGCACCTAAATCTGTTGAATAATCTGTTAATCACAAATATAAAAAATAAATATAACTTATTATAAATAAATTTAACTTATTATATATGACCCTCAGAAAGCATGGTGTCACCTTCATCATAGATGATGAAAGGTAAAGGATAGGCTCAAGGTCTCTTGGCTTCATGTTGGGGTTTCTGGACTCCCCAATAGGCTACTCCTCACATGACATCAATGTCACTGAATTAAATACTTGCCGGATTATACTGAGAGTCCCATGCAACCCAGACCATCTAAACAAAACAGAGGGATATAAATAATGAAAGATACTCAACATCAAAGAAAGAATTTTGCTAATACAATGTCTTAAAAACTTAAGTGATTTCTGCTTAAGTACGATTTTATCTTATGAAGATTCTGGCTCATTTGTCATCTACAATCAAGGAAAAAATATAGTCTCTATGCAACTCCCTCATCTACTCTAGGAATGTTTAGTGTTTCTATCTTTACCTATATTCTCCAGAACATAGGTGGTATCTAATTTTGTAAAACCAAGTATAGAATTCTATTTGTTTCAATGAATTAAATGTTAACTATATAAGTTTTTTTTAAAGAATAATGTTATGCCAGTTGTAAATTTATCCTCAAGAGAGGCTATGTCAGGGATCAGAACTTTTTAATCCTTAATTTATTTTTGTGCTAGAAAACTAACATATCTTCATGTACTGACAGTTAAAGTTTGAATAGTACATTAGGGTAATTTTTAAGATTTCAACATGAGCACCTATTTTATGTATATTTTTGAAAGACTACAAAATTACTTCTCTTTCTGGGTATAATAAATTCTTATTGTAGCATGGAGTTTCTGTAAAAAAATCTTTTATAGATTTCATATGCTAAATATCAAACTAAGTAAGTGTCAAACTTTGTAGAAATTAGTACTTTCAATTTTATTAGCATGTATGAGCAGGAATCCCGTGGCACACATTTGAATACTAAAAAATTTACAATGGTATTAAAGTAAGAGACATTTATCAAAAACTGGAATATATGAGTCATCAGGCTGTGTGCTTGAGAGATTCCTTTCCCTTAGAAGCTTATAATCTAGCAGATTGGGGGGTCAACAACATTTTCTGTGAAGGGGCAGATGAAAAATACTTTTGGCTTTGTGGACCATAATCTCTGTTGCAATTATTTAACTCAACTATGGTAGAAAGGAAACAATCATACATGGGCAATACATAAATGTATGAGAGTGATCATCTATACTAATAATAGCCTAGGTGGCATCACACCCTCACGCATCACACCCTCACGTCATCACAAGATGGCCGTCACAAGATGGCCATCACAGGATGGCTGCGCGTACAGTGGAGGCGGGGCCCGGCGGCTGCTCCACGTGGTGAGGCCTGGGGGTCCCACAGCTCCACGCGGCGCAGAGGAGGTTGGTCCTGGCATCTCCGCCACCTCACGCGGAGGAGGCGGGTCCTGGTGGAGGAGGCATGTCGCGGCAGGGGAGAGCAGTTGGGGGCTATTAGGTCGGCAGGGGAGGGCAGTTGTGGGTGATCAGGCTGGCAGGAGAGGGCAGTTGGGGGCAATCAGGCCGGCAGGGGAGCAGTTAGGCATCAATCAAGCCAGCAGGGGAGCGGTTAGGGGACGATCAAGCTGGCAGGCAGAAGTGGTTAGGGGCAATCAGGCAGGCAAGCGATTAGGAGCCAGCAGTCCCGGATTGTGAGAGGGATGTCCGACTGCCGGTTTAGGTCTGATCCCTGTGGGGAATATATATAAATTTGCTTAAATTAGACCTGCTTTCTGATGTAGCTAAACTTTTTCCAGCCCAGTGAAGCACCCCAACTTCTCTCTCAGGTAATTGTCAGCAACACAGCAGTAAATATAAAAACGAAGCAGATTATTATTGTAGATCACGCAGGGAGAAAAAAAGAGTAAATATTTAGCTGCAGCAGTGTTTGACTATATTCTGCACAGTGGGAAAACCTAAAGTCATTTTCAAGTTCCACCATTTCTTACTTCTTTTCAGTCTGGTCAAGTTTCTAAACGTTCTAAATTTCCATTGTCTTGCTAACGAAAAGAATATAGGATTCTACTGAGTCTCCTATCTACCTTCTCCAACACTTCTGTGAGGATCAAATGAGATGAGGCACAGAAAAATGCTTCAAAAACATTTGGTTGAACTGTAAAATGTTTGCACTTGGCTATAAAGCAAGTCGGTTTCCTGGGCTGAAGAAACTTCAAGGAGGCTTGTCCCTAGGGAGAGGAAGCCAGCGTTGCTATGTGATGTCATTACCCGGCACCTACAGTGACCATTTCTGGGCTGGGCTGGGCTGTGGGCCGCATTTTGCGCAATGGGGTCTTGGGGTCTTGGCAGCATTGGCTGTGATTTGGTGGGGTGTCACTCAGGGGTGGTTGCGGGGCCTATGTCCCACTTGGGGGAAGCTGAATGTTGGTTGGTCAGTGACAGGTCCATGGTGCCATTTATTTTTAAATGGCCAGTGCGTGTCATGGCAGCTCCTGCGTTGAGCGTCTGCCCCCTGGTCGTCATTGCGCATCATAACTACAGGTTGGAGGGAAGGACAGACACTTAGCCTTTTATACATATAGACTAGAGGCCCAATGCATGAAATTCCTGCAAGAGTAGGCCTTCACAGCCCCAGCTGCCTCAGCCCTTGCATCCCCGGCTGCCCCGCCTCCCCGCCCCCCGCCCATTGGTCATTCCGGAAGATCATTCTGGAAGGTTGTTCCAGAGGTTGTTCTGCCATCAGTCTAATTAGCATATTAGCTCTTTATTATATAGGACTAGAGGCCCAGTGCACAAAATTTGAACTCCCACCTGTAGGGACAATTTGCATGTTAGCCTTTTATTATACAGGATTATCATCATTATCATTATTATTATTTATTATATCCATTTTAATGGATATAAAGTGGTACCTAATTACAAAGAGCTGACAGAAGAGCATTTCAGGCAGAGGGACTAGCGAGTGCAAAGACCCTGTGGTAGAAAGAGCTTTATCAGCCCCAGTTACTAACAGAGGGCTAGTGTGGCTGAACAGATTAGTATAGTCAGGTTAGCGAGGGATGCAAATTCTACATCATGCAGAGCCTTGGGAGTCAGGGCACTGACGTTGTAAACTAAAATATCTTTGAAAAATTTTAGGTATATAGATGACGTGGTTCGATTTACATTTTATAAAGCTCACAATGGCTATTTTGTGGAGAATGAATTGCAATGGGGCAAGAATGGAAGCAGGAAAACCAGTTTTAAGGCTCTTTCAAAGTTAGGCAAGAAATGGTTGTAGCTTGGAACAGAGGTTGGGCAGCAGCAATGAAAAAAAGCAGAGATACTGGCCCAACAGGTGTGGTTTAGCGGCTGAGTGTCAACCAGTGAACCAGGAGGTCACGGTTTGATTCCTTGTCTGGCATATGCCCAGGTTGTGGGCTCTATCCTCAGTGTGGGGCATGCAAGAGGCAGCCGATCAATGATTCTCTCTCATCATTGATGTTTCTATCTCTCTTTCCCTCTTCCTTCCTCTCTGAAGTTAATTTTTGAAAAGAAGAAGCGGAGAGGCTGAAGCTACTGATAAAGCCAGCAGAGCTGGCTGATTGGAGGGAGGGAAAAGGAGGACTCAAGAATGACTCCTAAGGTGTTGGCTGAGCAAATAAGTGGATGCAAGAACATTTTGCTAAAATGGAGAAGACCAAGAAAGGGACAATCTGAGAACATGTCTCAATAGATCTTTTTCATTAATGTTGAGACACAGTATGAGCTGTATAAAGAGGTCTGTATTGAACAGATAACATTACCTCTGCTGAGAGATACATCCCATCAGCTCAGTTCATTCTTAGAGTCCTGTCACACGAGGTTATTCACTGTCTAGCTTATGGTCTGATTTCCCTTGCATTAAGTGCTTTCACTTTTCAAATCAACTGAGACCATGAAAGGATTAAGTTCATGCAATCCAATTCAGAGGCCTGGTATACATGCCTCTATGTAGGGACTATAATATCCGCCTATCCTACTTCCCAGTGTTATTAAGAGGGTTAAATGGGGATTCCGTAGGTAAAAGCCCTTTGTAAACTCTAAAGTGGTTACAAATGCAATGGGCTTAAAGGACTTTCAAAGCTGTTTAATTTACCAAACCTACATATTTATGCCAATTTAACTAAATCGGTTGAAAATTTATAATAAACTTTTATTTAACCAGACTGTTTGTTGCCAGATGCCCACAAAAATGCAGCAAAAAACTCACATACTTTTGTGTTTAGTGGAACATAATTTAGCACAAAGGCTAAATTGGGTCCATAAAACTCTGAAAAACAACTTAAGAATTACATTGTATTAATTGAGGGCAAGTCACCCCAAATACTCTTGCCAGCAACAGCTTGCAGCCTGGTGTTCTATTGGTTCAGGCCCATTTTTGGTTGGTATACTCGCCTCCTGGAAAAAGTGAGAGCAATTACCTAGGTCAAGAATAAGGGGTTGTTCCACTTCCTGTTCTTCTCTTTCAGTCCAATATCCTGGAATTCAGTCTTTGCTATTGCCAAACTGTAGCCTAAATTCCCTTAGCTACAACCCTCTACCCAGGGCTGGCTTTATAGGCACGTGACCTGTGCTCAAAAGTGCCCCACACTTGGTTTATTTCTCTACCCTTTCTGTTTTTAAATTCTTAGTAATTTTATCTTTGAACTTGTGTTTCGTATATGAGGTCTGATGGACAACAAATCATGCATTTGGGCAGAGGAGGTCTGACTAATTCCCACTCTTTCCAGCTGCCTCCTTTGCAGATAGCATTTGCAATGTCCCATGAGCATGAAATTCTGGTGAACCCCCGATGCATGGGAGTTCAGCAAAACTGAAAGCAAAGACAGAGCAAGTATGTTACATCTAAGATTGAGGAGTAGAGATGGAGGAGGGGTACTCTAACAGTCCCAAAAGACCATACTTTCTGTTCAAACCCGAACTTGTTACAAACATAGGAGGAAAGTAATAATGTTCTAAGAAACACCAACAACTAGGGAACCCTATCATAGGTTCTTTACTTGTATTACTCCCTTGTGTAGTCAGTCAGTTATGGTGGAAATGATGGCAAAGAGGGAAGGGGAGGACAGGGAAACTCACAGTTCCTTTTCCTTTCAGTCTTTCTTTATTTATCATTCAGCTGAAGGGAGAACATGTTGGTAGCATATGGGCATATTAAGAAGTAAAATAAAAATAACTGGCTGTTGTTCAGTATTTCTATTGTTCTGGTAAAAGCAAAATACTCATGCTCATATGAGCTACTTCAACAAATAACATTTTATAATTAATATGGTCCTTTTTTTATTTGAGAGAGTACTTTGAAATGTCTTAAAATTAGTATATTCTCTTAAGGAATCAAAATAGTACCTCAAAATTCTACGGACACGCTTAATGTGTTCTGTAGATTATTTGTTTATTTACAATGCAAAGGGTGCTAAGTACCTTATTGTTTAAATTGATGATATTTAATTCAAATTGTACTGTACTCTTAATTTTTTAATGAATCAGCAAAATGTAATGATATGGAAAACCTATGTCTGCAACATCTGTTAGAAGGAGTAAGTTATCCCTACTCCATTGGAGGGACTTCAATGGGGGAAACACACTTGCATCCTTGTCCCATCTTTACAGCTGTCTTGGAGGGGGAGTGACTTAATCTGATTACTGAGTTTGGCAAGAGAAGCTGGACCTGTAAAGCCAGCTCTTTCCTCTCCAGCATGCAGCCACCGGCAGGAGTACATCTTCTGTTGGGCTCCTTGGTTCACATGGTGGTTTTCCCACATGATGTGGTTCTGCTGGTCCAGACACTGGGTGGGTAAGTCTTTCTAACTCAGGAGTCTAGTCCTATTTGGAATCCTGCTTGTCTGTGATAGAAGCTATATTTTGATAACAACATTCTCTACTATGATGTTTAAAACAGTGTTAATAGTACATTTTGTTGATTTCTTTAAAATATTGAGGCAAGCCTGGCTGGAGTGGCTCTGTTGGTTAAGCATTGTCCTGTACACCAAAAGGTTGCAGGTTTGATCCCCAGTTGGGACATATATGAAAGGCAACTGATCAATGTTTCTCTCTCCCTCTCTGTCTGCCTCCCTCCTTCCTCATTTCCTCCCTCTAAGCATGTCCTTGAGGAAAATGTAGTAAAATCTGAACTGAGCTCCATCCGTCTAAAATAAAGGGGATATGGACTCTTAAACACCTTATCCTTTGTCTTATTTCTTATTTAGTTCAGAACTCGAGGGCAGGAGTGGGGGGAGTACAGGGATGTTATTCATTGGGCCCCTTGAATTCCTACAAGGTCAACACTGTTACCTCTAACAACTTCAGCAAAAGTACACGATGCAATGGGATTAAGTGGCCTTCATTTGCATTTCTACATTTGTGTTCCTTTTATATTCTTTGAGGTGGTGTAATAGCTTAAGCTTAGGAGAGTTTTCCACAATGCTCTCCAGGAGAAAAGTAAAGAAAAATTAAGCTCTGAAACATGGCATGGGGAAGACAGACCATGCCTTGACTGGTCCTCCAAAGGCAGGGCTTGCTCTTCCTTGTGCCAGCCTTTTGTAGAAATGGCAGACAGAAACCAGCAAAGTAGTTCAGTGCAATGTCTCACTCTTATTGGTCTGCTTCAGCCACAGAGTAGATGTGGAGGGAATATGCTACACAGAACTTACATTGAAAATAGGAGGTCAATATTAGAACCGCCGTATTATCCCAGCTTCAATTATTATTCGGTGATAGTCAAGCTTGTCAAGTTGTCCTAAAATATTTTCTAAGCTCTATTATAAACCCCAACCCAGCCTCGCTCACCCTCCCCCCATAAAAAAAAAAAAAGGCTGCAAGGAATGATCTAATTCCAGTTTCTTTCAGTAAACATGGAAACAAGAGAATATCTTTCAGAATCATCTTTCTTTACCTCAGTAAATCAAATTCTCAAACAAAACCTGGTTTGGCTTATAAAAGTCTTTTAACTTAAAAAATTCACAACCAACTTTTCTTTGGCAGAGCGAGCTATGTGGAGGCTAATGAGCTCCAGATAGCTTTGGGGGTGGTCAGCCAGCGCTCAGTGGATTCCGAAAGTCCCACCTTGGGTTTCCTCTTTTAATGATGTCCAAAATAGACCCATTCATCTATTTTTAAACTTTCTAAAAATAGCAAGAGAAAAACAAGAGTAGCGAGCCGGAGCCATCGGCTACTCTATTACCGCCGTCATTAGCCTGACAAAATAAGTGACTTTCCATTGAACAGCAGTGACAGGAAAGGAGGAAGGTTTAGAGGTCAATGGCTCCTGTGATACGTATCCCTACATGTAGGATATCTCTCAGGACTGTTGGAATTAACTGCTGACAAGCTAATTGCTCTTATTCCCTAATGAACCAAGTCTTGCTTCATTAGTAGTTTGTTGCAATTGGACAACTTTTTCAAGGATCTAAGATCTACCCAATATAATTAGTAAACAACTGAAATGAAACCAGCCTCCACTTGCTGACAAGATTAATTGAATAATTATTGTTTCATTGAGAATCAAAAGAGCCAGGAAATGTAGCAAGAGAATCTGTGCCAGCCTTTTCTTGGGTGGAATTTCCTCAGAAACACACCAAAGCCTTCTGTTAAGGAGAGCTGCTGAGTCTGATCTATGGAAAGAATCCCAACATGGAAGGTAATAGTGAATTTGCTAGGATTTATTGGGTCTTCAATGATTTTCAAGAAAGTATACTTTTTCATATATACACTTAACATCTGTATATTTCATCTAAAACACTAACCATATGGGTAGATTTTAAACAGGCATCTACCAAAAGCTCTACACAAATATAACTTTGAGAAAACGAAGTGATTCAGCAAAGCGAATTGTACGCTGGAACTTTTGGCAAATATCTCAGAATAATGTGTTTGGTTTAGTTTGACTTAATAGCTGTGATTTTTGAAATCGTTTGCCTGCTTTTGAGTACTGAGTGCAAAAGACAAAAATTTACATCAAGCTTCCATGGAAATTGCGCGTGTGTGCGTGCGCACGCGCATGTGTGTGTGTGTGTGGGTGTGTGTGTGTGTGTGTGGGTGTGCATGGCATAATTAGGCTCTAGTGAGGATTTTGAAGCTTGAAAATTGGTCACTGTGGACAGTCCGTGATTTCATAATACTTGAGCCTGTTTTTTTCTTGTCAAAAATGATTTCAACCACACAGCTCAAACTGTCAGTAAAAAAGGGTCCTAGCTGTCTCAGACATGATAGCTGCCTCTGGAGACTTGATAGACTGTTAGTAAAAACCCATTCTAAAAGGCCTGGAAATGTGCCGACCCCTCTATCTGTGGAAAATAAGATCCCCCGATGACTACAGGGATGTCTACAGAAGGAAGTGGGGAGTCCAGCCTTTCAAAACGGCTGGCGTGACTGGGCCAGCTGGAAAGGCAAGCGGGAACCCTGAGCCGGGAATCTGGAATTAGGGTCCTCTGTCACCTCCAAGTGACAGTTATATCAAATTCACCTTAGGGGAATTTACTGTCTTCCAACATATTATACCAAGGTGCGGAAAGGGTGCTGGTGACAATCTTCAAAGTGGCAGAAACTATTTAATATGCAACTCGTTTTGCTGACTACTGTACATACATTCTCGCACTGAATTTATCCAAGGATCCTGTCAGGGAGGTGTTCTCTTCTCCCCAATTTATAAATGAAGAAACTGAGGCTGAGGACAGCCATGCGTCCTTTAGACAGTCACACAGCTGAAGAATGGAGGAGGCAGGAATCAAACCCAGGTCTCATTGGCTCCACAGCCCTTGGGATTTGCTGAAGACAAATCTACTAGAATCAAGTTTATATAGGGTATAGGTGATCCAGAATCAAGTTTATATAGGGTATAGGTGATCCAGAATCCAATAATTTATATGTAATATAAATGATCCAAAGACATTTTGGGGGGGCTAGTGCACTGAAAATCCCATCTCCCTGAAAAGCTGCATTGGTCATGGGGCCAGGAGTTAAACTGTGGTGACTAGAAACTGAGAAAGTGCTGGAGACATCTTTTCTTTGTCTACACCAGTGGTCGGCAAACTCATTAGTCAACAGAGCGGCAAACCACGGCTCGCGAGCTGCAGTTTGCTGACCACTGGTCTACACTAACCTCCAACCTGAGATGGGAGGCCCTGCCTGGCTTCTGTATTAGAAGCAGCCATGGCAGTGGTGCAATAATGCAGCCTCACAGACGAGTAGAAGCTGAGTTTCAGTAAGAGGGGACTGACGGCCAGGGCACAGCTCGAAGGCGGAGAGCGTGGGGAAAAACCGTAGCTGGTAGGCAAGTCCACCTGCTGGAAGGAGGAAACCTGGGTTCAGACTGGCCCTGCTCTCTGACCAGCCCCTGTGCTCCTCCCTCTGGGGCTATGTGATTCTCAGCCTCCGTGGAACCAGCCCACTCTCTCAGTAGCTGATTTTAGTCAACACAAGTCTGGGAAGACAACACAGGGGAAGCCATGTGACCACCACGCAGAGGCCAATCATCCACGTTAAAGACTGCCTCCGGCCCCAAATGCCAGCAATGCCCCCATGAGAAACACTGTCTAACCTCCAGTTTCTTCACTTTTGCTTGGAGAGCCTTGCATTTCTGTCTTGACGTTTTAACTCAGAGGAGCAGGTTGGGGCGGCAGGGTGGCTGCTGGCCTGGCTCCCCTCTGTGACCAGAGCACACACAGGTGGTTCTGTTTTACATCCTGGGTTTCTGGATGAGCCTCCATTTGAGAAAAGGATTCCTTGATTTAAAAAAACAACAACAAAAAACCAAGTTGGAAAGGATGAGAACACCTTTAAGCTCCATTCTATTTGTGAGTCGGGGAAAACTGAGGCTGAGGTGAGAAAGGGGAGTAGAGGAGTTGTAATGGGAAAAGGAGTTGAGCCTGATAGGATCTGGGAGAACAAGCGAGCAGGCCCAGCTGCACATGGAGCCCCCAGCCCACAACCTGATGGGCACAGTTGTAGAGGGTCACAGTCGCACTGGCTTAGTGGCCAGGGCTGGGAGACCCTCCATCAGGCTCCTCCTCATTATAGTTACAGGCAATGCTCATCTGCAGGTTTGGTGTTTCAATTTGCTGCTCACATAGGTTTTACAGTGCAGGGTTGGCATTTCCAAAAGGCCTTGCTACGCATACCTCTGCGGCCAGGTAAGAAGTCCGTGTGGCCCACCTCCAAACACTGGTAGAGGATGAATTCTTGTTATGGGTAGGCCTCTGTTACAAAAAAAGTTTTTGCAAATAAAAATGTAAAAGCTGGATGCCGAAACCGGTTTGGCTCAGTGGATAGAGCGTCGGCCTGCGGACTGAAGGGTCCCGGGTTCGATTCTGGTCAAGGGCATGTACCTTGGTTGCGGGGCACATCCCCAGTGGGAGGTGTGCAGGAGGCAGCTGATCGATGTTTCTCTCTCATCGATGTTTCTAACTCTCTATCCCTCTCTCTTCCTCTCTGTAAAATATCAATAAAATAAAAAAAAAATGTAAAAGCTGGAATTCATGTTCAAGGCAACATGGGCGCTTGCAGTCATTCTTCCCTGGAAAGTGGAAAATCTTTCTTTAATGGGTGTAATTAACTGCTAACTGCTTTATCTATTTATACTGTGTTTCCTTAAAGTGATGGATGGCCATGTTACCTCTGAAAGCCCACACATTGCTGGGTTGCCCTTTGAGTAATTCATTCCAAACAGACTACCTCAAGGGAAATATGTCTTTCCTGGTTCCTCAGAAACAAGAACTAAATAAATGGAAAGTGGTCTTGAAAATGGGGAGGTATAAGGAATGAGAAAAAAAATCTATATTTATCTACTGGACAATGTTTTTATTTTTTTGTTGTAATTCTCAGTAGCAGGATATGATCTATCAAAATATCATGTGAAATTGACCACATGCCCTGTCTCTTGTAGCTCTCCAACGGGACTGAGGCAGACTAATCCCACCAACGGGCTGTCATGTGATATTAGCATTGTTGGCTGGCGAAAGTTCAAGAGGCCACACTGTAGTGAGTAATGAAAATGAAGAAATAAACATCAATGGAAAATGCCGTCTACTTGTGAGCATAGACAAGTGTGAAGGATTCAGTGTTGCTACAGAGCACACTGTGTATGGTGAAGGCAGGTGTCCCTGTTTATGATCCTAATGGGGAAACAAGATATAACCACATAAGAGAAATAAGAAACACTATAGGTGGAATATCATCATTCAATACATTAATTGAATCCATACCCTGGGCAGCATGATATGCTCAGAAGTAGTACTAAGAAGTGGTATACCCACGTGACTTAGAGGCACCCGTGGTGGAACTGGAGTGTGGTCATGCTGCATTGGTGAGGATGCAGATACACCTCAGAGAGCAAGCTGAAGCTGATAAAACATACAGTTACACGGATGTGGGGCTCTGCTCCCATGCTCCTACCTGGAAAGTACCTTCTAACATTCAGGTCCTTCCTCAATCCTACATTCTTTTGATGCAACCAGATGAGGACTGCATGTAGAGAGAAACCGTTCCATGTGTCTACAATGACTACCACTGTTCATGTCCCCCAGGCCTCCAAGCCCTTCAAAGGAAGGGAGAGTGGAGTGTGACACAAAGATCTCTGAATGGCCAAGCTTGTCCGTCTGCCCTGTTGTCCCCAGCTCCGTACAAACTCAAAATCCTTTGGCTTGTGAGCTGATTGCAATGTGGCCACCCCAGCGGCACATACTAGATTGTGACTCTAGAAATAAAAAGTGAATATTATGAGTTGGAAAATTACAGTAGCATTCCTGAATAACAGGATATTGGGGGAGTGGGGAGAATTAAACAATAGAAATAAAACAAAGAAGTACAGCAAAAGTATACATAGAGCAAAATGAAACAAAATCTAAACTATGAGCTTTATGTAAATAGACTGAATTCTTCATTTATATGCAGACTAATAGATTGGGTGAGCTGTGCATGAAAAAAAACACACACAAAAAATGATAGACTTCTCAGGCTAGTCAAGATGGAGTATGCCTACCACAGCTTCTCTCTTCCACTGATTCCAAAGGAAAATCTGGATAGACTACAAAAAGCAATGAAGCAACTATCTTAAGACTCTAAAAAGTAAATAGCAGATATATGGGGAGGAAAGTGAAGAATAAGTAAGAGTATTTCCTGAGCGTTTTTTCCCCCTCTGAACAAAATATTAACAACTAGAAGCCAGCAATATATAAAAAGGATACTATGTCACAATCAATTGGGATTTATGAGAGGCTGGTTCAACCTTTCACAATCAATCAATGTAATTGACCATATTAACAGATGAAAGAATAAAAACTGCATCATCATCTCAATATACTCAGAAAAAGCATTTGACAAAATCGAACATCCATTCATGATAAAAACTCTCAGCAAAATGGGAATAGAAGGAAATGTCCTTAACATCATAAAGAGCAAGATATAAGTTTATTAAAAAAAATTCATTCAAAAAGAAATGGGAAACTTTAATGGAACAATTACCAGAGAAGAAATCCAGAAGGTGACTAAATAGTGCCCATTGATAAGATAATGGTTAAACTGTATTTAATCTTGTGAATTATTTAAAGGATTCTAGACCAGCATTTCTCAATCCTAGAAATTCATTAGACTTACTTGTGGAGCTTTTTAAAAAGTTAATTTAAAAGAAGACCTGTTTTCTGGTGAGTCTCCAAATCAGAATTTCTAGGAGCCAGGCCTAAACATTAATATTTCCCTAAAACTACCCAGGTAATTCTAATGTGCAAACTAAGTTTGCCTGTTCAAATCTACAGACAAAGGTGATGAAGATAATCCCCAAATTATTTTATAAAACCACCTGTAATTTAATACCCTGAATCAATAAAGAAAACCAAAGGACAATTGCTTTTGGATATAGAAGAAAAAATAAGATTCTAGAAAATAAAATTCAGTAACCTAGAAAAAGATACATTTACTTTGTTAGTATAATACATTAAACCAATTATTGATGTAATTAATTAAATTAATCAAGTTAGCCTTGGCCGGGTGGCTCACTTGGTTGGAGCATCGTCCCTGTACATCAGAAAGGTGGTGGGTTGATTTCCAGTCAGGGCACAAACCTAGGTTGCGGTTCCATCCCTGGTCAGAGTGCATGAGGGAAGCAGCCAATCCATGTTTCTTTCTCACATAGATGTCTCTCTCTCTCTCTCTCTCTCTCTCTCTCTCTCTCTCTCTCTCTCTCTCTATTTATTCCTCTCTAAAATCAGTAAAAAAAAAACAAAACAAACAACAACAACAACAAAAAAAACCCACAAAGAACCCCCAAAAAACAAAAAAAAAACAAAAAACAAACAAACATATCCTCGGGCAAAGATTAAAAAAATTAAATTAAAATAGAAAGACTATGTTATCATATATAAAGGAATTGGAGAAGGAAACCAAGATGGCGGCATAGGTAACCCCTGAAATTGCTGCTTCGCACAACCACTTCAAAACTACAACTAAAAGACAAAGCGGACATCATCCAGAACCACAGGAAGGCTGGCCGAGTGGAAATTCTACCACTAGAAGGAAAGAGAAAAGCACACTGAGACTCAGAGGAGCTGCGGAAGTAAAGTGCAGAGGTACGGAGGTGCGCACGAAGAGAGGGCTGGCAACTGAGGACGTGGTTGTCTTTTTCAACCAGGATGGAGACACAAGCTCCCGACTGCTCTGAACTCCAGTTCCGGGTGAGACTCTGGGGACCCAGACTCATATGGGGAGAAACTGGACTGTCTAGCATTGGGCGGAACTCAGAGGTGCTTGCAGAGATTACCACGGGACACTGAGACCCCGGGGCCTCTTAGGGCAGGGCTGAGGATCAGCCATAGATGTTTGCTCCTCCCTGTTAATTTCCTGAGACCCTGCCCCACCCAAGCTGTTCGCAGAGGCTTTTACATATGAATGGTCTGGCCCTTTGCAAACTAAAATTGCCTAACAAATTGCAACTGAGTCAGAGAGACCCAGAACATCCAAAAAGAAGGGCCAAGGCCCCACAGCAGCTTGCGTTGCTTCACAGTTGGGCCTCATCTGGGCACCTCCAAACCCAAACAAAGAAGAGGAATCTGCAGATCTCTCTGTAGCTCCTGCTGGGTGGCCTCAGGCAGAGGCTAAATTAGCACCTCCTTAGAGATCCAAGAGCCAGTGTACCCAGTGGTCAGAGTGGGACCATCCAGATTACAACTCTTCAGATCCATAAGGGACACACTCAGGGGGCAGACTCAGTGAGCACCAAAGGCCCACTGAAGCAAGTCTTGCCCCATAAGGGGGTCTCCAGCACAGAAGTTCTCCCATCGTAGACACAGCTGATTCTCATAGCCAGTTGGCCTGGAGGCCAATTCCTCCCAGTGATACCAACAACAATCAAGGCTTAACTACAACAAGACTGTGCACACAGCCCACAAAGGGGTGCACCAAGTGTGTCCACCTCAGGTAACTGGGGAGGCTGAGCCACTGGGCCCTATAGGACACTTAGCACACAAAGCCACTCTGTCAACTCAGGGAAGCAGTCAAAATGCAAAGACAAAGAAACAGGTCACAAATGAAAGAAATGGAGGAAAGCAAACGACTGGATACAGAGTTCAAAACCACAGTTATAAGGTTTTTCAAGAATTTTCTAGAAACTGCTGATAAATTTAGTGAGACCCTCAAGGATATGAAAAAAGACCAACTAGAAATTAAGCATACACTGGCTGAAATAAAGAATAATATACAGAGATCCAACAGCAGACTAGAGGATCGCAAGAATCAAGTCAAAGATTTGAAATACAAAGAAGCAAAAAACACCCAACCGGAAAAGCAAAAAGAAAAAAAGAATCCAAAAATATGAAGATAGTGTAAGGACCCTCTGGGACAACTTCAAGCGTACCAACATCAGAATTATGGGGGTGCCAGAAGAAGAGAGAGAGCAAGATTTGAAAACCTATTTGTGTGTGTGTTTTTTAATTTCTTTATTGATTAAGGTATTGCATGTGAAAACCTATTTGAAGAAATAATGACAGAAAACTTTCCCTACCTGGTGAAAGAAATAGACTTACAAGTCCAGGAAGCGCAGAGAACCCCAAACAAAAGGAATCCAAAGAGGACCACACCAAGACACATCATAATTAAAATGCCAAGAGCAAAAGACAAAGAGAGAATATTAAAAGCAGCAAGAGAAAAACAGTTAGTTACCTACAAGGGAGTACCCATATGATTGTCAGCTGATTTCTCAACAGAAACTATGCAGGCCAGATGGAGTGGCAAGAAATATTCAAAGTGATGAATAGCAAGAACCTACAACCAAGATTACTCTACCCAGCAAAGTTATCATTCAGAATTGAAGGTCAGATAAAGAGCTTCACAGATAAGAAAAAGCTAAAGGAGTTCATCACTGCCAAAACCAGTATTATATGAAATGCTGAAAAGTATTCTTTAAGAAGAGGAAGAAGAAGAAAAAGGTAAAGATAAAAATTATGAACAATAAATACATATCTATCAACAAGTGAATCTAAAAGTCAAGTGAATAAAAAACCTAATGAACAGAATAAACTGGTGAATATAATAGAATCAGGGGCATAGAAAGGGAGTGGACTGACAATTCTCGGGGGGGGAAAGGGGTGTGGGGGGTGCAGGAAGAGACTGGACAAAAATCATACACCTATGGATGAGGACAGTGTGGGGGAGGTAAGGGGAGAGGGTGGGGTGGGAACTTGGTGGAGGGGAGCTATGGGGGGAAAAAAGAGGAACAACTGTAATAATCTGAACAATAAAGATTTATTTTTTTTAAAAAAAGGAATTGGGTAACATTAAACAGTCATTCTAAACAACAGCAACAAAATTGCAAGATAGCAAGAGAAGAAAATTGTTTTTGTGAAATACGAAGACTATTTCAATTAAAATCAGGAACCAGATAATGATGATAGTACATAGCCAGAAAACATCATCATTATTATTAAATCATGTCTTGAATATTCTATAGTATTGTTGCTCAAACTTTACATGAATCACCTAGGGATCTTTTTAAAATGCAGCTTCTGATTCAGTAGATTGGGGTTGGGGCTGAGATGCTTCAACTTTAATAAGCTCCTAGAAGATGCCAATGCTGTTGATTCTACACTTTCAGTAGCAAGATTAGCAAAGGCGGCAAGACAAGAACATTAAATAATAAGCATAAACATTAGAAAAGGAAAATAAACGAGCTTTTGGACAATTCTTTGCACTTATATTTAGAAAATCCAGAAGACTATAGTAAAAGGCTACTAAATTTATTAAGATACCTAAATATTTGATAAATATACACAAGTAGCCTTTAGTCTATGCGAGCAGTAAGCACCTGGAGGTAGAAATGGGAAATGTGTCATTCCCAATAGAAACAATTCTAAAATGTCTTGGATAAACTTAACAGGAATTACACAAGATTCAGTAAAGAAAAATATCAAATCTTATCGGAGGACAAAAACATTAAATCTGTTGGGGTCAGGCTTAGGAGAGGAAGAAAATAGTAGGATTTAAACATATTGAGTATGTCGTTCTGGTGGAATATCGAATTAGAGATTTCAAGTAGGCAATTTGATATATGAGTTTTATTTAGGAGAGATGGATAGAAACAAAAGGTTGGCATTACAGATCAGGAATCTCTTCCCTGAGCTTCAGGTCATATATGCAGTTTCCTACTTGACATCTCCATGGGGATATCTGTTTTGTTCCCCACCCCACCCCGTGGCCTCAACTATTGTATTAGCCTCTTAATTAATGTCCTTATTACAACTCTAGCCACTTCCCCATCCCACCTCTCACCCAGTTTCCACATAACAGCCAAAAATTATTTTCTTTTTTAATGCAACTCAGGAATATATATCTTACCTGCTTAAAATCCTTTAATGCCTTCCCATAGTTCTTGTGATAAATTCCAGACTCTAGCAAGGCTAACAAGGCTGGCCCTCCTTGCTGGGCCACTGCCTTTCTATCAAGACTCGCCTTGTACCTACCACTCCCCTCCCTTACCCTCCTGCCACTACGGTGTTCTCTGTCCTCAAACAGGCGCACGGCAGCTTAGGGCCACTGCACGTGCTTTTCCCTTTTTCTGGGATGTTCTTCCACTGGCTGGCTTCTTGTCGTTTAATTCATTCAGCCTCCATCTGAAATGTTGCTTTTTCAACGGGTCTTTTCCAAAGGAAGCCCCCAGCCACTGTCTATCTCTTTATCCTGCTTCGTATTTTTCACAGCACGTATTACCCTCTAGGATCATCTTATCATCTGTCTCCCTCATTAGAATGTAAACTGCCTTAGAGCTGAAACCATGCCTTTCTTATTCACCACTCTATATCCCCCCTCTAAAACGGTGGTTGGCACCTAGTAGGTGCTCAAGTTTTTATTGAACGAATAAATGAATTAAAGAGTAATAATACTGCTTAACCAGTGGTAAGCAGCATTTGCTATTTTGTGTTGTCCTTTCACTTCCAATACCTGGTGTCATCCCTGTGATAACCTGTGAGGTAGGAATTATTGTTATGTTCATTTACAGATGAACCGAGTAATTTTGTGCCCTTTGACCTGCACATCTAAAAGAGAAGAGAATTGCATTTTTTTTAAGCC
Source organism: Plecotus auritus (assembly GCF_963455305.1). NCBI lineage: Eukaryota > Metazoa > Chordata > Mammalia > Chiroptera > Vespertilionidae > Plecotus > Plecotus auritus. The sequence continues at coordinate 166,677,847 of NC_137775.1, forward strand.
TGTAAAGGAGAAGAGAGTCCAGGAAGTTTAGTAAAATTATGTAATAGGCTGAGCTAACCATCTGCAAACTTTTGCTTTTTGTTCTTAACCAAATGGTAGAAATTGAACTACATGTGTTTGTATCCTGAACACGGCAAACCATTCAAAGAAAAATGCTCGCTATTATTCCTGAGTCCAGATGCAAGAGGTCCATGGTAGTCAATGCTCTGTAATTAAATGAGATTTCAGGCTGAGCTTCTAATCCCCCGAGACTCAGAATGTGCAGCTGTACTAATAACTCAGCCTATTATACGGAAAGCCAGCCGGCCCTTGTTTCTTCATGTCCGCACACACATACACACATACACTCACACATATACGTTCACGTTTATACTTTTAAAGCCAACAACAATCTAAACACAAGGTTCTCATTCTGTCTTTAAATATGGGAAATAATATTAGATTAAGTTAATGTAATCACTAACATCATGTTCCGTAAATTGAAAACTAATGCAGCTTTGTTCCCCTAACCCCCAGACTGCCCAAGACATCAGAATTTCCAGAATACCCAGACCCACACTTTTCGATGATAAAATATATGTACCCCACTTGGAGTAAGGTGCATAATTTAATATTTTATTGTGTTTGATTTATAGGCTTCCTCAATCCTTATTAAATTTTAAGTTTTCACAATTGAGGAAAGGCCTTAAAGAAAACATATTTTGTGGTTAAAGATGTATCCCACATGTGCTGGGCTGGCAATTTAAAAGGCCGGATAACTCCTCTCGCTGGGAACCCTCGCAGCGCGGCTGCAAGTTCTGACTGAGAGCTCAGGTTAGCAGGGGGGCAGCAGAGAGGGTCGGCGTTCATGGTCCAGGCGGAGAGCAATGCTTATTTCTTTGAGGTTTGATGTTCCATCAAAATCCACTCCGGGACAAAATTTGGTATGTGAAGTCTTGAAAAATTATATCGAAATTTGGCTTTTGTCATTTTTTTTTAAAAGAAATTTTAAGGGGGTAGGGAGAGTGATTTGCTTCTGACAACTTTGGCAAGGCTTCTGCTAAGTACACGTTCAGAGCAGCAATTCCCTAGCTGACAGAGACCTGCACATGACCTCGAATATCTACAAGCTGAGAAATGTTCCACGGAGCCACAGACGTTTCCAGGCAGGGATTCCGGGTCCTGAGGAACAGATTGAGGCACCTCTGGACTTTTGACTGTCAGTGCTTTTTCCTAAAAGCCTGGCCTGCTCCGAGGACTCTGGCCACTGAGAAGGATCCAAGCTACAGGACTGACATTACCAGAGAATGGAAACATCCTTTCAGTGTTGCCAAACTCCCAGCCCCTGCTTATCGTCATTCAACTCCAAGCGCCTCCTGACCGTGAAGATGTTTCCAAGCCCCTTGTCCCTAAGGAATGATTCGCTCATGCTTCTCTTGGATCTTCGCGTGTCTATGATGTCAGTGATCACATCTGTCCTCCCTCCTCAGCCACATAGCAGGGAACAGGCGTTGCTCTCTACTTCGTGTCCTCTATCTCAGCTCAAAGTCATCTTTCATTCTTCCCTCCACGCTCACTAGATCTCATCCATCATTAACTCTTGCCGATTCTCTCTTCTCCATAGCTCCCGGAACCGTTTACTTCTATTTCTACTGCCTTAACTGAGTGCAGGCCACCTCCAGGTTCTTGCTTTTATCATCACAATAATCAAATTGTTTTTTTCTGACAACTCAAGGCTTGCCTTCTGTCTGACTCCCTCTGTCCATTCATTCCTTACTCTGCAGTCAGACTGATTTTTCTAAAAATACCTATTTATCTGATCATCTCATTCCCCTGCTTAAAACCCTTAGTATCTTCCCATTGCCTTTGAGTTAAAATACAAACCCCTTACCTTGGCTCAAAAGGTTCTATCCATCTCTCCCATCTAACTCTTGCACTGTATACTCCAGAGATATTGAATTCCTGTTAGTTTCTCCAGTGAAGCCTGTTGGGTCCTTCCTTGCTGCTGAGCCTTTGCTTATGCTGTTCCCAGTATTTTCCCTATCTCTTCAGGTGGCTAATTCCTATTCATGATTTGTTCTCAATTTAGATGCCACTTCCACCTGGACACCATCCTTGACCTCCCCCTCATCTTATTTTTATCTCACATAGCATTTTGTTCTCCTCTAGCACAACATGTAAACTTTATAATTGCAGTTTCTTTTCTTTTTTTCCCTTGTCCACGCTAGAAACTTCCCAAGGAAAGAAACTCTATGCACGTCACTCTCTTTTATATCTTCATCACCTAGCTCAGTACCTGGCACATAGAAAGGCATTTATAGCCATTAAATATTCATCTTTGTATCCTTCCACACATCTTGCCTCAAGGCCTTGCACAAAGGGGATGTTCAATACCAATTTAATGAATCCAAACAAATTGACACATTGCTCAAATTGTGTGATAGAAAATGCAGCTCTGTGAGAAACAGAGTAACACAATTAGCTGGTTTAGGGACTATTAAAAAGTTATCTACCTATCAGTAGATAAGTCGGGGAAGGAACGTTGTGGTACATTGACACCATGGAATACTCCGCAGCAATAAAAAAGAAGGATTTCTTACCCTTTGAGGCAGCATGAAGGGATCTGGAGAGCATTATGCTAAGCGAAATAAGCCAGTCAAAGAAAGACAAGTATCACATGATCTCACTCCTATGTGGAAGCTAATGAACTAAACAAACTGATGAACAAAATAGATGCAGAGATATAGAAGCATGGAACAGATTGTGGAACCTCAGGGGGATGGCAGGGGTGAGTGGGTGGGTGGGTGGGAAGAGATCAACCAAAGAACTTGCATGCATTTGTACATAACCCATGGACACAGACAACAGGGTAGTGAAGGCCTGGGGCAGGAGACACGGGTGGACTAGAGGGGGTCAATGAGGGAGAAAAGGGGACATATGTAATAGTTTTAACAATAAAGATTTAATTTAAAAAAATAAAATAAAAAAATAAAAGGTTATCTGCTGAAAAATGGAACCAACTCTGCTGATCAATGACATTTGACCACTAATATGACCAGAATAACCAGACCATGATATGGTTGCTTGTAATCATCTGGCATCAGATGCTGTTGTTTGATCTTTACTGTCTGTGTGGCAACTCCATCGATTGCCTGGAAATTGGCTGCTATAGGGGTTGGTTGGAATTAAAAATGACCATAATACTCATTATAAAATAACAACCAGTAATACGCATTTATCATGGTCTTTAGATGCACCAAGTTATTTAGTCCTCATATTAACCCTGCGAAGTGGACACTGTTGTTCTGCTTCACAGATGAGATAGCCGAGACAGTACGGTTCAATAATGTGCTTAAAGTGACACCACTGGAGAGTGGTAGAGATGAAGTGCAAACCCCTGAGATCTTATTTTGAATTCCATGCTTTAAAATATGCTGCATTATTGCCACTACTATTTTCTTCAATAACTAACTAGGGCAGTGGTCGGCAAACCGCGGCTCGCAAGCCACATGCGGCTCGCGAGCCGCGGTTTGCCGCTCTGTTGACTAATGAGTTTGCCAACCACTGACCTAAGCATTAATAAGGAGAACACTGTGGCTCAGTAGTTGAACTTCGACCTATGAACTAGGACAGTGGTCGGCAAACTGATTAGTCAACAGAGCCGCGGTTTGCCGACCACTGAACTAGGGACATAGACTTGAGGATGTATGGATTTATGGGCTATGCAAAAGTCTTAGGAGTCTTTTGTGTGGGTAGCGTGCATAATGCTTGGGAAACGAGGTCAGCCTCTTGTCATACCTGCTGGACTTGATTTTAATAAAGCTTTGCAAGCAAGCCATAAGAGAAATGGGAGCAATTTGGAAATAAATTACTTCCATTATGCTGCAGGATCTCCTATATGCTGTGGCATTTAGGAATTATTCACAGATGTATGTTTACAGTTAAAAAATCAACTATACTGTGCTCAATTATATGGGAGAAAACTCTAGTAAACAGTTTTTAATTGGATTGAAATTAAGATAAATTTAGGATAATGAAGGAAAATGTCTTAACAGCAAGATTTATAGACTGTGTGCAAAACTCCCATTGGAAGTGAAGGCAGCCCAGTATTTTGAAATGCAAAATTTACATGCACATGAGGAAAAAAGATTATGTGTACAATTTATTTCCATATAGTCATGAAATGCTTTTGAAACAACTTAGGTTACGTGGGTTATTCAACAGAGATATGAGCATTCACTGTGTACAAAGTCCTATGCTAGGTACTACGGAAGAAACAAACTTCTCTGAAATCTAATTACAGATCTCAAATAATTTATAGTTTACTTAGTTTTAAGGCTTCTCTGTTAAAGGGACTATGCGATGTAGGCATAAAATGTTCATAAAGTTAGAGAACTCAGTTATTAAATGGTCATTTGAAAGAGATGCTGCATTTGGTAAAAGAGAAAATGAGACTCAACAGCCTGAAGGAAGAGAAAGACATAGGGTTTCTTTTTCTCTAATTCTAGGAACATCTTATATGAAGCTTTTTAAAAAAGTAGGCTCTTTGGTCCCGGCTGGTGTGGCTCAGTTGGTTGGGTGTCGTCACATGCATCGAAAGGTTGCCAGTTCAATTCCCGGTCAGGCAGGGCACATGCCTGAGTTATGGGCTTGATCCCTGGTGGAGGGCATGCAGGAGGCAGCTGATGGATGTTTCACTCTCGCATCTATGTCTTTCTCTCTCTCCCTCACTTGAGAGCTTATTAGAGACACAGTCTTGGGACCACCCCCACCCTACTGAATCAGAATCGACAGTCGCCTAAGTGAATTTGTATGCACATTAACATTTAGAAGCATTGGTCTAAATAATAAATCTGTGGCACAAGCGAGTTTGCATGTTTCTCTTTTTGCAATAATAATGAAGTATGATATCTTCTACCTTCCTAAATTCTTTTATCTCTATTTCCATCTTCTCCAGATGAACTGATTTTTCTCACCATCTCTTCAAATAAGATTTTGGGTCTCTACTTCTTCCCACAGGCGCTGCTTTTTACCTGAAGGCCTTCCATTTTCCTTTCTGCCCAAACCACAGAGAATTATTCGCATTTCCAGAATGTGCTGTGCGCTTTCATGCCTTTTGTCCAGATTTCCCTCCCTATCCCCACATCGACCCATGGGCCTCCAGGGCTCTGTGAAGCCTTCCGTGTCCCCTTCTCACTCCTCTAGTGCTTTGTTCACTTACCTCCATTCTCACTGTACGAGGTGTATTTTTCTATTGCAGCTCTAATCATGCTGTAATGTAATTGTTAACATGTTCTCTTGCAGTACACTGTGAGCATCTCAAGGGAAAAAGTATGTTAGCCACTTTTGTAACTTAAGTACTTACAAAATGTTTGCTGAATGAAAGCTTTATCTGCAAACTTAAAATTATGGGTGACTGTTCAAACACTGGTCAATAAACTGAGTGAAGAAAAGGATCCACGTCTAGAATCTCTAAAATGTTGCCAAAATTCCTTACACACACACACACACACACACACACACACACACACACACACACACCATTTAACCCTACTTTATTGGTTTGCAATAACTGAGCAGCTTTTGCAGAAAAGTACCTGACCTATGTCGATGGTCTCACATTTGACAGGTACTGTCCAAATGACCCTGAGATACATCAGGAGGGGCATAGAATGGATAAATTGTGATATTCTTGACACTGGCATGTTTTGTAATCTTAAATCAAGTTGGGTCTATTGTAATTTCTCCATCTGCTTGTTTATTACCCATCTCTGGAGAGAGAATAGTATGGACAAGCAGAAGTCAATGTGGACACACCTTAAACGTAGGCTTCAGAGAAGTACCATTTTCAGAAATATGAGCTCACAAGCAAGATTTAAAAATATATGCGGAAATAAGCCACAATTAAAAAGTTAGCAGAGCCTGGCTGACGTGGCTCAGTGGTTGAGTGTCAACCTATGAACCAGGAGATCATGGTTTGATTCCCAGTCAGGGCACATGCCCAGTTTGTGGGCTCAGTCCCTGGTGTGGAGCATGCAGGAGATAGCTGATCAATGATTCTCTGTCATGATTGATGTTTCTGTCTCTCCCTCTCCCTTCCTCTCTGAAATCAATAAAAATATTTTTAAATAAGTAAAAATTTTTAAAAGTTAGTAGAAACAATAAATGCCACAGATACTAAAATTACTGAATACATATGTAAAACAATTGTGCAAAATACATTTAAATAAATAAAACAAACTCTTAAAAATATGACCTAAAACATACAGACTATAAAAAGCACCATGCTAATTTTAAAAAGAACCAAATAAAATTTCTAGAAAGTACACATACAATAATTAGATACACAATGGAATAAGCACCAGAATAAGGAAATAATGAAGGAAAAACTGTAAACAGAAATTCCAACTGAGAAGATTATCATTATATATCTTAGAGGTTAAAAATATGAAAAATACCAGGCGCTGAGCAAGAAGTTCTGACAAAAAAAAAAAGTTCTGACATATGTCTACTGGGTGTCTTGGAGGATGGAGAAGAGGCAATATCTGAAGTGATAACATCTGAGAATCTTCCAGAATAGTGGAATCACAGTCCTCAGTTGGGGTGCCTGTGGGAGGCAACCAATTGATGTTTATTTCTCACATTGATGTTTCTCTCTCTGTCTCCCCTCTCCCTCCTTTTCTCTAGAAAATCAATGAAAAACCATATCCCTAGGTGAAGATCAAAAAACAAAACATCTAAGGGCTCAACAATATTGTGATTATTAGCATTCCTCAGTATTGATCCTCTGGCACATAGCTAGCTCTAAACGGGTACTTGTTAAAATAGTGCAGGAATGAATAATGTTAACGATTATGCTACAAGAATGCCGATATTTTATGAACATGTGTACGTGGCACATCAGGGTAGAGTACGACAGGCTTTCTCAAGTGTGAGATCCTTCGTGAAGCACGAGCAGTGTTCGATCCTGTCCTCTTCCCAGAGAAATTCTCTCTGAGCACTTGACATCAGAATCCTCCCAGGTTGCATTGGTCCCTTCCAGACAGTCTAGGATCCTGGGGAGTCCAGAAAACCCATCAGTTCTCTTAGGGAGACATCCCCAGCAGCATGCTCCCAGGAGAAGATACCAACTCATGCGCCCACCCTGGCTTCTGCAGTGAGCTCACTGCCCGGCTAAGCTCAGAGGAGAAAAAGCCAGAGAGGCCCAGCTGGCTCATCTTCCTCATGAGGACCATGCAACATCCCTCAGGGCCAGCTTATCCATGTGAGGACCAGGGTTGGAGATTTCCCTGAACGAACACGTCCCAACCCAGGATGCTCAAGTCTCTGTCATTGTGGAGTCCAGGAGCCCTCAGATCGCCAGAGCCTGGTGTTTTGAGGGATGGCCGGGAGCTTTGCCCCTGCTGGTCCGGCAGCCTTTATGTCTGGAGATTGCAGTGTGATGCAGAGGCAGCCATTTGACAGTGTTTGCACCTTATCATTTCCAAGGAATCTCTGCTCTTGAGACAATCGGTGCTCTTAGCTGTCTGTCAAGTTCAAGCACTTTCTATCTTAAGCTACCTGAGTGTTGGGGCTGAGGAAACAAAGGGAGCTCACCACAAGAGACAGTATTTGTGGGGCTCAATTTCCTCAAAAAATACTTGCTGCTACTTTCTTACCATGTCAGTCTGAGGCTATAATTGTCCCTGTCCCTGTGGACATGGCTCCTAAAACACTTCCTAATCTGGCCTGGTGCAGCTGGGTAGGGTCTGTTTTGGTGAAGTCACTGTTTCTGGGTGAATCAGTCACTTTCTCCAGGTGCCTTCTTCCTGTTCTGCCAGGGGGTCAGGGATATTCCCATTTGGGGATCATCCACCTGGCTATCATCTGTATCTTGTCTGGCATGGGAAAGTGGATGGACACTCATGAACAAGAAGACCCAGAGGGGTGGTTGCAGCTGGGACTCCAGAGGGGATTTTAGTTCTTTATTATGAACTGGTAAATGAAATATATATACTATCTTCCTATCTGGACAAATGTACCCTCGTCATGAAAACAGCAACAACAACAAAAGGTATGTGTAAAGCTATAGTTTTTATGTGTCTGAGGTTTGGCAAAAATATCAGTCTACTAAATTTAATTATTACTGCACTGTACACATCTGGCTCATTTGTCAATGGGCTGGTGATAGCTGAATGTGTGATAAAGATTTATGTAACTTGTGGATTATGTATTTGTTCCATAAAATTATTTTTCTCAACTTATTTCAGCAAAATCACTAATCTTGTTATAGTCAAGATGTTTACATATTTGTTTTCAACTCATAGTAATGATCTGAAGGGTTTCAAAAATTGTACTTGTATGAGAACATATAAATTAAGCATAAAAAATAAAATATAAAAGTTACATATTTCTAAAATTTTTCTTTTAAAATATTCAAAAGGTTTAAAAGTAAACTACAAATTGTAATTAATAGAAGCCAAAATTTATTATATGTTAACATTTTAATTAAATCTTATTTATTACTAGAGGCCCGGTGTATGAAATTCGTGCACGGGGGTGGGGGGTGGGGATGGGGTTGTCCTTCAACCTGGCCTGCACCCCTGCACCCTTTCCAATTTGGGACCGCTGGCTCCTAACCGCTTGCCTGACTGCCTGCCTGATTGCCCCTAATCGCTTCTGCCTGCCAGCCTGATCACCCCCTTAACTGCTCCCCTGCTGGCCTGATCCCCCACAACTGCCCTCCCCTGCTGTGACCCGCCTCCTCTGTGGGAGGTGGCAGAAACGCCAGGACCGGCCTTCTCTGTGCCGCGCAGAGCCATGGGACCCCCAGGCCTCACTGTGTGGAGCCGCCACTGGGCCCCGCCTCCACTGTGCACATGGCCATCTTGTGGCGGTCATCTTCTGATGACATCGCATGAGGGCGTCATGCGAGGGTGTGACGCCACCTAGGCTTTTATTATATAGAATTTTTATAAAGCTACAAATATTCACAATTTAAACATTCTATGTTCATTTTGTTGCCAATATAAAAAATCAGTACCATATTTATCTGAAAAATATGAAAATACTAATTCAAAAAGACATATGCATCCCCGAGTTCATTTCAGCTTTATTTATAATGGCCAAGATATAGAAACAACCTAAGTGTCCATTGCCAGATGAGTGGATAAAGAAGATATTGTACATATATACAACAGAATACTCCTCAGCCATAAAGAAGATGAGATAGTGACATTTGCAACAACATTGATGGATCTTGTGGGTTATGCTAAATGGAATAAGCCAGACAGAGAAAGACAAATACCATATGATTTCACTTATATGTGGAATCTAAAAAACAAAACAAATGAACAAACAAAACAAAAGAGAAACAGAGTCACAGATACAGACAACAGATTGGTGGTTACCAGAGGGGGCCAGGGGTGGGGAGGTGAAATGGATAAAGGGGGGGAGGGTCAATAGTTTGGTGGGGGGTGGAAAATAAACTATAATTACTTATCTAATTATAATGTTGTATACCTGAAACTTATATAATGTTATTCCCCAATGTTGCCTCAATTTAAAAAGAGAATCAGTACCAAGAGCAATACGAAAAGTTAAAATTCAAAATGCTTTTAAGCCACCATTGGCAACTTTTGTGAAATATTGCACTCATTGAATATAATAGGAACCAAAAATTAGAACAAAAAGAGAAGCAAGAAAAAGGATTGTTGGCATTACTGAGAAATGATACTTTGTTATGAAAAATATCTATTGCCTTCATATTATCTTAGAGGGGGAATCCAACAAGGTTGACTTTTCTCTTAAGCCAGCACTCTCCAATTCTCCAAGCATTCCAGCGCAGTATCTTCACCATTACCCATGATCCTTCACAGCTTTCCAATCCTGTCACCTTTTCTTTTGTGGGTGGGTATAGGGCAAGAGATATGGGGATTCATTTCCCTGGGGCCCAAGCAGTGTGGGCATGAAAGTGGATGGTAAGCATTATGGGCTGCACTATGCCTGCTGAGGGCCAGACCCTGAGGGATAGAGACACCCATATGTTTTGAATAAATTTATTTGTGAGTGATTGCGGTATGTGGACTACTCTAAAAAACCGCCCTTTGTATATACCAACAGCCTCTAAAATAGAAAGCTGTGGCCCTAGCTGGTTTGGCTCAGTGGATAAAGTGTCAGCCTGCGGACTGAAGGGTCCCGGGTTTATTCTGCTCAAGGGCACATGCCTGGGTTGCAGGCTTGATCCCCAGTAGGGGACATGCACGAGGCAGCCGATCAATGATTCTCTCATCATTGATGTTTTGATCTCTCTCTCCCTCTCCCTTCCTCTCTGAAATCAATAAAAATATATTTTTTAAAAATAAATAAATAAATAAAATGGGAAGCTGTGGATGAGGCAATTTGAAAATCTAAACAGCCTGGGGAAGGGTATGTAGCTGCTGGAGGAGTTCTTCCTGAAACCAGGACAGGTTTTCCAGCCACTCCTGTGAGAGTGGTTCACACTTCTACTGCCCTGGGAAGGGAGCCCCCTGCAGAGCCCTGAGTGCACCCCTGCCTTCTGCTTTGGGAACCCTGTGCCCACCGTTCAACAGTCAGAACTGAGACAAAGTGCCAGCAGGCTGGCATCTTTTGACATGTGCATGCAACTGTTTGAGAGGAGTCAGGAGCTGGAAGAGTCAGAACCACATAAAAATGATAATCTGCATTGGCACAGCCCATTCCAGCCCACAGGGTCTGGACTCGGGTGAGGTGGGTGTGGCGGGTGAGGTGGGTGTGGTGGGTGAGGCGGGTGTGGTGGGTGAGGCGGGTGAGGCCTGAGAGGTACTTGCCTCAGGCACAAAATTTCAACCGGCTCCACACAGTGATCAAGAAAAATAATACTTTGATGGAGTATTTATTAAAAATCAAAATTAATACAAACCCCCCTTCGATGAACAAAACATCAACATTTTAAATAAAGATGGGATCAGCAGCAATGTCACTGCTATACCACATTCGTGTGAGAGCCCAAAGGAAAATTCAGTAATACTGATCCTGTCTGTATTGAAAAATTCGATGTTTTGCTCATCGTGGATTTTTTTTTTTTTGCGTTGATTATTTAAAAAAAATATATTGCATTAAAATGTTATTTTTTTCATTACCTGGGTTTTCTGCGTCCCCTTAAATTTTGTGTCCTGAGGCAAGTGCCTCACTCTCCTCACCCTAGTCCCAGCCCTGGGGTAAATACAGCAGTTTGGGGACTTTATCTCATTTGAGCCCCATGACTTCCCTGTAAAGTCAGCAAGGCAAGTATCATTATCTGCATTTGACAGTGAGGGAACTAAGTCTCAAAACAGGTAACATCAACTATGCAGGACTACATGTACATATTGAACAAGAGGCTAAAATTCAGACTTGCTGACTCCAAATCTGGGGCTCTTCCTGTGACATCAAAGATTCTCCATCTCCAATGCACCAAAAAAATCATCTAAAATTGCTGAAATCCAGGTTCCTGAGTTCCCAACCATGGAGACTCAGATTCTGACAGTCTGGGGTAGGGCACAAAATTGGCAGGGTTATTTTGTTTGTTTGTTTGTTTGTTTGTTTGTTTAAATATATATATATATATATATATATATATTTATTCAGAGAGAGAGAGGGAGAGGAAGAGAGAGATAGAAACATCAATGATGAGAAAGAATCATTGATTGGCTGCCTCCTGCACACCTCCTACTGCGGATCGAGCCTGCAACCCTACCACAGGGGCATGTGCCCTGACAGGGAATCGAACCATGACCTCCTGGTTCATAGGTTGACACTCAACCACTGAGCCATGCTGGCTGGGCAGGAATTGGCAGTTTTTAATACTCACACAAGGTGGTTTTGATTTCAGTGAGCCATGGACCATTGCTGGGGCAACTCTGTCAGGACTCCAGGCAGATGCTGCAGGCTAATCACTGCACAGGCACTGCGGCAAGAGCTTGAAGTTGTGATTATTAACATTTCTGCTTGTCAAAAAGCTATTGCACTTCATTTCAGTTAAAATATTATGTTATTTAGTAAGGATAACCACAGCTAGTTAACAAATAACAACCATTAATCACTCCAGTTAACTAAGAGAAAGCAGGCTCTTAATGCACAGAACTGGTGCACTTTGAGGCATGGGAGCAGAAAGATGGAGACCACTCGTATTGGATGCTGTCCCTGAGCAATCACAGGTCTGCAGGGCACTGCACACCTGGGAGGAACACCCGAAACGGAGAGGGAATGTGACCTCAAAGACAGACTTTGTCTGCTTAATAAATTTGCCAGTGCTGGTTAGGGCTGAGAGAAAGTTAACTCTTTTTGTCAGGACAGTTTCTAAATTGGGATCAAGTGAGAGAAAGAGTTGCAAGAAAAAATTGTATTCTTTACCCCAGTACTTGTGGAAATGGTAACTTAAGCTGTGAATGTGTTATCAGGCCATAAAACCTTAGGAAAAGTTGAGCTGACTATGTGGCTACAATGAAAGCAACTTGAAAAAGAATCTTGCCAGTGTTACCAGAGAAGGCTTTTTGCCTGAGGTCAGAAGCATGAAAATTAAGCAAACAAAAATATTTAAATTGGATTCTTAAACTATTCATCTCTGAAGAAAGAAAAAAAAAGAAAGAAAGAAAGAAAAGAAAAGAAACAGTTGATACTTTCTTTTCTATCAAGTGCTAGCTATGTGGATTTTACAAACCTTTTCATCTAGGTTTTCCAGTTACTCTGACCTTAGCAGTTTATTATAGCCTCACAAAGCTTTATGGCAAGGAGCAGAATTTCATACCAAAATAAAATTTATTGCCTTGTCTTGTTCTTTGGGCTGCGGGTAAAAGAAATGGCAAAGGGAGCTGCTTGTCTAATAATTGAAGTTTAAAAGTTGACTCGATGGAAGTTTTTCTTTTTTTTTTTTTTTTTTTGTTAATCCTTACCCAAGGATATTTTTTCCATTGACCTTTAGAGAGAGAGTTGGGGGGGGGCGGGGGAGATAGAGACAGAGACAGAGAGAAACATTGATGTGAGAGACATACATGGATTGATTGCCTCTCCACATGCACTCCGACTGGGGCCGGGGATTGAACCTACAACCCACGTACCTGCTCTTGACTGGAAATCATACTGTGACCCTTTGGTTTACTGGCTGATGCTCCAACTACTTAGGAACACCAGCCACGGCTTGATGGAAGTTTTTTATTTAACTCTTCCAATCCGTGAGCACGAGATATCCATCCATTTATTTGTATCTTTTTCAATTTCTCTTATCGATGTCTTATGTTTTTGGTGTATAGATTTTTCACTTCCTTGGTTAAATTTATTTCTAAGTATTTTATAGTTTTTGTTGCTTTTACAAGTGGGATTGTTTTCTTTATTTCTTTTTTAGAGAGTTCATTGTTAGTACATAGGAATGCAAGTGATTCTTGTATGTTGACTTTGTATCCTGCAAATTTACTGAATTCATGTATTACTTCTAACAGGTGGTTGTATTTGGGGGGTTTTCTTTTGGTGGAGTACTTAGAATTGTCTACATACAAGGTAATGTCATCAGCAAACAGAGAAAATTTCACTTCTTCCTTTTCCATTTGGATGCCTTTTATATCTTTTTCTTCCCTGATTGCTTGGTAGGACTTCCAGTACTATGCTGAATAGAAGTGGTGAGAGCAGGCACCTTTGTCTTGTTCCTGATTTTAGAGGGAAAGTTTTCAACCTTTCACTGTTGAGTCTGATATTAGCTGTGGGCTCATCATATGAGTCCTTTATTATGTTGAAGTACATCCCGTCTATACTCCATTTGTTAAGTTTTTATCATGAAAGAATGTTGAATTTTGTTAAAGACTCTTTCAGCATCTATTGAGATGATCATATGGTTTTTGTCTTTCATTCTATTAATGTGGTGTACAACATTTATTGATTTGTGTATGTTGAACCATTCTTGCATTCAAGTATAAATCTCACGTGACTATGGTGTATGATTCTTTAAATATATTGTTGAATTTGGTTTGCTAGTAGCTTGTTGAGGATTTTTGCATTTATATTGATAAGGGTTTTGGCCTACAGCTTTCTTGTAGGATTGTTATCTGGCTTTGGCATCAAGGTAATGTTGGCCTTGTAAAAAAGCTTTGAAGTGTTCCACCTCTTCTATTTTTTTTTTTGGGGGGGGGGTGGGAGAAGAGTTTGAAATGAATTGGCATTAATTCTTCTTTAAATGTTTGCTAGACTTTATCAAATTCTAAAGCCATCTAGTCCTGGGCTTTCCTGTGTTAGAAGGTTTTTTATTACAGATTTAATCTCCTTGTTATTGGTCTATTCAGATTTTTGGTTTCTTCATGAGTTAGCCTTAGTAGTGTGTATATTTCTAGGAATTTATCCATTTCTTCTAGGGTGTTCAATTTGTTGGCATGTAATTGTTCATAGTGATCTCTGACGATCCTTTGTATTTCTGTGATATCAGTTGTAATGTCTCCTCTTTCATTTCTAATTTTATTTGAATGCTCTTTTTTTTCTTGATAAGGCTAGCTAAAGGTTAGTCAATTATGTTTATCATTTAAAAAACAACTATTAATTTCACTAATCTTTCTATTGTTTTTCTGGCCTCTATTTCATTTACTTCTGCTCTGGTCTTTATTATTTTCTTCCTTCGGCTAACTTTGGGTTTAGTTTGTTCTTTTTTTAGTTTCTTGAGGTATGAAGTTAGGTTGTTGTTTTTTTAATATTTTTAAATGTAGGCTTTCATTATTATAAACTTCCCTGTTAGCATCGCTTTTGCTGCATCATCTAAGGCTTGGTCTGTTGTGGTTCCATTTTCATTTGTTTCAAGATATTGTTTGATTTTTCTTTTGATTTCATCTTTGACCCTTTGGTTGTTCAGGAGTGTTATTTAATTTCCACATATTTGCAAATTTTCCAGCTTTGCTCCTGTTATTGATTTCTAGTTTCATACTATTGTGGTTTGAAAAGGTATTTGGTATTGTTTCAATCTTAAATTTTCTAAGACTTGTTTTGTGTCCTATCATATGATCTGTCTGGAGAATGTTCTGAGTGGACTCGAGAAGAATGTGTGCTCTGCTGATGTTGGATGGAATGAACTCTGGATGTCTGTTAGGTCAATTTAGTCTAAAGAATTGTTCAATTCCAATATTTCCTTACTGATTTTTTTATGTGTAGTATCTATCCATTGTTGAAAGTGGGATATTGAAATCCCATGGTATTATTATATTGTCTGCTAGAGGCCTGGTGCACAGATTCATGCAACAGTGAGGTCCCTTGGCCTGGCCTGAGGGGTCAGGCCAAAACTGGCTCTCTGACATCCCCCAAGGGGTCCCAGATTGTGAGAGGGCTCAGGCCAGGCCAAGGGACCCCACCAGTGCATGATTGGGCCAGGGAGGGACGTGGGAGGTTGGTCAGCCAGGGAGGGGCTGCGGGAAGTCTCTAGGGCATATCCGGCCCATCTCACTCTGTCCCGATTGGCTGGACCCCAACAGCAAGCTAACCTACCAGTCGGAGCATCTGCCCCCTGGTGGTCAGTGCACATGATAACGAGTGGTTGAGGATCCTTAGCATATCGTTAGCATATTACACTTTGATTGGTTGAAGGGACGGCCAGATGACTGGACACTTAGCATATTAGGCTTTTATTATATAGGAAGGATTATACCCTTTATATCTGTTAGTATTTGCATAACATATTTAGGTGTGCCAATGTTGGATGCATATACATTTGTAATTGTTATGTCCTCTGGAGGAATTGACCCTTTATTATTTAATCTGAAGACTGGGGAGGCTGGTTGTTCATCCCTCTTCCTTATAGAGTGTGTGGCACTCTCTCTAGATGGGAATTCCCTCTTGGTGCTGAGCAGTGCTGCCCTGGGGGAAGGGATGATGCAAGCGAAGTGAAGCTGTTCTGACTTCCCTTTTGTGAGGTTATTCTCAGGCTTTTTGTTTCACTATGCTGCTGAGGTTTCCTAAGTGGTCTCCTGGGCTCCCCCACAACTATTTCAGTTTGTGGATAATTGTGGATAATTGTCTAATTATTGATCTTTGAGGGTGACAGAGGTTGGGGTATCCTACTCTGTCATTTTTTACTCAGATAATCTTTTTAAAATTTTTATCTATCTATCTATCTATCTATCTATCTATCTATCTATCTATCATCTATCTATCTATCTTAGGGGGAATGGGCCTTGAAAACTTCAGATCTCATGGATTTATTATCATTATCTTCAGCACTTCAGCACTCTCTCTGTGTTGGAATAATAGCTTAAGGAATTGATGTCAAACCTTCTAAAAAATTTTTTTAATCTTTATTGTTGGAAGTATTACAGATGTCATCCCCCCTGCCCCCTCATTGATCCTCTCCACAACCCCCTCCTCCCCAAGCCTTCACCATAATACTGTCGGTGTCTATGAGTTATGCATATATGCTTATAAATTCTTTGGTTAATCTCTCACCCCCACCCTCCCTCTGATATTCATCAGTCTGTTCCATGCTTCTAAGTCTCTGGATCTATTTTTTTTTATTGATTTCAGAGAGGAATAGAGAAGGAGAGAAAGATAGAAACATCAATGATCAGAGAGTCATTGATCTGCTGCCTCCTGCACACCCTGTACTGGGGATTAAGCCCACAATCCAGGCATGTTCCCTGACCGGGAATCAAACCATGACCTCCTGGTTCATAGGTCAACGCTCAACCACTGAGCCATGATGACTGGACGCTGGATCTATTTTGTTCATCAGTTTGTTTTGTTCATCGGATTCCATATATGAGTGAGATCATGTGATGATACTTGTCTTTCTCTGACTGGCTTATTTCACTCACCATAATACTCTCCAGGTCCTTCTAGATCAGTGGTTCTCAACCTTTCTAATGCCATGACCCTTTAATACAGTTCCTCATGTTGTGGTGACATGAGGATTATTTTTGTTGCTACTTCATAACTGTAATTTTGATAACAATTATTTTCATTGCTACTTTCCGATGGTCTTAGGCTCTACAGCAGCAGTTCTCAACCTGTGGGTCGCCTAAGACCATCGGAAAACACAGATATTTACATTACGATTCATAACAGTAGCAAAATTACAGTTATGAAGTAGCAACAAAAATAATTTTATGGTTGGGGGTCACCACAACGTGAGGAACTGTATTAAAGGGTCGCGGCATTAGAAAGGTTGAGAACCACTGCTCCAGATAATCTTAATGTAGAGTCGGGAGGCCATATGCCCTAATAGCAACAACATTATAAGGACAGTCTCCCCCCCACCCCCTGCCCCCACCCCCGCCAAATCTGAAAGCAATTTATCTTCAAAAATTGAATTTGGAAGGTGGTTGTTTGGACACACCTTTGCATGGTCAATGTCGAGGTTCAGCTGCACTGTCTTAGTGCTGCCCAACATACAAACACTTCCCTTACTTTCTGAGATATTCCTGCCTGTTGCCTTTCTCAATGCTCATTCTTTATCTTCCATTGCTCCTAGCCTCCCTTATCAACTAGAAGAGTTGGTTCTCAAACATCAGTGGCATCGTGATCACCTGCAGAGCTTGATAAACTACAAATGTCTGGGCCCCACCCTTAGAATTTCTGATTCCGAAGGGCTGTGTAAAGCTTGAAAGTCTGCATTTTTATTAAGCTCCCAGTTGATGCTGTTGCTACTATTGCTGCTGTTCGGGAGACTTTGAAAATCACCAAAATGGAGTGATGGTTCTCATACATGCCATCACCAGGGGTTATTTATAAAAAATACTGCTGCCCAAGTCCACCCCAGACCAACTAAAACTCTTTGGAGATGGGAGCTTGTATTAGTTTCTTAGGGTTGCTGTAACAAATGACCACAAACCTGGCAGTTTCTTACAAACATAACTTATTCTCTCACAGTTCTGAGGCCTAGAAGTTCCAAATAGGGTACTGGCAAAGCCATGGACCCTTAAAGGGTCTAGGCAAGGGGCTTCTCCTGGTTTCTGGTTGTTGCCATCAATCCTTGGCATTTGGTTTGTAGAAGCATCACTCCAGCCTCAGCTCTTACCTTCACATAGCCTCCTCTGTGTGTCCCTGTGTATCTATCTATGTCTGAGTGCCTTTTCCTCTTCTTATAAGGACACCAGAGCTTGGATCTATGGCCCATCCCAACCCAATATGACCTTATCTTAATTATATCTGCAAAGACCCTATCCTATCTAATAAAAGAGTAATATGCAAATTGACCGTACCTCTGCTACACCCACCAGCCACGCCCACCAGCCACGCCCACCAGCCAATCAGGAGTGAATATGCAAACAAACCCAACCAAGATGGCTGCAGCCACAGAGAGCAGGAGGAAGGCTTGGGTTTCCCTGGCAATGGAGGAAGCCAAGTTTTCCGCCTGCCCTTGCCGGCCCAGGCCTCCACTCAATGCTACAAAGTTTCAATTATAGAATATAAATAAATCCCAACAGAAATGGCGGCAGCCATGGAGCTGGAGAGAGCAGGAAGCTAGGGTTGCCCGCGGCGATGGAGGAAGCCAAGCTTCTGCAGCACTGGCCTGCTTTGGCCTCCACTTAAGGCTACAAAGTTACAATTATAGAAGATAAATAAATCCCAACAGAAATGGTTGCCTCCATGGAGCGAGCAGAAGGCTTGGCTCCTCTCCAGGCTACAAAGTTTCAATTGTAGAAGATAAATAAATCCCAGATCCCAGGACCTCTGCTTGGGTCGCTGGGGGGTGTGGCTGGCCTGCAAACCACCACAGGCCCCTCGCCCAGGCCACCCCATGCCCCAAGGGAACCCCCACCCTGATCCAGGACACCCTTCAGGGCAAACCAGCTGCCCCCCCCCCCCCCCATGCACCAGGCCTCTATCCTATCTAATAAAAGAGTAATATGCAGATTGACCATCACTCCAACACACAAGATGGCTGCCCCCATGTGGTCAAAGATCCTGCCCCCATGTGGACACAAGATGGCCACCACAAGATGGCCAGCAAGGGAGGGCAGTTGGGAGGGACCAGGCTTGCAAGGAAGGGCAGTTGGGGGTGACCCAGCCAGCAGAGGAGGGAAGTTGGGGGTGACCAAGTCTGCAGGGAAGGGCAGTTGGGGGGGACCCAGGCCTGCAGGGGAGGGCAGTTAGGGGTGACCAGGCTTACAGGGGAAGGCAGTTGGGGGCAAACAGGCTGGCAGGGGAGCAGTTAGGAATCAATCAGGCTGGCAGGGGAGTGGTTAGGGGGTGATCAGGCTGGCAGGCAGAAGCGGTTAGGGGCAATCAGGAAGGCAAGCAGGCGAGCAGTTGGGAGCCAGCAGTCCTGGATTGTGAGAGGGATGTCCAACTGCCCCACCGGGATCGGGCCTAAACAGGTAGTCGGACATTCCTTGAGGGGTCCCAGATTGGAGAGGGTGCAGGCTGGGTCGAATTTAGTGCACTGGGCCTCTAGTTTCAAATAAAACCACATTCTGAGATTCGGGGTGGACATGAATTTGGGGGAAGGAGGACACTATTCAATTCAGTACTCCGGGGCCCTCACTTAATTGGAAGATCCCTCAGGGCAAGAGTCATATATTATCCAACTTAAGTAAAGAGTCTAGTACAGAATATGATGCCACACCCCCCCAACAAACAGTGAATGGATGAGCCCGTGTATTCTCTTCTTCTAATTCACAGTTATCACAACATAACAGATACAATACACTCTTAAAAGCTTGTTAAAACTAACTGCCGATTCCAAGGACTTTAAAGTGTTTATCTATATGACTAATTTAGCTCTAAATTAAAGAGCCTTTTCCTTAAGCAACTGAAGATATTGAAGGCATTTCTTTGTAGAAAGACCAGTATACTGTTGCTCAGGGCATTTTATAGGGAACATACCTCTAAAGAGTCCAGATTACACACTTCTGAAAGCTTTTAATGAAAATAAACAATGTTTTTGAACTTCCCATTATAAACTTGGAAACATATTTTCACATGAAACAAAAATGCTAACTTACTAAACTGCATCCCTAGTTTTATAAATTTTGCACAGTGGAATGATCATTTTCCATGAATTAAGATCATAGGGGTGTCTCTTCAAAATGCCTGTAAGGCAAAGCAGGAGACAAGATACCTGTCGTCTGAACTTCAGCATTGGCGAGGCAAGCAGAATGTGGTCACATGTTGGGAGCTGTCATGTGTGTTCTAAGCACAGTTGGAAATTAGAGGACGACGAAGGAAGGTTTGTTTTGGATGAGATGGCATCTGAGGATCACCGTCAGAGTAGTCCAAATGGCTCCAAGTTGACATTAGCTCTGTTATGCCCATGTTAGGCCAGGGGTTGTAAGAACGCTGCTCTGTGACCCCTAGGAATAGCAATGTATATAGTGGGACATGGACTGAGCTGAGAACGGGGGCCCTGGATTCTGGTCTTGGCTCTACCAAGAGGTTCTTTGTGATTTTTAAGTATGTTGATGTCAGGGATGCGATGTAATTAATAACATATCTGAGCTTGTGTATCCTGCCTTGTGTGGCTGTGCCTACATTATGGAGGTATCTTTAACAAAAACAAGCTGAGAGATTTTGTCACTTATTTAGAATTTGGGAAGTATTTTCTATTAACCTGTTTCTGGCTTTGACACCCTTTATGAAAGAAAATTCCTTCTTACATTAACCAGGAACAAGACAAAGTTTAGAAGTTATGAGAATATATAAGTTATTTTATAACATTTATGATGTTTTTAAAAATCTTTATAGCCACACACTCAATAATTATAATAATTTCCAATGTTTTTAATAATGATATTTATCAATAGCTTATCAGACCTGTGCTAAGCACTACTTTTTGCATTATTGCTTTTTTTTCACATTTAAAAAAATGTTATTTTTCAATCACATATCCTCAGGTGAGGATTAAAAAAAACACACACACACAATAAACCCCACAAAGTGTCCACGGATTGTGTTGATTCATTAACTCTGCCATGACCTTCACCTAGGTTTGATCACTGTGAATGACTCCAACAGCTCCATGCTTCCATCAACCCTCCAACTTCATTGTCAGAGTGATTTCCGATTGCCTCATGTCACTTCCTGTTCAAAATTCTACAGTGGCATTAAGTTCAGCATGCTTTGATTTTCTTTAAAGGCAGTAAATTACCTGATCTCCTCTCCTGCAACATTTCATGCTCTTCCCTGCATTCTTCTCTGCTCCAAGGGCTCTTTTCAATGTTATCCTTACCAAGCAAGGTCTTTCTCTGAGCTTGCTTTGTCTTCACCTAACCTCCTTGCAAAACCATTCACTATTGTGCTTCGAAACATATATGGTCCCCATTTATTTACTATGTTTATAAGTTTTTGCTTTCCCCAACCACATGCTAAGTTTCTTAAGTACAGGATCTTTGTCCTGTAATTTTGTGAAAATCCTATAATTTGGGGCAGATAAGTGCCTGCTGGTTTATGAAATAAGACAAAGGAAAAGGAACATAAAAATTATAAAATGTGGAGACTTTTTTTTTTAAATCAGAGTCTTTAGGAAGAAAATGCTTTGCACCCAGGAAGAAATCTCTCATAGAAGTTGTCAAATAACAGAATAGCAAGAGGGAAGCTATTTAACTAGCTCCTTATGCAACTTTTGCATTGTGGTATGCAAACTCGGGCCAGTGAATTCTACCTAGGTGAGTCTGTTTTTCATTTAAATAATTCTCAAAATATGTGAAATACTCAATAAGTGCTCCCTCACTTCTCCTAAGGGTCCAGACAATATCCAATCCTAGACACACACCAGTCTAGGACATCTGAAATGTTCTTACTACTACAAAGTTTGGAGCTATCTTCTTTCTTTGTTTTTTTTTTTTGTGTGTTTTTTTTTTAAATATACTTTTTATTGTTGATAGTATTACAGATATCTTCCATTTTCCCTCCCTTCCCCCTTCTCCTCCCAGCCCCCTTCTTCCTCCACCCAGGTCTCGACTACCCTATTGCTCATGACCATGGGCTATGCATATAAGTATATAAGTCCTTTGGTTTATCTCTTCTCATGCCCCCAACCCCATTTCTTTTTCTTTCTTTCTTTCTTTTTTTGGGTGGAGGGGCTATTTTCAAAATGGGCTTTTAAGTAGAGTTAAAAAACAGATATTTTTCCCCTTGAGAAGGACTTAGGAGGGACAATTTCACACTGACCAAAGTATGTTTAAGAATAGAATATGTCAAGGGAGGTTAGATAAACAACAACTAGAGAAACTGAGAAATAGACATAGACAGACAGAGACAGATAAAGAGAGGAAGAGAATATAACATTGGAAGAAAATTGCAATGATATTTCTGGCTATAGAAATATTGAAAAATTTTATAGAAAAGTACATCAATTAAAGGCAATCAGGATTTGTTGGTTATGAATAATGAATAAATAAAATCATACAATCACCTCTTATTTGTAGATGTTATATTTAAACAGGTGTGTGTTTTTTCACAAATAGATACCAAAGTTGGAGATAACATGGCCAAGTACATCCCTACTTTCTGTCTTCTTCCCTTTCATTATTCTTAAATGAGTTAAAGAGGCACACCGGACCTTTACTTTAAACTGACATTCTTCTAATCCTTGCTAAAGCAATCCACAAGAGAGGCATATTAACAAAGGTAAGTTTAGAAGACTCCTAAGAGCAAAGTGCTATTTTACCCACTATCATAGTTATGAAAGTTAAAATTTTAAAAATATTCACAATTGCACCAATATTTAATTAGCAACGTGATATCACTGTTGGCACCAGAAGGCCCTGAATAAATGATTGTTGTGGCTTTGGTGATAGACAGCTTGTCAGGAAATGATCAGTATTGGCCATGATTTGGGGCTAATTTCATGGATGTTTTCCAGTTTCCATGATCTTCCTTTCCCCTTTTCCAAACAAAAGTGCTTCTGAAAATTTCTGTTTAACATCTTTCACTTTGAATAAAGAAAACACAAAACATTCCCCTTGCAGCTGGTATTGGTGAAATTACTTCTCTGGAGGGACCGGCAGATGAGGGGTCTTGTTTGAGAAGCATTAGGCAGAAGGTTCATTCTGTATCACAGCCCACACTCAGACCTGCAACTTGAGCTCTGGCCCTCACCCCCTTCCCACCTACACACACACACACACACACACACACACACACACACACACACACACACCATCTAAATGAACACAGATGGCTGGCACCCCAAGTAGGCATCTAGGAAAACAGCCTCAGGCCTCTCTGCTTGCTGTCATTTCATCCCACAAACAGGGAGCCTTCAGGAGGCCTGCGTTGTTTCTTAATCTGAGATCACTGCCGTTTGGGTGTTCAGCCACTTCCTGTTGGGAAATGTACCAGAGTATCAAAAAGATACCCAGAGATGGATTTGACTAAAGTAAAGCATTCCTTTCAACTCACTGGTTGTATAGTATTATATTTAATGAAAGCCATACTATGATAAAATCCATATTGGTTCCTAACAAGGCAAGATTATTTTTCCCCTCCAGAGCTGCATAGCATTACCTGATCTATTTGTTTCTCTGTGAAAAAATAAATAATTTTCAAATGTAATATAAACTAGAATAAAGCCAAACTTCACAAATGCTAAAATAATATAAATCTTTATTACCCCCCAAATCAAATGGAACACATGTTTTCCCCCATTTATTTCTGTGTAAAGCATGCAAACAATTACCTGGATTTGGAGGGCATAATTATGAAGGGGTTGATATCTAAAAGGTTATTATTGATTTATAGAGTTCTCTAGTTTAATCGAAGACAGATTTAGGAATAAGGAAAAAAAAACATACTGCCTTCTCCAGCAACAATAAATGTCTCAAAGGGGAAATGTAAGATTTAAGAGTAATTTTTATAAGACATATATACTACAGTTTGTGGATCTGGGAGGTGTTTCTCATTTGAACAACTTCTATGTAATGAACAAATTGTAGTCATTTCACTTCTTGTAGTACATTTTATATGCCTCAAAATGTAGTGATTAAATTTCTAGGGTAATTTTGTTAAGTCTGAGTTCCTCAATGGATTTATAATTCTCAGTCGGCAGATTAAATATGCTTTAACAAGTATAAAATATTTATTTAAACCAGAAATGTAGTTTAATTCACTCTCCATCATGTATGCATATTCTTTGTCTCCTACACACACACACACACACACACACACGTTCATCTAATGTTGGACAATGTGATATTGCTTAATGATAGAATGTGGCTATATAATGAAAATTAATCGCATGGGGAAGGATTCCCACACTTCAGCTTCATATGTATGCTTAATTATTATTGTAAGGTATCTATGTAGGAGCAGTCTAATATCCAATATTAGAGGACTGCATGGTGTCAATATTCACAGTAAACCAAAATGTTTTTAAAAAATCAAATTTTCTTTTAGGGAAAATTTGAATTTAATTTTTTGTCATTCATAAAAGCTTTAATCATACCTCAAGCAGGACTTTAAATTATATAAAAGCTTCCTAAGTTGTGGCTTTTACATAATAATTGGACCATTGCCAATAATCCAAAAGCCAAACGTTATAAGAAGAGAAGAACAAAAAATTTCAGACTGAGATTTGTTCATGTATCTAATAACAACATCCTGTAACCACATACACAAACTTGTACCGTCTGTGATGTATCACAGTTGTACATTTGTAACCTGACTTGTACCTGAGGACTGTTTTATTTCTAAAACTGGCATTCACAGAGATAATAGCCAAGGACTCCCAATTCTGGCTAAGATGAAATGACAAGGACTGGACTTACCTCCCACCTGGAGCAAGTTGAAAACTGGACAAAACATGTGAAATAATGATTTTCACACTGTAGCCAACAGGGAGCACAGTCAGTATCCCTGAGAGAAGGGAAGCAAACAAGGTGAGTCCATGATAGTTCCAGCTAAATGACTGAACTCAGTTTCCAGGCTGTAGCACAGAAAGGGGAAACTCAGGGTCTGGTGGCCAATACACCTAGAGTTTGTGAGACAAGTGTATTGGAGTGAGGGGGCTATACAGGTAGATAGAGAAGGAGAGGCAAAGGGAGAAGAAGGGAGGGAAGGGAAGGGAAGGGAAGGGAAGGGAAGGGAAGGGAAGGGAAGGGAAGGGAAGGGAAGGGAAGGGAAGGGAAGGGAAGGGAAGGGAAGGGAAGGGAAGGGAAGGGAAGGGAAAGGAAGGGAAGGGAAAGGGAGGGGAGGGGAGGGGAGTGGATGGAAGGGAAGGGAAGGGAAGGGAAGGGAAGGGAAGGGAAGGAGCTCTGGAGATCTGCAGAGGGGTTCCCTTGAGTCTTTAGCTGAGAATTGATTTGTATATGCATGAGAGTAATCTATTAAACACCAAGGGGAAAACTACTGGAAAGGAGTAGAGAGACCAGTAGGGGTAGGAATTGTGGTCCCACAGCTAGAGATAGAAAGAATTCTTAGAAAGATATTGCCTTCATTGGAGGCTAAATTAGCTGTAGACCAGTTTCATTGAACCCATTCCAACAAAGTTTAAAAGCAAGCTTTGAAAAGAGTCAACCTATTCCAAGTAACTTAGCTGCATGCCAAATTGAAATTCAACAGTAATTAAGGAATATAACAACATCCAGCAATCAAAGACAAAATTTACAATGCCTGGCATGCAATAAAAATTTACCAGGTGTGCATAAAGCAGGAAAATATGAACCATGGACTGAGAGGGGATCAATTAGTAGAAACAGATTTAGAAATGACAAAAATGATGGAACTAGCAGACAAGGACTTTAAACAAATACTATATTCTCTATAGTCTCAAGAATCTAGAGGAAAACATACGCATAATGAGGACAGAAATGGAAGGAATCTTTATAAGATCCAACTAGAACTTCTAGAGATGAAAATACAACATCCATAATGAAAAGTAATACTAGCTAAAACTTAATGAGCATTTACTAGGTGACAGGCACCGGGCTATTTTATATGCAGTATCTCATTTAACTTGAGCCTCACCTCAATAAAGTGGGGGTTAAAGATGAGGAAATTGAGGATTAGAAAGGATAAATAATTGTACATGATCACAGAGTTGAAACATGAAACCAGGTAGCCCACTTCCAAAGCTCATGCTTTTATGCAACATTCCATATTGTTTATAGCACTGTTAGTAATAAACTGTAACTCAATTTAAAGAATGAACCTCATCTGGGGAAGTCGACTGAAATCCTTCAAGGATCTCATTAAATATGACATTTATTTTGTGTATGTGAGCATGTGTGCACGCATGCCTGCATGATCTAGGTGTAGATTTATTGGAGGACAGATAGATTTTTCTGAGAGTGTTGTATTTTGAGATGGAGAATATTGAACTTACTTATATCCTACTATTTTTTATTAAAAATATATGATGGAGATAAGCTGAAGGGAACTTACAATTTAATAATAGAATAAAACAATGTGAGATTCTTCATAGCTCTTTTTTTTGCTATTGAAGTATTGGCATGTCAATTAAAATGTGGCAATAATAGTAAGAAGAATATAATTACATTAGGTAAAATTTATTAAATAATTTTCATGTGTCATGCTAAGGCATACTCATTATCACAGTTAATACTTAATATCCTTTGAGGTAGATTCTAGTCTTATTTATAGAATTGAGGAGCAAAGAGGGGTTACATAACCTGTCCAGGGTTACATGGACAAAGGTGGTACAAAGTATTTCTTGTACAGAATCATCTTTGTAAAGTTTAATAATCATTCCTATTCCATTACAACTTTTTATAGAAGATGTTTATTTTTTGCTAATCCTCACCCAAAGATATTTTTTCCATTGAATTTTAGAGAGTGGAGGGAAGGGGAGAGACACAGAGAGAGAAACATCAATGTGAGATACACTGATTGGCTGCCTCCCCGCATGTGCCCTGACTGGGGCTGGGGATTGAACCTACAACCCAGGTACCTGCCCTTGACCAGGAATTGAACTTATGACCCTTCAGTCCATGGGCTGACGCTCTAACCACTGAGAAAACTGACTAAGACAGAAGACATTTATTTTAATGTTTTCCTTATAATATGATTTTATAGATAAAGGCTATTTAATAAACTAGCATTAGCTATAACCAACATACTATCCAACTGATAAAGAATGAAAGCACATAGATTTAAAAAGACTAAAATGTCTTAATATACTGGTATGAATGCCATCAATAAATAATCATATTCATTCTCAAAAGTACATTAACTTAAATAAATGCTTCTATCATAAGATAAAAATGTTTTGGTTTCACGATTGCTGGAGTTTGTTATTATGTTAAGGAATTTTTTTCCCTGAATAACATCCATATACTAATGAGCCCTAAAGTCCTCAGACCAAGACTGTTAAGCAACAGAGGCAAATTTGACACATTTTCTCTCCTTGCAAGAAGGTTGGAAAGTCCACTTGGATGACTATGTCAGGTCAGAAAACAAGTAGGTCAATAATAAAATCAGAACTAAGATTCTCATATATCGATTCTCGCTCTAATGCCTCACCCCCTTATAAAAGCCACTGTCCACTCATGGGAAGCGAGTAGCCCTCTGCTGGGTGGCATAACTCACAGTGGTCACGAGGGAACTGGGTACGGGCTTCTTATATACCTTGCACAGTTCAATTTAATTCCATTTCAACAAGCATTTATTGAGCACCTACAAAGTTCCAGATGCTATTCTAGTTGTCTAATCCAGATAGCTATTTAACAAATAATAAGCCAGCAAGTCTTGCCTACTTTAGTTCCAATTCTACTCTGGAAATCAGTCAAATGAGTAGTCATGAGTCAGGGGATAGAAAAAACAACCACTTGATATGACTGTAGCATTAACTTGCTGTTGAGTCAATTAGGAACCAATCCCCACAATATTGATTTCATGGCCTAGAAAACGTATTTGTAAAATTGAGGACCAACATAGATCAAGCAGAATAAAAACCAAAGGGCAAACCACCATCAACAATCACCATCAATAAACACACACAAGAAATGATTTTGTTTAATACCAAATAAATAGTAAGGGCATAATTTTTTTTCCATATCAGAATAATAGGGTGCTTATTTCAATGGAATCAATTTAGCTTTGTGAAAGAAAACTCATTACATTTTCCCTGGTGTCCTCATTTCAATCTGGACCAGAAAAAGTTATCAGATGGGGACTCCTTTAAGAACCACTTCTGTGGATACATTTTAGTATCAGTTATAGAAACACGAGACTAAGAAAAGAGAGGAGCAACCACACACCAGGAGGCAGTCTTGAAGGATGGCCAGTTGCCTCTTTGGTGGTAACATTGCAGACAGGTGGTTCTCACTGCCAAATGGGTCCTCTTTGGAAATTAAGATCAGCAACATATAGAAATGCTGTGATTTCATTATTCACTACCTGCATTATTCTTGAGGTTAAAGGTAGTAAATAGGGGTATATCTCTGTCTCATTGGCAAAAGTACTAAATAATAAGTCTATGGACTTCACTCAGTCCAGTGGTTATAAACCCTTTTGAGGATCACGAACTACTTTGAAAATCAGATGAAAGCTATGGACTTTCCTTCCATAAAGCTGCATATATGCATATACACAAATAATTTTGCACATATTCTGGGGGAACCCTGAAGCCCATAAATGGATCCCAGTTTAGAGATCTCAGCTTTAGTGTATGAAGTAACATGAAGTATTCACCACTATTATTCCAAGGTATCTGTGCTTCTCTATATTGTTTTTATTTTATTGTTTTGTTTGGAAAAGCAAGCAAGAATTTATTGACTGCAGCAAAATATACTTAGAACAGTGAAATCAGGAAAGGCATAGAAGAAGCAATAGGGGAGACTAAGCTGGGCTGCTTTGGCTCATTGGGGAGTCAGAGAAAAGGGGGCCTTGGAGACAGGTTCAAGGGGTTACCCAGGACAAGATGCCGCTGCCCTTTTTCCCTTGGTTGCAAGTCTCATGGGTTCCCTTAGAGGTTAGGGGATACGTGCCTGTGGGGGAAGGAGATAGGGTAGGGAATGGCAGGGGCATGCTCCCTGGAGGGAGAGGGCCTTCCCTATACTGTTTTAGTTTCTATATGATACCCAGGAAGTCCTTTATTACTATCTTTGCTGCAGCCTTCCCTCCTATCCCCCAAAACATGTTCCTGGACTGGAGGTTAGATTTGCATCTTGGCTACTGTTTTCCACACCTTCCAGCTTCCTGCCAGGCATGGATTGCATTTGACTGGAGCCCTGACAATCCATCTAGCTCTTACCATATTTTCCTCCAGCTCTGGATCTTTTTCCTGTTCCCTTACCATAGGTTTATATTCAGCTCCAACTGGGTGTTGTGAAAGAACCGTCTGCCTCTTATGGGACGCAAAGAACCAAGATGCTGTCAGCTGATCTTTGCATGTTACTTCTGCTGAAATTCCATTGCCTTGGTAAGTTGAAATCAGACCTGGGGTCACCATTACTGCTGGTCACATCCTAATTTTAAGCATTGGCCAAGATCCTTAGTTCCTCAGTAGAGCTACTTTGTCCCCTGTAGTCCTGAGTTATATCTTTCTCCATCCTGCCCTGCTATAGAGGTCCAGCATGCCTATCATGACAACATTAGAGTGCACTTAAGTCCACTTCGCTGTATGGGAAGAATACAGTAGTTAAGGCAGATCTTGAGATGTTTCCATAGAGGTCACTTGGTAATATTAACTCCCAGTTAACAGAAAGGGTGTAAGCAAAGTTTAGTGGGATAGCCTTCTTAACTCTCTGACTAGGGCATTTTAGCTTCATATGGACCTTTCATCATTTTAGATTAACCATTAGTTTAAAGCTAATGAGGATTGCTCCATGAAGACCTTAAATTCACTGATGATAAGTGCACCCTTTCTAAGAAAAGACTAAAAACTATCCAAACATGGTATACATTGAACACACTGAACTGTTCTAACTAAAATTTATTGGATGTTTAGTAACTACATAGCAAATACTAATAACTTATCACTATTACTATTTTGTATGTGTCAACTATTGTACTAAATGCCTTACATGGATTATTTCATTTAATCCTCAGAAATGTTCTCTGAGACAGGTACTAAAGTCAGCTTACAGAGGTTTTGTAACCTGCTCTGGGTCACTGGCTGAGCCACAGTTCAAACTCCTGATTCCAATAGCTGAGCTCTAGGCCACTCTACTATATTGCATCTCTACCATAAAGAAAATTTTCCTTGAAATGGCCTCACAAAGTAAATGTAGATTTTAAACAAGGCTTTTGTTCACTTGATACTCTTGTGTTTTTTTAATCTGTTTTGACAACCTTTGTGTTTTGATTGGAGCATTTAGACCATCGATATTCAAAGTGATTACTGCTCTAGCCCATTTGGCTCAGTGAATAGAGTGTACTGAAGGGTCCTGGGTTCGATTCCAGTCAAGAGCACATACCTTGGTTGCAGGTTCCCAGGCACTGGCACATCAATGTTTCTCTCTGTCTCTCCCTCTCCCTTCCACTCCCCCCAAAAAAAAAAAAAATCAATGGGAAAATATCCTTGGGTGAGGATTAACAAAAAAACAAACAAACAAAAAACCTGAAGTGATTACTGATGTAGTTTGATTAGTATCTACCATAATTCTTATCGTATTCTATTAGTTGTTCTTTTCTTTATTATTTTGTCTTCCACACTTTTTCTACCTTTTGTGATTTTAACTGAGCATTTTATGTGATTCCATTTTCTCTTCTTTCTTAGCAAATCAGTTGTACTTTTTTTTTTTTACTTTTTTATTGGTTGCCCTAGGGTTTTCAGTATACATTTACATCTAATACAAGTTTACTTCCACATAGCACTCTATTCATGGGTGCCATGAATACTTTATAATAACAAAATCATCCTAATTTCTCCTACCCATCCTTGCATCATTTTTGTCTTTCATTTTTTTTATACATCAGCATACATGAGTATATATGTAATCACAATAGTCAAATAGATAGTTGTTATTATTTTGAATAAACTGTTATCAGTTAGATGAATTCATTTCTTTTTGGTTCGTAGGATTTCCACTTCTTGCTTACATTGTCCATCTGTTCTTGCACGCTGTCTACTTTATCCATTAATCATAGTTGTTTTAAATTCCTGGTCTGATAATTCCAACATTCCTGCCATATATGAGCCTGTTTTGTTTTGTTTTGTTTTTTAAATATATTTTTATTGATTTCAGAGAGGAAGGGAGAGGGAAAGATAGAAAGAAACATCAATGATGAGAGAGAATCAGTGATTGGCTGCCTCCTGCATGCCCCACACTGGGGATGGAGCTCGCAACCTGGGCATTTGACCAGGACTCAAACTGCGACCACCTGGTTCATAGGTCAATGCTCAACCATTGAGCCACGCCGGCTGGGCTATGTGAGCCTGCTTTTGATGTGCTTCCTCTGTCTCTTTAAACTCTGATTTTTACATTTTTTGTATGTCTTGTATTTTTTTTTATAACCAGATATGTTATACTGGGCAAAAAGAACTGCTGTAAATAAGCCTTTAGTGATGTTATGTGCGCGAGGAGGGAAGTGATTAGGTCTCAGTCTTTAGTGAGCCTGTGCCTTTGGACTGTAAACTCTATACATGCTTCTCAGTTCTCCAGCCTCACCCTGGAATTTCCACATGGAAGGCTAGAAGGGGCTGGAGTTGAGTATTTCCCTTACTCCTCATGAAAGGCTAGATACAGCAGGAGCTGGGTACTTCCCTGACCCAGGTATGTTAGCCTCTGATAAAACCCTAGCAGGCTAGGCTCTGGTTAAATAGTTGCTTCTGTGGGCAAACCTTGTTCAGAAGAATAGAATCTCTGACTATTTCAAAATGGTTTCTCTTCAGACTGTGGAATCTCAGAGGGAAGGTGGGGGAGGGTGGTGGGTAGGAAGTGATCAACCAAAGAACTTAAAAGCATATATGCACAGCCCAGTGGTTGGCAAACCGCGGCTCGCGAGCCACATGCAGCTCTTTGGGCCCTTGAGTGTGGCTCTTCCACAAAATACCACGGCCTGGGCGAGTCTATTTTGAAGAAGTGGCGTTAGAAGAAGTTTAAGTTTAAAAAATTTGGCTCTCAAAAGAAATTTCAATCGTTGTCCTGTTGATATTTGGCTCTGTTGACTAATGAGTTTGCCGACCACTGTATAGCCCATGGACACAGACAATAGGCTGGTGATGTCTTGGGGTGAGGTACTGGGGAGGTACTGGAAGGGGTCATTGGGGGGGGGAATAGGGGGACATATGTAAGACTTTCAACAATAAAGTTAAAAAGAAAAAAAAAACACAGTACATGGCAAAAAAAGACAAATTTCCTTTTCCTCTCCTCCTATTGGAAACATGAGGGGATTTTTTTTCCTGTAAGCTGCTGGTAGAACTTCTGGGGGCAAAACTCACAAAGTATGGGGGATCCTCTATGACTGGGCCCCCTGAAATTTAAATCTCAAGAGTTATTGACACACACAGAGCCTCCATCAATTCATCAATTACAGGTCCCCTACCCGTCCCTGGTTCCTATGGAGGTGGCTGCTTGTGGAATTCTACTCAAGTTGGGATTTTTTGTAATTGTTTGTCTCTCCAATGTGGAGGGCAGTGATTTGCCCTATGACCTAATTTCTCTGATGGATCTAAGAAAAGTTGTTAAATTTTCAGTTTGTCTAACTTTTGACTTGTCAGGATAGAGTGACAACTTCCAAACTTCTTACATGCTGGACTGGAAACAGGAAGTGTGCCATGGTGTAATTTAGAAGAGTATTTTATGGTGGTATGTGGAACTCAAGCTGGTGTAGATATGAAAAATAGGGTGGGCTAGAAACGAGATGAGTCTCTATAATCAGAAAATCTATAATAATAAAAGCGTAATATGCTAATTAGACCAGATGTCCTTCCTTCCGGACAAAGCCTCAGTGCGTGGGGGCTGCGGCAGAGGCAGCAGAGGCCCTCCGGCTGCAGTGGCAGTGGTGGGGGCTGGGGCCAAGGACCTTGCATGAATTTCGTGCATTGGGCCTCTAGCAAGTAAAATAAAAGCAGAAGGGAAAAGGAACAAAATTAGAAGCAGGAGATGGAGAGCTGCCTGGGATTTAAAAAAAAAAAAAAAAAAAAAAAAAAAACAGCATTGAGAGAATCAACATTATCTATAACTTTCACAAAAATAATAAAATGCATTTATGTATTACTTATATAACACAAAGTTCTTACAATTTAGTAAGAAGTAGGGAGGGCGAGGAAAGAGAAAAGAAGTAGAAGGAAAAGGAAGAGAAGCAATGGTCTTACAACTAAACAAAGTAAAACACTTGGTGGCAGGAGCAGGGCAGGAAACAGTTTGGAGTCAACAAGAACAATGCAATTACAAAATACTCTATTCATGTATACATGACCTAAGTGATGAAGCCAGGAATAAAACCCAGATTTCCTAATTCCTGCCCCTGGGCCTTATGTATTAAATCATGTTGCCTCTGTTGTCAGATAATAATCTTGCATCTGGAACATAAATACAGCCAATTCAAATATGCATCTTGAGCTTATCATGTGGTTAGCAATCCATGCTGTTACTATTGTCAATAGGACTGCATCCCATTAATACCACATCCACTTTTTGAACAAATCTAGTGGCATAAGGTGGATAAATATGATATAGAATGTGGTCAAAGAAAATTGCCCTCATTCCAAGGTAGTGCTACTGTGAAGAATCTTCAGGAAGTCAAAAGGAAAACTGAGAAAAGTGATTTTAAATTAAGATCTGTTCAGCTTTGGTAACTCTAAATCATGTAGGATTAAGTGTGATGATTTGATTAGAAATCTATTTTGAAATTAAATGCCAATCTTTGCTAGAAGAGATCATCTTTACTATCTTCGGTGCTCAAGTGAAATCCACGCAATCCCATTTATATTGCTTAAGTTTCCTTTTTACATTAATGGGTAATATATGACATTACAGCCTGGAGAACTGATCATTAGAATTATTTGTACATGATCAGTGATCAGCATCGATGTAAGTTTTGACATTGAATCAATGGACTATAAACTCCATAGCTTGTGTTTCTCCTGAAAGCACATTGACTCCTTGTTCAAAATGTTAGTTTGTCTTAGAAACCTAATTACCACTTGTACACCCATGTTCATAGCAGCATTATGTACAGGAGACCAAAGGTGGAAGCAACCCAAGTGTCTTTCATTGGATGAATGGATAAACAAAATGTGGCATATACATACAATGGAACATTATCCAGCCTTGAAAAGCAAGGGCATGTTGATACATACTATAACATGGATGAACCTTAAAGACATTGTGCTAAGTGAAATAAGCCAGTCACAAAAGAATGGATATTGTATGATTCCACTTTTATGAGGTACCTGGAGTAATCATATTCATAGAGACAGAAAGTAGAATGGTGTTTTCCAGAGGGTGGAGAAGAGGGGGAT
This sequence comes from Plecotus auritus, assembly GCF_963455305.1. Lineage (NCBI taxonomy): Eukaryota > Metazoa > Chordata > Mammalia > Chiroptera > Vespertilionidae > Plecotus > Plecotus auritus. Next base: position 166,712,114 of record NC_137775.1, read on the forward strand.
AGGGAGTTAGTGTTTAAGGGATACAGAGTTCCAGTTGGGAAAGATAAAAAAGTTTTACACATGGATGGTGGTATTGATTACACAGCAATGGGAATGTACTTAATGCCACTGAACTGTACACTTAAAGGTTATTAAAATGGTAAATTTTATGTTATGTAAAGGTTACCACAATATAAAAACCCTTAAGCTACATTTTTATTAAGCACCTTTAATTTAAATGTATAAACTCTTGAGCTCTCCACATAAAATGTGATTAGCTATTTATGATATTAACATTCACATTACAAATAGTTTCTTAATAACTATATAGCCTTTAAAGTTTTGCTTAAGCAAAGGAAACAAATACTAATAATTTTTAAATGAGAAGCTAGGAGTTGGGTCAGAATTCAAATGGTATAATATGGACTATGACATAGCATGCTCATATCAGGGAAGGTGAAATTAACATGATGTAATTTTATAAAATCAGGTCTGTTCCTGAGGTTCATGCCTGGAAATGTTATTTTTAAAGTCCAAATGAGAAGTTCTGGAAGTGGTCATGCTTGGCTCTGGCTAGAAACATCTTGTCCTCTTCCCATCAACGCTCCTTTGAGATCTTTTCTGAATTAAGTATTGTTTGAGTAAAGTTATGTCCTGAAAGATGATTGGCCTGCAGTATCTGGGTGAGCTAGAATGACTCTTTTGTTGTTTTTAATCCTCACTCAAGGATAATTTTTTCCATTGATTTTTTTTAGAGGGAATGGAAGGGAGGGGGAGAGACAATGAGAGGGGGAGAGACATCGATGTGAGAGAGACACATTGATTGGTTGCCTCCCTCATGAGCCCTGATCAGGGCAAGGGATGGAGCCTGCAACTGAGGTATGTGCCCTTGACTGGAATCAAACCTGGGACTCTTCAGTCCTTGGGCCAACTCTCTAACCACTGAGACAAAATGGCTAGGGCTAGAAGGACTCTTGATATACAAACCACACTAGGATTGCTTCTGCCTAGGAAAGCCTGTAGCCATTGGAGCCACCATCAGACTGGACTTCATATAGGCTGAAAAAGACTGACATTATCTTGTGTTTTTTATTTAAGCAAGTGTCCTTGGTAGAGTCTAATCACTGCCTGAGAGTGATATGTGAGGAGATGAATATTAACAGTTTGGGAATTAGAAAGCAAATAGAATCATAGTTCTTATGGAATAACCTGGTAAGGCCCTGACTTCACAGATTCATTAATTTAGTCAATCAGTCTGATTGTATTATTAGTCGACTACTATATTATGTATTGGGCATTGTGATGGTCCAATCTAGTGGAGAGACAATGCTTATAATAAAGACAATATGACCAGTTTAAGAGATGTGTATAATTTCATAAGGGTTCAAAGAGAGGCCATTTTTGAATGGGGAATTTTTTAAAAGGCTTTATAGAAAGGGATATCACAATTAGGAGAGCGTGGGAGAAGGCTACACCAGTAAACCCAATAAGGAGAAATATATGGTGTTTGTCCACATTGTCCAAGGAATATACCTATGGGCTAAAGTATACACTAAAAACTGAAGAGCCAATACAGTGAGAAAGATAGGTTGGGACATAATATAGAATGTCAGATTGAAGATTTGGGGGGATACACAGAGTTTGTGAAAAGAGGGGTGATTATAGAAGCATAGCCAAATTTTTACATCAGGGAGCAAACCTGGAAGAGGGGTTGTACTGGATGGTGACGTGGAGAGTAAGTGCATATAACAGACATTACTCTTTCTCATTGCTTTCTCAGTGGCTCTCACAGTCTGACCACTAGCACAAGAATCACATGTGAACAGACAGACCCTTGCTTTCACAAAACTTCTTTTAGAACAGGGACTCTCAAAAAATTTTAGATGCTTACAGATCACCCGAGAATCCTGTTAAAATTCAGACTCTGATTCAATAGACTTGGATGAGGCCTGCAATTCTGTGTTCCCAGAAAACTACCAGGTGCTGCTGCTCCTGGGAGGACACTCTAAGGAATTTGGCTTCAGTGTCATATCCTTAGAGTCGTAAGTTCAATAGTCAACTCATCCACATACTCCCTAATATATTGTTGAAAAGACACAACTTTTGGTGGTTGTGCTCAGGGGGGCACACAATCCTTCCTCCTGCACCCACAATTGTTCCCTCTCCTCAGTCCCAGGTCAGGATCCCCACTGATTGGTGTTCTGTGTCAGGAAAATGAATGGGACTTTGGTAGAATGATTAGAGTAGGAAGGACCTAACTGTAGGGGCTCTGGCCCAGGTGAGAGATGATGAGGGCTTCTTGATGAGGGATCGCAAAAACCTATGGAACATGGAGCGCTTGGAACAAGGGAGATGCACCTGACTTATGGTATGATCCATCTGAGATTTATAACAATTTTAAAAATCAAATTAGCTAGCACACATGAACTACTAAGCTAATGAGCCCTCACCACCTGCCTCATTCCACCTCAGGCTGCAGGTAGCCTGGAGCAGGCTTGGATCAATTAGTCAAATGTAATTGAAGCCAAATGTAATTAATTATATAATTTGGGGCTGTTCAGGTTTAATTTCACTAAATCACATTATGAAACTGGGGCATTATGAGGGATTAGTGAGAAAAGGGAAACAGGCTTGAGTAAAGCTTTCCAAGGAGCTGAAATGCATGTATTATTTCTTGACCTGAGACCCTTAGGAGAAGTGCAGATGCTCCAAACTCCCCCACACCCACCGCTAATTATTGAAAAAAAATTCTTGTGTCTTATACACTCATGGGTTTGTAATCAAGAATTTGCTAGTGAAAAGGCATAAATGAGCTGTTACACTTGATGGGATGGGTAGCTAGTGACGGGAAAGGGCAGGAGAATGAGTGAAAAAAGGCACCAGGTATTGATACTGTCTCACAAAGGAGCCATTAATGGAAACATAGAAGGCAGGGGAAGAAGTTAGTGTGGAGTGAGGAGCACAGGTACTGTGACAACAGCTTTCAGGGGGAACACAATTCAACCCACAGCACTAATTATGTAGTAAAAATAATTCAGAAAACCCAATTTCCAGATCGAAGGATTTCTTTGTGACAGCATGGAGGGACCTGGAGAAATAAGCCAGTCAGAGAAAGACAAATATCACATGATTTTAACCATAAGTAGGATCTAATGAACAAAATCAACTGATGAACAAAATAGAACCAGAGAAAAAGAACGGACTTATGAATCTCAGAGGGAAGGGGTAGATGGGTGGGTAGGGAGAGATTAATCAAAGAACTTATATGGATATGCATAACCCATGGACACAGACAATAGTGTGGGGAAGGTCAGGGTAGGGGGCAGTGGGTATGGGGTGGAAGGAGTCAATGGAGAGGAAAAGGGGACATCTGTAATACTTTCAACAATAAAGATACATTTTAAAAAATGAGGAAGAGTGATGAGTACATTAAGTCAAGAACAAAGGAGTTAATGTTGGCAGTCAATGCCACTGCGTCTGTGTCAGTTGTCGACACACCAAGTAAACTCCAGTGTGAACATCTGGGACATTTCTCTGGTTATTGGAGTTGGAATATCACTGCTACCAGTCAGGCACAACCAAGTTCCTACTAGTTTCATTTAGTAGGAAAAAAGTTTACAAGGAATAGAGACAGTGGCCCACATGGTCTATGTGTCTCCATCGTCCACATGCCTACATCCATAGTATTCTGTCTTTGTGGTAACAAACGTTGAATATCTTGCTTTTTCATATGTTTAACCACTAATATCCACTGACCTACACTGGCAATCCTTGTAACACACATGTGCTGGCAATTATTGTGAAAGAAAGTAGAGAAGAGGGAGAAGGGTCATGAAGGATGGAGGAGGTGAAGCACATCATAGTTTATCAAGATATGAAAACTGGCACCTAGTTTTTTATGCTCTGCAAAGAATAATTCTTGCTATCATGTGATTTGGGGCCCCACAAGCAGTTTTTCCAAGGCCTAAGCAAATGTAGCAGAACGAAAAACTCCTATTCCTGCAGAACTGAAATACATTCCGGTCATTTGATGGCCCTCATAAATGACCCATTTAGCCCCAATGGCACTGTCATTCATAGGCATAATAGATACTACACATATGAATATTTGGTGTAAAGAAACTAATAACCAATGAAGGCTTTCATGTGAACAATCTTGAAAGCTAAAGAAGAGAGGTAAGATGTACAAAGAAAGGACATTTGTTTCCATAAAAACTTTTTGAGCACTTACTATGAGCCAGGTACTGCTTTACCCATCTGAGTAAACAATGAGCAATAAAAACCCAACTTCCTTCCCTCTTAGAACTTGACTCTGGCAAGAAGAGACCGACAATAAATAACGGACACACTAAATAAGTAAATTATATTTTACTTATCTTTAGAAGGTGTATTTTAGAAGGTGATACATGCTATGGAAAAAGAAAGGGTATGGCAAGGTAAGTGGGCTCGATATAGAGTAGGGGTGGGTTGAGATTTCTAAATAGGCTGGTGTTGGAGTAAAGGGCTCATTTGGAGGGAAGACAAGAAGGAGGTGAGAGGGGAGAGCCATTTGGGTATGTGGAGGCAGAGAAAGCCACCAGTAGAAGCCCCTTGCATATCTGTGAGTATGGAAGTTTTCTGTGTTTAAAACAGACTGTTTTCTAAGGATCCCCCAAGCATCCCTAAGCTAGCCAAAAAAGTAAAGGTATGTACAGATGTACACTTATCCACCCAGGTAATGGTCGGTTATTCCCAGGTTTGGATCACACGCAGAGACTAAAAAGAGCAAGGTTATTGAATGGCTGGTAGTGAAAAGCATCACCTGACAGTGTGTACCTGCAAGGAAGGGAGACAGGTGGGGAAGAAGAGACCTCTTGGTCAACTTCTTAATTAGCAGTTTGGCTTCTATCACATGGAAAGTGAAATCAACTCCAGTCCAATATGGTCTGCCAAGAAGATCCCGCTAGAAAGGATTTTGATGGATGCTGGGGGTGAGGCTTTATAGCCAGAAGGAAGATGTTATTATTACCCCAGTTGAGGGGACCACAGGGGAAGCAGGGGTCACAGATGAATGCACGACACCAGAGGATGCCATGAGTCACTCATCATCTCTTGTTATTTTGCAGCCTGAGATAAGACTTTGGCAGGTAACTGGGTGAAATGACAAGATCTCCAGACCACACCTGCTCTGCCACGTACTTCCGGGGTTTCTAGCTGATACAGAACCAGCTGGGCGCTCAGTTTCTTCATCTGTAGAATTGGGAAATAACAGCACCTGGCCGATCCACTTCATCTGGCTTTCGTGAGAATCAAATGAAGTAACAGGGGCCACTGCTCTGTGAGTAATCAAATGCTATCTTGACAGAAGATAGTATTCCCAAGGCTTTTAGTCTCATCAAATACCTGATATAACCTTTGATTCCTTTGAGTTCACATCTGGAAATAATCTGCATTTTCAGGACAAAAGGAACCTCAGTCCTGCTTGTTTACTCTCCAATCTCCCCCACAAAGACCAGAATGGCTGAAGGGTAGGGAGAAGGATCAGAAGCAAATCTAGCACCCAAGTATCAGTTAGGAAGGAGTGTAGAAGGGAAGCCACTCTCTACCTCTTTTTCTTCTGAAACAGAAATAAAAGGGTGCCATGTTTAGGGAGAGTCCTTCACGTCCGTCTCAGATATTGATTCTTCTGTGACTCTGAAGATGTCAGAAGCTGGTAGGCTGGGCTCCCCGTTGACCCTGCTCCCCTATTCCAGGTTCTTAACAGATGTGAGCGTGGCCAGGGGATCTCAGCTGGCTTTTCTCCTCCGCTGCTGATTTTCCTGAGAGCCCCGTAATTCTCAAGGTCAGACCTTCCCATGCAATGCTGAAGCTGACAAATCTAATCTCTCCAGCAAACAGGTCATTTTGCTGCAAAAACCTCACAAAGAAGAGGGAGGGACATTTCCCTTGGCTTGAAATTTTAAGCTACTTTGAGTCCAAGCTCACAGAGCATCTCTATGATTTTCTTCAAGGGGGCCTAAGGGCAGGAAAGGAGGGCTTTCTGTCTTTTATTGAATATCCCCATTTCCAGCCTCAGTCAGACCACTCAGAAAACACTCCCTCCGGCTTTTATCAGCTTAAACCTGGCACAGACATGTGGTGTGTGGAAGGATATAGGTTGTTATTCAATGCCTCTGGCATATCAAGTTAAGATGAAAAACATAAGTTTGCTACTGAAAGGGGAACTGTCAGTCCAAGGTCATCACTCCCTAGCAGGCCCTGGGACGAGCCACACCACAAATAAGGTGCTGGGTGTGGGACGAGGGTCTGGTTAGTGTCTCCATTCGGGAGAAGCAGAGAGAACAGCATTTCCTCCAAATACCAGATCAATCATTGAGGGGCAATTCGTCTTCAACTAACATGATCTCAAGTTCACGACTAATAAGACCACAGCTGCCTTTTTATGGTTGAGTTACCCACACACAACTCGGCACCATATTCTAGGTCAGGTCACAACTGCGTAATAGGCCTCAAACTTGGCAGTTTCGTCGTCTTCTGTCTTTTCCTTGCCCAACCCACACTGAATTACACACTGACCAAAGCTCCCCTGGAGTCACATGGAATGAGGATTTGGCTCCAAATATCTGAATGTGCAGCCCCAAATGGAGGCCTCTCCGGGCCAACACAGTTTTTCCATTGCACTGCCCAAGTGCAGCCACGCTCTTTCCAGAGCCCCACGCACAATCCACGAGGCTGCATTTTCCTGCAGATGGTCCAGGTTCTGCAAACGTAGATGGGGGGGGGGATCACAGAAGGCCTTAAAATTAAAAAGTTACCCCCAAATTCAAGAGTAAAATAAGAGTCGATTGTTTACAGAATGAACTTGAACTGCAAGGAGCACAGAGGGAAACATCTTAGGGAGAGAGAAGGAAAAGAGTAAATAAAATTTTGTCTTTGTGTTTCCCCTCTTTCCAAACTCAATTTCACCAAATTGTTAATTATCCTTGAAAGGCTATGAAGTTCAGTCAGGAGGAAGTCAATGTTAGCGTTTCGGATGTGCTGGCCTATGTCACGTGCAGTCCCTGGGACATCCAGTGTGACACGGACTGACACATGGCTCCAAGCACATGCTCCCCATTACCATTATATTTGCGTAATTGATCCATTCCCGGCATGTAAAGCACTGGCCTCTGGGAACTGAGGGATTTAAAATAGCAGCCACAGGGTTCAAACTGCTGTCCTTATGTAGGATGGTAACTTCTTTTATCTGGCTCTCTGGGTTCTTAGATTTTTCGTTTGCTCTAACAATGGAACAATCACGTCAACTATGGGGCGCTGGTCTGAGGACCAGGATATTGAGGTTCAATGCTCTCCTTCCCGCCTCTCCATTTTTATCTCATATTTCCACATTGCACTTTTGGCACTCCAGCCTGGGACTTCTGCAGAGCGGAGCAGTGCCTTGTACAAAAAGATGCCATGGGCATGACCCCCAGATGCTTACACCATTCTTCTTCATCATGAGCCCACCCTGCATGTTACCACCCTGCATATTAAATTAAGTAATGCACTTGTGTCCCAGGAAAGTCCCTTGACATGCTGTCATTGTATCTCTGTCAACCTTCAACTGCCTTGTTTCAGTGAGAGCTTCATAGCTACACGTCCAATAGATTCACATACCAAGTTGTTCCAGATGTAAAAGTTTTCCATTCACTAAATCAAGTACCAGCTTTTTGTTTTCAATGTCAATTAATTAAAACTAAATTAAAAAACAAAGGAACATGTTTTCTCAGTCACATTGGCCACATTTCAAATGCTCAATAACCACAAGTGGCTAGTGTCTGCCATCTTGGAGAGTGCAGAATAGATGACGGGATGTTCTCTCCAGCCTCAAGTCTCTCATTATCTTGAGTCTTGCTCTTCCTTCACTAGGTTGTCTAATGAAGACACATCTTCCTTAACCACCCTATCCCCATTGCTTCTCTAAACCCTCCCTACCAACCTCAGGATCTTGTTTAATTTACCAGTTCCCCTACCCTCCATTCTTTTTCCCATCTGTGGTGTCTCCTTGTCCTTTTTTTGTACCAGTGGTTCTATAGGCCAAAAGCATCAGCATCACCTCACAGCTTGTTAGAAATATACTTCTTGGCCTCATCCCTCACCTACTGAATCAGAAGCCCTAGGGGTGGGGCCCGGCTATCTGTGTTTTCACAAGGCCTCCAGGTGACCCTGATGCACACTTGTTTGAGAACCGTTGGTTTATAGAAAAATGCACTTGAAAGATACACAAAAACCAATCAAAGTAGTTGCCTCTGTTTGGTGTGGGGGCAGGAACAAGGTGGATGGATAGAAGGCTACAAGTGAGACTTTTTACATTGTTAGGATTTTAGAATCATTTAAGTTGAACACTCAACTCAAGTTTTTTTTAAAAAAGGAGGATATTCACAATATACTGATGGGTTCTTTCCCACCCCCATTTTGTTTCATTTGGACTTTAGTAAATTGTAAAAGCTCGCTAGGTGATCCTATAAAGTACACCATTAAATATGTTTTAGTATTCTCACAGAATTGTGCAACCATCACCTCAATCAATTTTTATAACTTTCATCAATCACTCCAGAAAGAAACCTCATACCTATTTCCACTGCCCCAACCTTTTCCCAGACTTGTATTATTTTTTAGATGGACATTTTATTACTGGCAGTTTAAGAAATAATATCATTAACCACAACATATTTAGGTGAAATATATTTTTCAGACATTCCTATTAATTTTGGCAATAATAAAATATCTCTCGCTCATAATTACTTCCCTAGGCCTAAAACTCCCCCCCCCCACACACACACACACACAGTGTCCAAAATACAGAGAGTAGGCAAAGTTTTCACAAGTCCTCCAGGGCCTTTCTGAAAACAATAGTCAAAGGTGCATTTGACCTGGAGGTGAACTGGGTCCTCAATGAAAGAGAAAGAGATCTCTTCTTACTCCCAAAAGATCCACATTCACACAGGGAAGAGGGACATCCCAAGCAGGTCAAGGAGTACACAAGGAAGGCCTCCACTCAAACCAAACCAAAAAGGGGGAAAATGGGGCCCAGAAACTTCCCTGGACTCAAACTATGCTGAATATCCCAGGAAAAGGCAGGGGCAGGCCACTACGACAGACAAAAGACTGGAATATGTAACTCAGCCCTGAAGGGAACTTTCCAAACAGCACCTTCCTTGATCTCCCTAGGGCCAGAGGATGATAAAGTGGTTTGTGGGCTCTGGCTGGTGCCACGGGGATGAGAGGCTGAGCGTGACCCCCACCTCCACCCCTCCCCACTGTCTCTAAGGATGGCTTTGTTCTTCCCAGCCCTGGGGGCTTGTGTTCCCTGCGAGGCTAGGACAGTTTTTGTTATCGACTAGACATATCAGTTTCAAGACAATCCTTCTCCTAAACACACATGTGATTTCTCCTGATTTCCTCCCTTGCTCTGAAAATGTAAGTTTTAAAGGGAAAGAAAAAAAAAAAAAAAGATGTGGGTAAGAGAAGAAAAGGACTATATCAGCAGGGAGGTTTAATAATGACCCATAGAACCACCTCTAAACTGGCTGCATGGAGTTTGCTTCCAACATCACGGGCACATGAAGAAATAGAATTCTTTAGAGCATTCACTAAGAAGGGTTGCCGCATAGAGAATCTTGAGACAACAGATATAATCGATACCTTGGCTGGGGAGGAAAATACCTCACGCCATGAAATGAAATGAAATGAGTAAGGAGGGTGGTGAAGGGCAAAGGAAAAAAATCCCTAGCTAATAACATGTTCTTTCTTTCCTTCCTAACACAATGACCCACGTGACTTAATGAAGCCAGTGAGTTCTGAGACTGATGTAAAAGTTCCAAAAAAAATACTCTTCGGCAGAGGCCCCTGGGTAAATGGTGTCATTTCTAATTTCTCTGGTTCCCGTGATTTAGAGCAGACCCAGGATCTGAAATTCACACCAGCTTTTTGTGCACGGGGTCCGGAGCAGCCAGGGCCCAGGCCGGGGGAGCAGGAACGCAGACTTCCTATGTGATTTCACCACCGCAGTCCTGCTTTGTCTCACGTTTAAAATAATTTGCCAGGTAAAAATAAACTTCTCAGAATCACAGAGTGAAAAATGTACTTAAGAATTCAATCCCCGTAAGTTTGGGATTGACAGAGAAAGTGCAGCCAAGGCTAATTAAATTACCCAACATGTATTTGAACAGTGGTTTCACTGGTGAGTTTATTAATTCGCATCGTTATCATTGTTATTATTACCATGAATCTGTAAATTATGCTTTTCATGGGAGAGCAGAATGTGCGGGCTGTTCTCCTTCAGTTACACCCTGTTTAACGGGCTCCTGAACCCCATTCTTAGAAAGCAAATCTCATTTGTCCAGATGGCATGTTTTCAGTTATTTTTGTTTATTACTCTTTGGAAATCATTAAAATCTACAAAGAATTTTTGATTTCCTTTTGCTTTTGCCAGTAATTCTCACAATGTAAGTTAGTATGGTTCAGGATGTCAGCTCCTTCCTAGATAGTTTCCCTGCGCTTAAATGATTTGCAAAATTCAGACTCCCAGGTTTAAACCCAGTGGAATCACAACAGTTCTTTATCCGTCAGGGACAATTCCTGGTATAGATAGAGGAGTTTTGTGCAGTCAGACTGACCCCATGTTATTAAAAAATCAACTGCCAATTGTATATATGCTCATTTGCCCAATAATTTTGGACAAATTTGAGAAGACAACTGAAATGAGCAAAATTTACGCTAACACTAGGGTAAAACAATTTTGACTCTTAGGCCTTACTGCTCAAAGTGTGGTCCCTAGACCAGCAGCATTGGCATCACCTGGAGCTTGTTAGAAATACAGACTATCGAACCCATCCCGAACCTACTTAATCAGAATCTGCACTTCATCAACATCCCCAGCTGATCTGTATGCGCATGAGACGCTGAGGAGTGCTGCTAGACTAGAGTGTTGAGGAAGAGAGAGCGATGCCTTCTCATGCCACCCCACCACAGCATCCTGCCAGCACGATTTTCTGCACCACACCCTGAAATATGTTGACAAACTTAGAATTTTTTTTTCTAATATATATCCCCAAGCTGAAGAAATTTAATGCAACTTATCCAATATCTATCTCAAAATAACACAAATGAAAATGAAACATCTATTGCCAAGATGGTCTACTCTGCAACTCACGCTGGTTTGGAGGAAACAATGAAGTGTGTTGGACAGTCATTAGATAACTGCTCTCCTCTCTTCTGATACAATCACCTTTTTACTCCATGCCCCAGGGACTGCTAATGTTGCATAATGAAAAAGTCATCAGCACATAGTGGCTTGCCAATATCCCTTCCCCACAAAAATTCTTTTCTAGAAAAAAAAAAAGGATGAAATATTGCATAGAGGAAAATTTTTTAATTAAAAATATTAATTTGTAAAGCAAACAAATGCCAATTTCAAATCCACTTTCGTCCCTACCATAAAGGCCTCCTTGAATTTCAACAGTAGTCTATTGTAGGGGCTACTTCTCCAGATAGCACCATTGTGTGATTATTTGGTGGATCACAGTCACAGAGTACTTTTGCATATTATAATGACAATTCTCTTTCAATTTTTATCTCATATTAAGAAAAACCAATATTCACTCCCTAACTCATAAAATGCCAAATAATTTGACATTTTAATAATCATAAGTATGCTAAAATTCCTTGCATTAGGAAAGAATTTACATGGCTTTAGTTCTTGGCAAAAGAAATTGCAGTTCCTGAAAAAGGGTTTCCACTTAGAATTATTTTAAGCACAAAAAGGTAGCATTTTAAAAAGGACCATCACTTTACAGAAATAGTTTTCCAGGTGCTTTACACTAACTTCACCCATCTTGGGGAGATACAAATAAAATGTTTTTCATGTATAGTAACTGTGATCTTCTTCTAAAAACAAATACACCCTTGGGTTTAAAAATTTCCTTGGTGATATGTACAGGACGAGCTTTCACTGTGATACTAATGCATTCTGAATTGCTGCGGAGGAGCTCTAGGGATCCCTCCATCCTGGCATAAAAATTGTTGTGCTGCTCCCTCCTTTGCCGAAGACATTACTTTGCTAAAGCAAAACTCTCAGTGAATATTCATGGATATCTGTGGACATCAAGACTTGACTTGTTTTAGAGTTGGTTCTAGGGTGACTGCTCTTCATGGCTCTAGCTGATGTTTACAATGCAGCATGGCGATGAGAAAAGACCAAGATCTTGGTAGGGTTGGCATCTAGTGCCGAGTACAGGCAGGCTTGAAAGGCAAGGCTCCCCCTTAGCTTGTCTGGACTGAGAGTCACTAGGAAGGGAGGGAAAGGACAGGGTAGGGTTGCAGTGGGTGGATGGTGGTGGAAGGAAGACAGCAGGGAGGGAATTAGCAAGAACTTAAGAGAACATGGGGAAAGAGTTGCTGCTCTGGTCAGGGTCAGGGTAGGCTACAGGATAACACAGTGCCCCTAGTAGCAGAGCTTGCCCACATCCATTACAGGTAAGGTACCACCGAGGTCTTACCCAGGAAACCTGGGAACTGAAACCAGGTCCAAGATTGCTGGATGGAGTTAGGATGAGTGTTGTGATCCATGGGGGTGGTTTTAGTACATCTGTTCAGGATCATGGTAGGGAGACAGGAGCATGTTCTTAGTTGGGGCTTGGTGAGAACAAAGAGGAGAACAAACAAACCCCAGGAGGTGGCTTGGGAGGATGAGGGTCAGGTAGTTAATGAGTACAAAAAAAATAATGATCCCTTATTTCCAGTGACCTGCTTTCTCCAGTGGCCAAAGGCCAGAAAAAATTCAACGAAGCATTCCTAAGCAGATGTTATCCTCTTGAATTCCACCCAAACTCCTGATGGAGTTGGAGGAATATTTGTCTATTATAGGCCCTGTAGGATACCTAGGGGTAGACTCAAAAAACCTGAGATGGGACAGTCACTGGGCAAGAGCATTTGCAAAGAGGTGAAATTTAGAGGACAATCTAAAAAGATTCCTAGTTCTGCTAATTTGAGCTGAGTTTTAAAGAATGCAGAATCATAGGCTGAAGGGAAAAGGAACATTTATTTAGCACATGGGTTGTTCTTAGGCACTCATCTAGATGCCCACAATAGGCAAAACTGTTGCTATAATCTGGATCTATAATGTGCATCATAAACCTTAGCTATAAGGGTAGAGAAAAAGCCTATCTTGGAGAGATTTTATTATCTTGAAGCTGAAAGACACATTGGAGATATTATTGTATGTAAAGTAGTCATAAGGGATAAAAAGATGGCCTAATAATACAACATGAAAGCACTTTAAAATTATAAATATGGAATACATATATGACAATGTATCCTCTGTTAGGAAAAATATTAAGTGAAGTTTCTTTGTGTGAGATCCAGTCTAATGGCTTTGCTTGAAAATGCACAATAATTGTTCATATGTCTATCAATCTTTGAAAGAAAACTGCCTGAGAGTCGAAATAAGAATCCATGACAAGGATCAGAACATGAAGATGCTCAGTGTTAAAGAAAGTTTTACATTTACCCAGTTATTACTGATAGTTAATATGGTAAGGATCCAGACATTACAGCATTTCTAGAAAATATTATGAATGGTTAATCCTATATACCTTCTATGTCTATTAGAATCAAGTACTAGTTAATTTCCAAGTACTAGTTAATTTTTATCACCTTGGATTTTTATAAATGTTTTTAGAGACCTAATTGAAATGCCATCATCCCCTCTGTGAAGATTTCCTTAATTCTTTTGAGAAATTAATCTCCCCTTTCTCAGAACCTCATGGTCTCTGCTTAAGTCTCTCTTGTAGTATTGTAAGTTATTTACCCACTTGTCTGCCTCACCCTTTTGGTTTTGAGCTCCTTGATACAGGGACTATGTTAATATATCCTTAAAACATGGCAGTATGTGGCACACCCTATGTAATAAAAAAATATTTGTTAAATAAATGAATAAAATAACAAGTTGAGAATGTGAGATGTGTGTGCTAAATGAGCCCAACTGCACAGACTCAATGCCTGAACCGAATGTAAAATTTAAAATACTATTAGAAGATTGGGGAAGCTATTTTCATGGCTAACTTCCTCCTTCTTCAAGTGTTGGTTTAAATGTCATTATCTTACTATCTTGAGCACCCCCACTAAAATTGAACACCCCACCCTAGCCCCCCTACTCCCATTCCTCTCTCACCCTGTCCTATTTTTCCAGTGTCTGCTCATTGTTTGTCTTCCTCAATAGAATATGAACACTATGAGGGCAAGAGATGTTTTTTTTTCTTGTTTTGTTCACTTCTATGTTCTAAATATCTAAAACTGGATGGAGCAGGCACTATAGTAGATGCTCAATGCATATTCGTTGAGTAAATGTAATGAATAAGGACCTGGTCAAAAGTATTTGTGCTTGTTTTGTTGGCTGGAGAAAGTAGACTTAAAGTTTATAGATTTGTACATTAGTGGCTTATAGAAGAGATGGACCTGACCACCTTCAAGATAGGCACCAAGTGTTAAAAGATAAGACACATCCAACATTAGTCATTACAACTCTAAGGCCGTATATTTTGATATAGATGTTTCATAGGACAGAGCCAATATAAATTTTTTAAATAATATTTATTTCTGATGAACTATTTTTAGGCTGACACCCTAGGGTGCCATATTTTCTCTTGTAAGGGTGGTTTTCTAAGGGTGTTTAGTTGAAGGCTTTCACATAAATACAGCATAATTATTATTTAGTACTTGCCATTTTACAGCCATTATGAAGGCTAAATCCACTGAGACAAAGATATGATCTGCATTTATAGAGTCTGTTTTGTTGCAAAATTTTGGTAAAGAAGTCCACTCTGTCAAAAATCAGTTCCCATGTCTATGAGCCAATCCTTCAGATACACACATACTCCCTTCTCTTATCTCTTCATCACTGTATATTTGAGTTCTCTATCATAGACCATGGTGCTAGCTAGTAAGAATACCAAGAGATGTAAGTAATGGTTTCTGCGCCATTCTGTTAGGGAGATGGAGCATGCCCACAAGTAAGACAGGGGAAACAGGTTAAGGGCCATAAGGATAGTAATTTCAGAGGAGAAAGTGAGAATGAGAGTTGGTGGAAGTTGGAGGAGTTAGAAGAGTTAGAATTTGACCTAATTTTTTAGGGGGCTTGGCAAAACAAAGACAAACAAGCTTTTCTTTTAGGCCAGCCCCATCTTCTAAGTGGTCTTCTGGTGTATCAAAGGGGGAATCCTCAGTCTCTGAATATTTCTTGATTCCCCCCACCCCTGCAAAATAGTGGTGACTATGTTCTGCCCTTCAATGTGCTAACTCCCTAATTTATTGTACCTGGATGAAGAGACAAATGTTTACTTTGAGGATTTGGTGTGCTGCTCCCCCACTTTTCTTTCATGATCTTTCAGAGGAAATATTCCTTAACCTTCTGTACTGGGGAGCATTTTAAAATGGTGCATGTTCATTGTTGCCAACATTCCCGACTGGTAAATGGATAAGTGAATCATCCTGTTGTATTCCTTGCACCTGCGTGAGGCTGTCTTCTCTAACATACTTAGCGAGAGTGTAGTGGATGCATCTGTTTTACAAGTTAACCGGCAGAATTTGTTTATAAACCACTGAAGAGCTAAATGGAGCAAACTGCATTATCGTGCTTGCTAATTACATTTCATTTCAGCTGAAAGCTTATTACAGATACAGCCTGAAAACCTGACTTCTTAATTTTGTTTATATCCACTTCTGCTTTTACTTCAGTCCCCGGAAGAATTTCTCCCCCCATAAAACTAAGGAGGAGGATTAAAGCAGTTGACTGCAGGAGGCTGTGGGATTGGTTAATATCCCCTCAACTGCATTTGTTACTAAGAAAAGGCCTGTGCTCTTGGTCTAGATGGGTATCACTTTCTGTGCTAATGGACTCCTCAGACATCCAGAATGCATGGATGTCTTTCACTGGCCTTTAACGTACTACTTCCTGAGCAGAGGTTACATTTCTTACAGATGCAGCTACATGACTGTAAGAGCAAAACAAGCTGATACCCAAAACCACAGATATCTGAGCAAGCCATTCCTTAATACTGTCATGTCAACTCAGATGTGCTCACCTCCTTTTTCAACAAAATGAAGTTGTGCCCAACATTTCATTCATTGCTGGTTCTGTGTGCGCTCAGGAATGGCAGGCCCTGTGCTGGCCTCAGCTCCATTGCTAGTTGATCTTTCCCACATTTCCCCTGAGAAGCAGTTTACTCGCCCCACCGTCTCCATCAATACACAATAGTTACAATTATCATTACCTGCTGCCACCTTCTAGAATAGTCACCTGTAAAATCACCATACTGTATAGTGACCTGAATCCTAGGCTGTTTAAATACTACACTCACAATTTCTCTCTGATAAAATTAGAATCTCCCAAGTTCATGTATTACAGTTACTTCATATTTAGCCTTTTCATTCTACCTTGTGTATAGATGCTACCTCAGAAGATTATAATATCCTTAGGATGGTGGCAGATGCAGCAGGCACAGAGTTATTTGACCATGAATGACAAAGGCCTCTTTATTTTTGTCATATATCTCCCTACACATCAAACTTCAAAGTCTGAGGGGGCCCCTTCAAGAGGTCTATGGCTTCAAAACTATTTTCATAAAAATTAGAAGGCACTGTCTGCCTTTTTTACTGTGCTGATGGTACAAAAGCAATAGTGGGTAAACGTGGCAGTGCCTTAGTCTAAAGGTAGTGGCACCAAACTGCTAATAGGTGTATTTTTTATCACGACGCACTCATAGAAAAGAAAAAAAAAAAAAAAGACTGGTGTCATTTAAGAATGTCTTTGACGGAGTGAAAATTACTATTTTTTAAAATTTTTATTGATTTTTAGAGAGAGAGAGAGAGAGAAGGAGAAACACTGATGTGAGAGAGAAACATCATTTGGTTGCCTCCCACATGCACCCCAAATCAAACCTACAACCTGGGTATGTGCCCTGACCAGGAATAAAACCTGCAAATTTTTGGTGCATGGGACGAAATTCCAACCAACAGAGCCACACTGGGCCAGGGCGGAGTGAAAATTACTTTATTAGACCTCAACCCTTGAATATACTTTTTTTCAGGGTGACAAAATGGGGAGTGTATATAAAGCACTGTTGCTGCACGCTGAAGTATGGTATGTGTCTGTGCAGATTGAGTGGAGAGCTAGAGTAGCTGTTTTTTGTTTTATTTTCATAGAATGATATTTTGTTTTTGCTTGAATGAATGACTTGTTCAGATTGGGGTATTTGGCAGAGATTTTGTCAAAAATGAACAAAGTGAGCTTGTCACTTTAAGAAGGACAACTGACAGTATTTGTTGCCGACAATAAAATTTGAACTATCAAACAAAAGTTAGAACTTTGGAAAATTTGTATCTGCCACTGTGAGCCTGACAGCTTCCCAATCTGTACAATACTTACAGGCTTTCCTAATAAGACTGGTGTGATATTAATGAACGTGATTTGTTGGTACTGTATTATGAAATGTGTCAACATTTAGAAAATCTGTATAACTCAGTGAAGCAACATTTTCCAAATGACCAATACAAAATCAGACATGAGGAAAAGACCCATCTGAAGTACAAAATAGAAAAACTGATTTTAATTACCTGGTATAAAAAGCAAGGAAGTTCACTGACAGGGTTTCAGATTCCACTGGCAGATTCCACTCTGTATCCTTTAAGAAATGGACACTTACGGAGTTTTGGAGTAGTGTCAAAGAATAATCACAATTATCTAAAAAGGCTATTAAAATATTCTTCCCTGTTCCAATTACATATTTATATGAGGCTAGATTTCCTTTATATACTTCACAATATACCACAACAGATTGAATGCAGAAACATATGAGAATCTAGTTATTTTGTATTAAGATATTGAAGAGATTTGTAAAAATTAAAAACGTCACTTCTTGCTAAATGTTTTTGGTTTTGAAAATAGAGTTACGTGGCATTAATATATGTTTCTTACATTAACATGTTGTGGGTTTATTATTGTTATTGAACAATATATTAATAAACAATTTTTTAAAATTTATTATTACTATGGTAGATACAGGTATTAATCATTATAACTCATATAAATACAACTTCTTTGGGATTATCAATAAGTTTTAAGAGTGCAAAGGGATATAAGATAAAAAATTATGATGGCTATTATCTAACTTATGTTCTCATTTCAAGGTAGCTATTTGCATATACACTGAGTGGCCAGATTATTATGATCTCTGAGCACATAATAATCTGGCCACTCATTGTATATCCTATATAATAAAAGGCTAATATGCAAATTGTCCCCTTGACCAGGAGTTCAACCAGTGGGCAGGCCGGCCAACCGCCCATGTCCCCTCGCCCTGGCCAGGCTGGCCGGATCCCACCCATGCACAAATTCATGCACCGGGTTTCTAAGTGGCCAGATTATTATGCGTTCAGAGATCATAATAATCTGGCCACTCAGCATAGACTAAATTTTGAAATTTTTATTATGTACTTTAATACTTGATCAAAGTTGAATTTGTGAAATCATTGTAAACCCAGGAACATCTGTCCTAGACCACTACATTTTTCAGTGTATTTAAAATAATCATTTTTATAAATAAAAATCATTCATTTAACAAAGGCAGACATGGCTAAATTAAGGTCTTTCCTATGGACATTTAATGCTATAAGTTGTCTCCTAAGCATTGCATTTGCTGCCTCCCACATAATTTGATGTCATATTTTCATTTTCATTTAATACAAAGCATTTTAAAATTTCTCTTTTGAGAATTCTTTAACTCATGTACTATTAAAAAGTGTGTTAATTTCCAAATATTTAGGAATATTTCCCAGATATCTGTCTGTTATTGATTTCTATTTTAATTCTATTGTGATTTGAGATCAGACTTTTTATGATCTCTATACTTTTATGTTCTTTATGGCTCCAAAATAATTTAGTGACTGTCCCATGTGATCTTAAGAAAAATGTATATCATACTCAATGGTGAAAAGCTGAAAGCTTTCGCCCTTAAGATCAGGAACAAGAATGGATGCCCACTCATCACCTTTATTCACCACAGTATTGGAAATCCTAGCCATAGCAATCAGACAAGAAAAATAAATAAAAGGCATATAAATTGGAAAAGAAGATGTAAAACTGTCACTATTTGCAGATGACATCATACTATGTAGAGAAAACACTAAAGACCCCAACAAAAAACTATTCGAATTAATAAATCAGTGAATTTGCAGGTAAAAATTTTATATACAGAAATCTGTGGAATTTCTGTACACTAACAATGACATATCAGAAAGAAAAATTAAGAAACCATCCATTTATACTTGCATCAAAAATAATAAAATACCTAGGAATAAATTTAACCAAGGAGGCAAAAGATGTGTACTCTGAAACTATAAGACATTGATGAAAGAAATTGAAGATGACACAAGTGGAAAGGATAGATTGTGCTCATAAATTGGAAAAACTAATATTGTTAAAATGTCCATATATACCAAAGCAATGTACAGATTTAATGCAATTCCTATCAAAATATTATATTTTTTCACAGAAGTAGAACAAATAATCCTAAAATTTATATGGAACCATAAAAGACCTCTAATAAACCAATCTTGAGAAAGAAGAACAATGTTGGATGTATCACACATCCTGATTTAAAACTATAGTACTAAGCTATAGTAATCAAAACAGTATGGTACTAGCACAAAAAGAGACAAATAGTTCAATGGAACATACTAGAAAGCCCAGATATTAACCCAGGGGTGGGCAAACTTTTTGACTCGAGGGCCACAATGGGTTCTTAAACTGGACCGGAGGGCCAGAACAAAAGCATGGATGGAGTGTTTGTGTGAACTAATATAAATTCAAAGTAAAGGAGCAGAGGGGAGAGCAAGAGAACCGGATAGAACAGCCGGATCCAGCCCGCGGGCCGTAGTTTGCCCACGGCTGTATTAACCCATGCTTATATATGGTCAATTAATCCATGATAAAGGACATAGGAATATACAATTAGGAAAGGTCAGTCTTTTCCATAAATGGTGTTAGGAAAACTAGACCAATACATACAGTATACATATACAGTATATTATAGATACCCAGAGGTAAGAGGAAGAAACTGTTGCAAACACCAAAATGCTGCCAGTGATCTTCCAAATGGTGACATTATGGGCAATTTGCATTTTCTTGTTTACTGTTTAGGCCAATTTTTAAAATGTCTATAAAATATGTACCACTTTTTTGCCCTAACCAGTTTGGCTCAGTGGATAGAGCATTGGCCTGCGGACTCAAGGGTCCCAGGTTCGATTCCGGTCAAGGGCATGTACCTTTGTTGCGGGCACATACCCAGTAGGGAGTGTGCAGGAGGCAACTGATGGATATTTCTCTCTCATCGATGTTTCTAACTCTCTATCCCTCTCCCTTCCTCTCTGTAAAAAATCAATAAAATATATTTAAAATAAACAAATAAATAAATAAAATATGTACCACTTTTATAATAAATTTTAAGTCTTTAAATGCAAATTATATTATGTTTATTGTTTTCTATCCATGTGGATTTGAATATTTTCTTAATTTTCTTTTGCCGCTCTTGCCTAAATGTAATGATTTGCGCATCATAGCATGAACTCAGGAGAATAATTTACTCCTGGTTCATATTCCAGGTTCATCCTGGATAAGCATTCCTGAGGAAAGACTTTCTAGGCAGAGGAGACAGCAGTGAGAAGCCATGAAGACCTAAAAGACATGATGAATGTGTGGGGCAGGCTGCATACCTGCACTGCTGAAGCGCTGAAGTTGTGAGTGTCAGGGAGAGAAGAGGGCCTGCACCAGCTGTGCACCATGTTCAGGAGCTTGGAAGTTTCCTTTGGGTAATGAGGAGCCACGGAGGAGTTTTAAACCAGGAAGTGACATAGTCAGACGTGCTTTGATTTTTATTATTTATTTTTTTTAATTTTTTTTTATTGATTTCAGAGGGGAAGTGAGAGAGAAGCATCAATGATGAGAATCATTGATCAGCTGCTTCCTGCACGCCCTACACTGGGGATCGAGCCCACAGCCAGGCAGGTGCCCTAACCGGGAATCAAACCGTGACCTCCTGTGTCATAGGTCGACACTCAACCACGGAGCCACGCCAGCTGGGCCAGACGTGATTTTAGAAAAATTGTTTTGGCAGCACTATAGAGGACAGAGACCAGGAAGTGGGATAGAGGGATCTCATGACTCACTTAGGGCAGGAACACATGTTAGAAACTGCTGAGCAGTCTGCAGGGTCAGGCTCACCCTCGGCTCCATCGCCACCCTGTGCTCGCCTTAAAATCTCTTGTGTCTGTTTCGTAACTTACCATGGAGTCATTCTCCTTCAGGACCTTCCCTGGTCCCACTGGAACCGCTGGGATGGAGGAGAGTCAGGAAATGGATATACTTCTTTCATGGCATTTGGGGCTTTTAAAAAATGATTCCAAAGGAAATCTGACTCCCACATAGTCGCGGAGGTGCTGTTCTTTTATTGAATTGATATTTTAAAAAATTTAGCCCAATGTTTTCTTATTTTTTTACTAATTTTATTTAAAGAGTAGTAATAGTTCGTATGTTTTGAGGGGACACACAAAAATTAAATGAAGGAAATCCCAAGCTACTCAGAGCTCCTGATGCTTAGTTCCTAAAGCTGAAGTAGTAAAACTCAACAGCTTGCTAAAATATTGCCATACGAGAGGGGAAAAAATTTTAAGACCAAAGAATTAGTGTGCTGCCAGCATAAAAGACTATTTGTTAGCATTTGGCTGGCACTATGTTTTATGTTATTGCTAACAAGAAGCTGATAACATGATTTCTGAAAGATTTTCAATATTGGCAAATACGTACATTTACTCCTTAGTGTTTTATACTTCCGTGTTTAATATTTCCAGATAATCTAGGCTTCTTAAACATATAGCTTAGTTATTTTTAGAGCCATGCCTACAACCCTGAACTTTCACTGTTTAATGCTTACACATTCCAAAGGCTATCTACATTTGGTCCATACAGTTAAACACAAATAGGATGAATGTTTCTATTCTCTGCTCTAAATCCTCCAGCTTAACATTTTGACTCTGCAACAACTAATAAAGCTAAAAAGAGATTTGTGATCCAAATTGTCATGCTTAATACTGATGACTGGTCTAGCAATGAATGCTATTGACCGACAAGACACTTAAGCTTAACGGATCCTCTTCCTGCCTCCTTCAGAAACAGCCCTTGAAGAATGAGACCTGAGAATCTAATTAGCTTGCACATTTGTGCCTCATCCTTTGAATCAGCCTGTAGGATGACAGCTGCTCTGCAGACTTCTTGCTCTGGCTTCTGGGGCAGGAAGTTGTTCCTTAGCCAAGCCTGTCAATCATGTTGAATTTTGAAATGACCAAAGAGGCAAATTCAGATAAGGAGGACCCTACAAATGCCAAGATTTATCGGTCCTGCTGCTAAGTGTTAGAGATTCAAAAGTGAATAATATGGGACATAAAGTGAGTAAGAGATGGTGAAATGGGTGAAGGTTGTCAAAGGGTACAAATTTCCGCTTACAAGAAAAATAAGTCCTGGGGACACAATATACAGTTTGGTGACTATAGTTAATAATACTGTATCGTGTATTTGGAAGTTGATAAGAGAGTAGATCTTAAAAGTTCTCATCACAAGAAAAACAATTGTAACTATGTATGGTGATGGATGTTAACCTTCTTATGGTAATCATTTCACAATATATACGTATTTCAAGTCATTATATTGTACACCTAAAATTAATACAATGTTATATGTCAATTACATCTCAATTAAAAAATTAGTAAATAATTGCAATACAAATTATAAATGCTATCCACAGGTTTCTCATTTAGAACTGAATACATACTCCTCACAATATCAAACCAGTTGTCCCAATCCTCCCCTTGCTTATACAGGATCTCTAGAACTTGTGAAGTAATATGACCTTTGAAAAATATTTATATAATTCTCTGCTGTCTTTCACATGAAGAAAATGCTGATTGGTTTTAGTATGCACCAACAAAAACCAGCAGAGTTCTCTCAAGTGTTTTTGGATTTATGTCTGGTTTTGACTAATTAATGAGCAGGAGAAAGAAGAATTAGTCACCATATAGTTTTTACAACTCACCAAGAACCCTAAGGCTCTGTTACGAAAGCTAGAACATTCAACAGGCGCGGACTTCAGGAGGACATTGAACAGATTCTGTTCCGTGGTTTGTTTCAGAATGAGATTCTATTCACCCTGCTTCGCTGATAAATGTGGTTCAACACAATTTGAAAACTTAAAAGCATTTGACTGGGGTGTGAGCTGTTGACTAAGGATAAACTGCCATGCCCGGTGGTCATTACCCTCCACTTTGTTGGTCAGAAGCCAAGGGGTTTGTTATCACTAGTAACCACCTACCCATGGCAAGTGAACACACTTTCAGCTGTACCTGGCACAAAGTATATATGTACAGTGTGGAGAACCTTCAAATTCTCTACAGCAGATTGCAGCAGAGGAGGTGGAATTGTGAGTTTAGTCTGCAGGAACAGATGAAGTCTTCTCTGAACATCTGGTTTTTATTGAGACAGCAATTACTATATAGCTGTGAGGGAAAGACACCCCAACTCGCTGAAGCTTGAATACTTAAGCTGAGCCATACATTCATATGCATTTTAGAATTGATGTGTCTTGCATCTCTATGTTAATTTTTCCTTGATTGACAGTCCAGAAAACTCTAGGAATCCTGTCAGCAAAACATAGCCCTTAGAGCTGCTTAAGCTAAAGCTAGTCTTTTATGTATGAATGGGGATTTATAGCCTTTGGTTCTGCTTTAGTTCATCTGCTAAGACTCCCGGGGATGAATAAGTACTGTGGTCAGTTTAGTCCCAGGCCGCTCACAGTCCCAAGGAAAAAAATTGTAGTGTTGTCACATTTGAAGAGTGGCATATGTTTTCCTAGTAATTACTTCTTATATGTTTACTATTCAAAACATGCAGGTGTGGGTTTTTGAACAGTGGCCAATGACAATGTGCCTGGCTGGCAGCAGTTGCTCAGTGAGTCATGCTTCACTGTCTGTCAGTTTTTATAACTGTTTTCACTACTCATTTAGTTCTGTGATGCAGCGTGCAATTAGTTCTATTATGGAAGCAGCTGTCTTCAGTTTTACAAAGACGCTTTCCCCTTTGGCTTGCACGGATCTTGTTGTGGTTCTGCTGATGTGATGATGGAAGTTGTAAAGTGGTACCTAGGTGAGCCACAGCAGCCTGGATCCTCCACACACACAGGATTCTTGCTTACTCACGGCTACTCTAATGCTGTTTCTCACAGCCCCATGCCAAAGGGGTCACAAAGGCATTTGCTCCTGGCAAGACATGTCCTGTGGAGATTGTGGAGCAGTCCACTTGTACTCCCCACAATCCTGTTGTTTATCAATTTTTCTATTTGCAGATGATATGTCAGATCAAAGTTGAGGTGGGAGGTATGGTGGGCAGAACAAGAGGGCTGTATTTGGTTCACTTTCTAACCACGGTTTTAAAGAACCAAGATGAAGCCTGGATGCAGCAAATGCCAGCACTTAATGTTTGCAGGTAGATGAGAGGTGATGACATGCTATGGCTTTTTAAAAAAAATACCCTATCCTCTCAGGAGTTTCTATGCTTTTAATTTTCAATCCCAAACCCCATCTGACACCTGGAATTCTCCAGGTAACATAGAGCGATGCCCATTCTGAGCCTACCTGCCCTAAGTAGTGCTAATAGTTATAACTTAATCTGAGATGATGGCATGTGTCTCCACAAGGCATAGTAACTGAGCATAGTGGAGCACATTACTTTACTAGTACACTGTGCACGAACATACACTGGCTCCTTAATCCTTTCTGACAGAACTGGTATGCATACATGCATAACTTATGGACACAGACAATAGGTTGGTGAAGGCCTGGGGTGGGGGGTAGAGGCAGGCTAGAGGGGCCAATGTGGGGAAAAAGGGAACATATGTAATACTTTAAAGGATAAAGATTTTTTTTAAAAAAAAGATTCTATTGTCCCTGTTTAACACATGAAAATCTACCTCACAATTTAAGTGGCTTACCCAGCATTAGTCAATAAGTAGGGCTACAAAGGTCTACCAGTTCTAAATAGCATGCTCCTTATTTATCTACTAGAGGCCCAGTGCATGAAATTCGTGCACAGGGGTATGTGTCCCTCAGCCCAGCCTGCACCCTTTCCAATCTGGGACCCCTCAAGGGATGTCCGACTGCCCGTTTAGGCCCGATCCAGGTAGGACATCCCTCTCACATCCGGGCAGTCGGACATCCCTCTCACAATCCAGGACTGCTGGCTCCCAATTGCTCACCTGCCTGCTTTCCTGATTGCCCCTAACCGCTTCTGCCTGCCAGCCTGATCACCCCCTAACCATTCCCCTGCCAGCCTGATTGATGCCTAACTGCTCCCCTGCCAGCCTGTTTGCCCCTAACTGCCCTCCCCTGCAGACCTGGTCACCCCTAACGGTCCTCTCCTGCAGGCCTGGTCCCCCCCAACTGCCCTTCCCTGCAGGCCCGGTCGCCCCCAACTTCCCTCCTCTGCCAGCCTGGTCACCCCTAACTGCCTTCCCCTACAGGCTTGATCGCCCCCAACTGCCCTCCCTTGCAGACCTGGTCCCTCCCAAATGCCCTCCCCTGCTGGCCATCTTGTGGCGGCCATCTTGTGTCCACATGGGGGCAGTCATCTTTGACCACATGGGGGCAGCCATCTTGTGTGTTAGAGTGATGGTAAATTTGCATATTAGTCTTTTATTAGATAGGATATATATAAAAGGCAAAGTGTCCGTCCATTTGATCAGTAGCTATAATGCACACTGACCACCAGGGGGCAGGCATTCAATGCAGGAGCTGCTGTGACACGCACTGGCCATTTAAAAATAAATGGCACCGTGGATGTGGTGCCAACAAACGAACACTCAGCTTCCCCCAAGTGGGACACAGGCCCCGCAACCACCCCAGAGCGACACCCCACCAAATCACAGCCAATGCTGCCAAGACCCCATGGCACAAAATGCAGCCCACAGCCCAGCCTACCCCAGAAAAGGTCACTGTGCGCACAGGTAATGGCGTCACATAGCAATGCTGGCTTCCTTTCCCTAGCAATTAGCCTCCTTGGAGTTTCTTCAGCCCAGGAACCCAACTTGCTTTATAGCCAGGTGCAAACATTTTACACTTTAACCAAATGTTTGTGAAGTGTTTTCATGTGCCTCATCTCATTTGATCCTCACAGAAGTCCTGGAGTAAGTAGATGGAGACTTGGTAGAATCCTATTTTCTTTCTTTTTTTTTTTTTAATTTATTATTGTCTAAAGTTTTACATATGTCTCCTTTTTCCCCAGTTGAACGCTGCCCCCCTCAGCCATTCCCAACCAGAAAATGGAGATTCAGAAAGTTTAGAAACTTGACCCAACTGAAAAGAAGTAAGAAATGGTGGAACTTGAAAATGACTTCAGGTTTTCTCACTGCACAGAATATAGTCAAACAGAACTACAGTTAAACATTTTACCCTTTGTTCTCCCTGCCTGATCTACAATAATAATCTGCTTCATTTTTATATTTACTGCTGTGTTGCTGACAATTACCTGAAAGATAAGTTGGGATGCTCACTGGGCTGGAAAAAGTTTAGCTACATCAGAAAGCAGGTCTAGTTAAGCAAGTTTATTCTATATATAATAATAAAAGCATAATAGGCTAATTAGACCAGATGGCCAAACGACCTTCCAGACATCCTTCCAGATGACCTTCTGGATGAAGCCGGGGCTGCAAGGGCCAAGGCAGCTGCTGCAGCTGTGAGAGCCAAGCCCCTTGCATGAATTTCATGCATCGTGCCTCTAGTCCTATCTAATAAAAGAGTAATACGCAAATTGACCTCTGCTACACCCACAAGCCATGTCCACCAGCCAATCAGGAGTGAGTATGCAAATTAACCCAACCAAGATGGCTGCGGCCACGGAGAGAGCAGGAGGCTTGGGTTTCCCTGGCAATGGAGGAAGCCAAGCTTTCCGCCTGCCCTGGCCTGTCTTGGCCTCTGCTTAAGGCTACAAAGTTTCAATTATAGAAGATAAATAAATCCCAACAAAAATGGCTGCGACCACGGAGTGAGCAGGAGGCTTGGCTCTGCTCAAGGCTACAAAGTTTCAATTATAGAAGATAAATAAGTCCCAGATACCAGGGCCTCCGCTTGGGTTGCTGGGGGCGTGGCTGGCCTGCAAACCACCACAGGCCCCTCGCCCAGGCCACCCCACACCCCAAGGGAACCCCCACCCTGATCCGGGACAACCTTTATGGCAAACCAGCCGGCCCCCACCCGTGCACCAGGCCTCTATCCTATCTAATCCTATCTAATAAAAGAATAATATGCAAATTGACCATCACTCCAACACACAAGATGGCTGCCCCCATGTGGTCAAAGATGACTGCCCCCATGTGGACACAAGATGGCCACCACAAGATGGCCAGCAGGGGAGGGCATTTGGGAGGGACCAGGTCTGCAAGGGAGGGCAGTTGGGGGCAATCAAGCCTGTAGGGGAGGGCAGTTAGGGGTGGCCAGGCCTGCAGCGGAGGGAAGTTGGGGGCAACCAGGCCTGCAGGGAAGGGCAGTTGGGGGGGACCAGGTCTGCAGGGGAGGGCAGTTAGGGGCAAACAGGCTGGCAGGGGAGTGGTTAGGGGGTGATCAGGCTGGCAGGCAGAAGCGGTTAGGGGCAATCAGGAAGGCAGGCAGGTGAGCAGCTGGGAGCCAGCCATCCTGGATTGTGAGAGGGATGTCCCAGATTGGAGAGGGTGCAGGCTGGGCTGAGGGACACACCCCACTCTGGGCACGAATTTTGTGCACCAGGCCTCTAGTATATATATAAAAGGCTAAGTTGACTCACGCATGCACGATACATATAAAGCTCTCACTGGTGCCAACCGCATGCGTGTATTTCGATCTGTCATTGTTGATAGTGAATTTGGTTGACACTTCTATTATAGAGAAAGGTCAAATAGCAATATTAAAATATTTCTTCTAATTAATTTCCTTTCAATGTGCGTGAATCTGTGCACCCAGACACTAGTTTTTAAATAAATGTAACAGCTTCTGTTGGATCTTGATTAAATCTTTGTCATTCCAGCACATAAGGGCTTTCTGTATTCTTGCCATGTGGATCCTGGTCTGGGTCTGGGGTTACCTGGGAGACATACAGATATAAGGCTTAGGAAGACCTTCTTGCCTCTTCATGTTTCTGCACACTTTTACCTTCACATTCACTCCCTGCCTTGTGAAATCTCTCTCTCTCTCTTTCTCTCTCTCTCGATAGTTTTTCAAGAAACAACTAGGTCAAGCTCTTCACTTTCTTATTTAAGCTTATTACTACTGGTCATCTGCTCTATGCCTGCACTCATTCCATTCGTCCTTCTTTACCACTTTCTTCATCTAAGGAGCCTTCCCACATTCATAAGCAATTCTCCACATTTATATGAAAATATATCTGATTATTTCCTTAGAATAAATTCCTAGAGATAAAATATCTAGGATAAGATTATGCACACTTTAACTTTTGATAGATACTAATTGTTTAATTAGTCAATTGAGCAATTAGAGGTTGTACCCATATTGTAAAGCCACAACAAGAGTATATGAAAGGAGCTTTTATTATACACTAGAGGCCCGGTGCACGGATTTGTGCACCGGTGGGGTCCCTCAGCCTGGCCTACAGGGATTGGGCTGAAACCAGCTCTCCAATATCCCCCGAGGGGTTCCTAATTGTGAGAGGGCAGTTCTTGGGTGACGCACCCCAGAATCGGGCTTCCTCCTCTTTGGTTCTGGGTGCAACACCTGAGAACCACATCTGCCAAGTCACCGCAGCTTGGCAGCTCCTATGTTGAGTGTCTGCCCCCTGGTGGTCACTGCGCATCATAGCTGCCAGTCAGAGCTACCGGTCTGCCCCCTGGTGGTCATTGCATGTCATAGCTACCGGTTGGACAGTCAAATGGTTGGACAGTTGCTTGGGCTTTTATATATATAGATGTTTGACAAACTGTGTTATTCACCAAATTTTAAAAAATTAATGTCTTTGCTAATGAGGTTTAAGTTTGCCATATATTTATTGGCCATTCAAATATCTTTAGTACAGTGCAATTACTGTCTTATACTATATTTTTCTATTTGGCTGTTTTGTAGTACTAATAGTATTTGACATGTCAAGAATATCAACCCCCTATGTGTCTTTATGTTCCAAATATTTTCCTTGTTTGTTGTTTATTTTTGGATCTTATTTTTTTTTTAAATCTTACTTTTAATGTTTTGCCACATGGGCATCTTTACCTTTTACATCATTAAAATTAGTGAGTTTTCTTTTTGACTTTGGTATTGGGGTTCTGATTAGTTTCCTAATCCTTTCCATCTCAAGTTTTTAAAAAAATATTCACTTATATTTTATCCAAGTAGTTATAGGATTTTATTTTTCATAGTGAAATTATTAACCCAGTCTGGCAGGCTCCTATGTATGATAGGGCTCCTATATCATATATTGAATAATCTATCATTTCCATTTGATTTTAAAACATGCCTTATCATACATAAATTTTTATATTTTAACTAGAGGCCTAGTGCACGAAATTCATGTACTCAGTGGGGTACCTCAGCCCAGCCTGCACCCTCTTACAGTCCGGGAGACCTCAGGGGATGTCCGACTGATGGCTCCCCATGGGGAGTGGGCAAAGCCATCAGTCGGACAGCCTTAGTGCTGCCGCGGAGGCAGGAGAGTCTCCTGCCACCACCGCTGCACTCACCAGTCGTGAGCCCAGCTTCTGATTGAGCGGCGCTCCCCCTATGGGAGCTCACTGACCACCACTTTCATAGCTATATTAATACATCAATTCTTCAAAATAACTAAAATAAATTTGTAAAGTTCCATACAACCAAATACTTATTAATCAAAGGGAAAATTCTGGCCCTGGCTAGGTGGCTCAGTTGGTTGGAGGATCTTCTCATGCATTGAAGGGGCATGGGTTTGAATTCTGGTCAGGGAACATGCCTGGTTTGTATGTTCCATCCCAAGTCTGGGTGTATATGGGAGGCAACCGATTGATGTTTCTATCTCACATCTATGTTTCTCTCTCTCTCTCACCCTCCCTCTCTAAAGTCAGTAAACATATCCTTGGGTGAGGAATAAAATAGAAAGAAAACATCAATAGAACTGCTCAGGTTAATGCAGTGGAAACACAGGTGGGGAGCTTAACATCCCATCTATTTGTCTATCCACTGGATCCCTGCTGCAACTTTTAAGGAATAACTAGAGAAACCACTGCTCTGAAGATTCCTTCTGCTCTAAAGGACATCTTATCCCGTCAGCAAAGGCCATGGGCAATCAGAAACAGAGGCAGCTCATGGTCTTTTTTCAGTACTTATGGCCTTGGTCTCCTTACAAAATGGCAGAGGCTCCCACACCTTTGGTTGCCTATATACCCTTCTGCTGCTTCTCATTGCAGTTGCTTCAGCTGTAGGTGCTCATCCATCACGAGTTGATCTTTCCTACTCTTTTATCTGCTTTTCAGCCAACCTAAGTAATATCTTTATTGCTTGAACATCTGTTCTGCATTTAAGTATTTTCACTTAACAGTAGCTTTGGAACCATTTAAGTAACTAACCATTTCCATACTCAGCTGAAGAGAATATAAAATGTGAACATTAAGGATGTGCTATAGATGGAGAGGTGACAAGTATGTGGAGACTCACTTTCCCCAGGAAGAAGGAGAAAGCTCTGTGGTGGTCTGAATTTCTCAAGTTAACATTTCCATGTCCTCAGCACCTGGGATGGAAAGGTATGGAATCCATCCTTGTAACTATGTCTGGTACATTTGATTATCATTGTTCACTAAAAGGGATAGAACATTTACCTCTTTTTACATCTATAGCATGAACTTAGGAAGGACCATTTATTACTACTTAGTGAATGCACCTTCCTGGTAAATTCAAGTTTAGACACAAGTCATTTCATTAATATGATTCCTATGGACCACAGGCAATTCTTTAGTCAAACTAAAGTTTAGAGAGAGTTAACTGGAAAGTCATCTTTTCCTAGTTGTAATAAATTTAAAATATATTCAATACAAATAAAAATTCACATTAATTTGTCAAAGCAAGGCAATAGAACACATCTTGATGAGAATTTGTTAGAAATAAGTTTAAAAGGTTTTCCATTCATTTACTTATCATTCATTCATTTTTATTAAATGTCTAATATAAAGTATCGTTCTATGTGCTAAGAATATAGTGCTAGGAATATATTGCAGGGGGAAGTTCATGCTATAATACTAGAAGTTTAGTGAGAGAGATTTAAAAATTGATGAACAATAAGAAAATGATCACACTGAGTGATAAGTGTTATACTAAGAATTCAAATAGAGAAATATGATAGACCTTGTCTCCTTTGGATTGGATGGTCATGGAATTTCCCTGTGAACATGACTTTAAGTCAAAATATGAATGAAAAGGGGAGATATCCATATGAATATCAAGAAGAGTCTTACAAGTAGATAGAAAAACTGGAAAAAAAGCCATACAGTGGGGAGAAGTTTGGCGAATTTTGTAAGGTCATTGTGACTGGAATATAGTGAACAAGATGGAGCATGATACAAGATGAGTTTCAATAGATAGTTAGGGGCCAAATCACAGGGACTTTGCAAACTAGATTAAGGAGTTAAAATTTTATATCAAGTATGAAGAAAGGCCATTGGAGGATTGTAAACAGATGAGTGAGACATTCTGATTTACATTTATAGTGCTCTGACTGAATTAAGAGAGGCAAGATTGAAATGATGGAGTTGTGAAAGGGGAAAATGATGATGCTGAGGAGAGGGGAAAGTTGTTGGAGGGATGCTCCTGAGCAGACAAGAGGTGGTATACAAAGGATGGCCTTAAAGCAGATTGTTCCTGACAGGAAGAAAAACAGATTAGTCTATATTCAACTAGATAGGTAAAGTGGCACTGGGAAAGTTTGGAAGGTCTATTAGGATTGCTTCTATTTTCTCAATGGAATAGGAAGCAGGGTCAGCATGGAGAGTAAGGATGGGGAAGGATGTGCTGGAAGTTTGAGGAAAGGGAAAAATTTTGGGATTAGGAACATATATGGTCATAGGAAATGTAATACGATTGCCAGGCAACAGCAAAAAATCCTGTTAATATTAATGTTCATAAATTAAAAATGAGACCACACAATATGGATGTGTTTTTCTCTAGCCAAATTCAGCTATACATGGAGAATACCGAAAATTTTGAATTTACCAAGATTGACATTTGTCAAAGCCAGAGAAAAACAAGGGAGTTAATGATTCATGCAAGAGGATGATGATTTTACTGTTGGACCATGGAATAGAATCTGAGTAAGGTATGAGTGAGGAAACTGGGTGGTGGGGTAGATGAGACAGGCCATGAATGTTTAATTTAGTTACTTTTATTCCTTCCTATTTCATAATTTTTTGAAGTTTGGTTTTTCTTCTAATCACCCTCTTATTTTTACCTTACAGGTTTCAATATGAGATGTTTTCAGTGTTTTTGATTTCTTTCATCTGAAATGTTTTAAAAGAGATTAAAGTTTTTGGAGGGGGCCCTATGGTTTTTTATTTTAATAAATATGTATTAATTATTAGTTTTATTTCATTTTGGGAAGAACAAAACAAAATAAAACTCTTACAAATTTGAAATGATTTCAGATCTTTATGGCCTATTAAATGGCTATTCTTTAAAAAAATTCTATGTGTATTTAAAAAGAAAGCATATTCCTTATAAGGAGCTTAACATATATCAAGTAGATCTACTGTATTGATTTTGTTATTTATTTTATCTTTTTACTTCTTTTGGTCTACTTGATTATTTATTATTTTAGGTAATATGGCAAACAAGCTATCCTAAAAACATTTCTAATACAGAACAATTAGAAATGCTGGATACAATATTTAATCTTTAAATGAATAACTGATCGGTCAAGAAATTGAGCCCCTAACCACAAGAAAAGATAGCCCCAGACAGTAGACATAGTACTGCACTGGCAGCTGCTCTGGGAGCATCCGATATTTGCTGGTGGCCTAGAGCTTGGGCCTTAACGGGCTACTTCTGTTTATGGGATTGAAGACTAGAGAGAAGTTTGGAATGAGAGACTCCAGCATGAGTCCAGAAACTCCCAAATTGACTATAAATTATTAATGAATAGCCTATTAATTAATTGACACAACAAAAAACAACACCCAGAAGAGAATTAAGAAATAAATGTTTAGCTGTCCTAGACTTGATTCTAAAAAAGGGGGTTTGGAAAAATTTTTCCCTGAGAATTTAAAGCCATAGCAAGTCTTTCCATGGGTTTGAGGATGAATTTCAAAAAATTCAGTGACCTGAAAAACCAAAAGCTAAGAATTTAATTTGAACTGGTCCTGGCTAGGTAATGCCCCTAGATGAATGTCAGAGGAAAAAATAAATAATATGTAAAAGAAAACACTTTAAACTTGAGTCTCAAAATATCCCCACAGCCAAAATTCCAAAGTACATGAGTTCTGAATGAAAAATATCATATTAAGTGAGAAAATAAACCACTATGAGCAAGTCAACAGAATGAAAACAAAAACCCTGTGTATTAGATCCATTAAGACCACAGGATTAGAAATTATTACATACAGGATATAAAATAAGTATGCTTGATATGCTTAAAGAAATACAAGCCTCAAATATAACTAAGAATCAAAAGACTATGAAAAATGACCAGGCGAAATAAAAAATGGACCAAAGAGCTTTCAGAAATCAAATTAGAAATCCAGTGTACTAAATAGTAGTTGGACTCTAACAGCTGACTGAAAATACTGAAGAGAAAGTCAGTGAACATGGAGGGTAGAGCAAGGAGGTCTAACAGAAGTCTAATCAGATTTCCTGAAGGAGATAATAGAATTAGGGAAAGGCAACATTCAAAATGACAATTGGCTGAGAATTTTGCAAAATGATGAAAACACGAACCCTCAGATTCATAACCCCAATGTAATTGAAATAAGACAAAGAAAAAGACACCTAAATACACAATGAAACAGCATATTGCCAAAGACAAAAAGAAGTTCTTAAAAGGAGTTAGACAGTAAAAAACACAGTTAACTTATGTGAGGGCACGTGCACTCAAGACTGGTATTCTGTCTGGAGGAGTGTTTTATATGGAATCCCCTCTTTGTGAGGAACTTACTTCTTATTGAAAATATGCTAACTGTCAAGTGGATGAATCTCACTGATGTGTATTCTAGATCTTACTCAGGTCATAATTCTTGGCCTGTGTTGTACTTTTTCATTCTGTGGATTTTGTGAAACAAAAGGATTTTGAGGTATAGCCAGTCCTTCCTACCCTTCCCTGGTTTCTGACTGGAAAAGTCTTAATTTCGAAGAATTAAATCTTTTTAAAACTAAAAACAAACAAACAAAAAACACCACCACCACCAGATATAACTTA
This sequence comes from Plecotus auritus, assembly GCF_963455305.1. Taxonomy (NCBI): domain Eukaryota; kingdom Metazoa; phylum Chordata; class Mammalia; order Chiroptera; family Vespertilionidae; genus Plecotus; species Plecotus auritus. The sequence goes on from NC_137775.1 coordinate 166,746,612, forward strand.
AAAACTATGACAATTTGATTGAGGCCATCAGAATATGGGATAGTATCTTCAAAATAGTAAGAGAAAATAACTGTCAGCCTAGAGTTACATAGCCAGTGAAACATCTTTCACGGTGAAATTCACACATTTTCCACAAAGTGAAATGTCTTAAGAACTTTGAGACAAAGAAATATAAAACCCAAAGGAACAGCTGAGATAAAAGAAGGAATTCTAAGAGATATTGGTAAACATGTAAGTAGCTTTGTATTAAAAACAATCATGTCTTGGTTGTGATGTTAAAAATAAGAGTTCACAGAGCCTATTAGGAGACTATCCTATTTTATCAGACACACTCAGGCAAAGGCTGCTAATCCATGCCAGGTTGTGTACCAGAGCCAGCCTCTTTGCTCATGTGGTAGTACAGGTGCCCACCCTTGTCTCTATTTCAACAAGACTTTGTTCTCCACTTACCGTAAAATATTCATTTTATGGATAACATTATTGATTACAATAGTGTTCATTGGTCTGGAGATCAATTTGTTGAGCTACAAATGTCATGGGTATGCCTTCTAACAAACTGAGAGCTGTAGCTATACCAAAACTATGAGAATCAGTCTCTTAAATCTTGACATATTTTTATTAGAGATCAGAGGAGAACATAGCAAAGAATATAGTATAAAATCAATTATGTCATCATTGAATTTTTACTTCCTTAACTACCACGATAAAATTCAAAAATTTCTTTGTTTTTTATTTGAATAAGAAAGTCATTATGATGCCATCATGAGATCATTTCTAACCCGGTGGTGCCAGTCATTACTACCAGTTGAAATATAGTTATGCCTTTCAGCTGTGGCTTAGTAATGATATTAAGTCTGAATTTTCTTGCAAAAGCAATTTATTCATGTCACCACTTACCGCTGTAAGCTTGTTTATGACTTTTTAAAATGGGATCTGTTTCACCATTTGGCCTTTCTTCAGCACATTTTGCTTTTTTGTGGAACACATACTTTTCCGCCAATGCAATCATAAATGATGACAGAGGAGAAGGAACTGAATTAGAATGTAAAGTTACTTCCCAAAGTATTTACATATGATGACCAGACTTACAAAGAGGAAAGGGGATGCACATTGCAACCATAGAAGAAATGTTCAGAATCCTATAAAAAAACCTTGAATTGTTCTAGCAAAACCCCCAAGTAACTACTTTTTACTCAGGCCTACCTCCAGTTATAAAAACAGCTTCCTATGTATCTGTAATTATTTCTCAATAAAAGGTTTTTAAAAACCTATTTCCTCACCTCTCAATTTTAAAAATGATGAAGATGGGGGTTTATTTTTTTCCAACCTTGGGAAAAATTCTGTGCAGGCTTGACCTTCTGATCTCCATTCTGGGGGTTCACCACCTCCCCCAGATGGTCCCATCATTCCTTCATAATATCACTGCCAGTGGTAAGAAAAATTCTTCCCACCTGAACCCACAGATGCAAATCCCATAGCCTGTATATATCTTAGCAAAGCAGATACTGAGAGCTGTGGAAAGAGCAGCACAAGGAGTCAAGAGACCCAGCTCATGTCATTTATATTGCCTGTCATTTCATCTCTGCCCCAATTAAATAGGCATACCTGCTACTGCCCATCAAATCACTAAGCCCCTTATGCAAATAATCTCACTCAAGCCTCTCAACTAACCACAGGTAAGATCATACTTATTTACATTTGACCATACATAGGCTCAGACATCATGTTGTTTTGGTCAATTCTACACACATTTAATCTTTAATCTCTAAAAAACATTTGAGTAGCCAGATAAAAACTCTGCTTAGAGAATTCAAAGAGGAGGAGATACCTCCCTCCTCACCACCACCACCACCACCAATCCCCTCCACCAACAACCTATGAAATGAGCCCTATTATCATTGTTATATCTTTCCTCTTTAACATGGGAGGGAACTGAGGCTTAAAGAAATCAGGGGCCTTGCTGAGGCAAGTAAAAGACCTGGGATTTGAACCCACCACAAGGCTATTTTTTTTCCATTGATTTTTTTTTTTTAAGCGAGTGGAAATGGATGGAGGGAGACACACAGAGAGAAACATCGATGTGAGAGACACATCGATTAGTTGCTTCCTGTACATGCCCCGACTAAGGCCAGGATCAGGACTGCAACCCATGTACATGCCGTTGACCGGGAATCAAACCCGGCCCTTTTGGGCCATAGGCCAATGCTCTAACAACTGAGCAACCGGCCAGGGACCACTGTGGACTCTTTTGGCTATTTTTTCTATCACTTTAGAACCAAGACTTCTCATTTTTTTTGTTTTTGTTTTTCAGAAAAATAGACATTCTGAATTCTGTTATTTTACTGGTATTGATAACACCAGAGAGCTGGATAGTTTATGGTAAATTAACAGGTCCTTTACATATATCAGATTATTATATATTACATATTTGCTTTTATTAGAAACTTGCACTATAAATTTAGCATTTTCCTTTAGTCATTGGAGAGATAGTGAACACAAAATATTCAACACTGGAAAGCTAGATAAAATGATGGTTTAGAAAACTTTTATACCAATAGATCCAGTATCTGTACTTTGTCATATTAACTAAAAAGTACTACATGTTATAAGCTCATTGTTCACCCTTTAAAGCACCAGAAAAAAAAAATGCTTGTTATTGCCTTACATTTCATCAAGCCAATTTCTTTTTTAAACCTCACCTGAGAATATTTTTTTTCCATTGATTTATAGAGAGAGTGGAAGGGAGGGCAGGAAAGAGAGAGAGAGTGAAACATCGATGTGAGAGAGAGACAGATCATTGGTTGCCTCTCCCACATACCCAGACAGGGGCTGGAGATTGAACCTGCAACCCAGGTACATGTCCTTGACCTGGAATGGAACCCGAGACTCTTTAGTGCACAGGCCGATGCTCTAACTACTGAGAAACACTGGCTGGGGCAATCAAGCCAATTTCTAAAAGGGCATGTCATTTTAGGAACTTCAGAATATAATAGCAATATTAGGTTCAACAGGATAGGTTTGTTACTTGATAATAAAAGCCCATTCCAATGTAATAATAGAAGTACCAAACTGTCTCTTCTTTCCATTTTGAAGTATACTTATTTTAAGAGTAAGGAAGGGGGAAAAAAGTGGAAATTATCAATAGCAGACTGAAGCTAAAGATAATATAAAGAAAAAATAAATTTAATTACAAGATTAGGAATATATTTCAATTCATACATAGTGTGAATATTAGCACACATTTTAGAAAAATTAAATATGCAATATTCTGATATTAATCAAAATAATTGGTAGTACATTTCTTTTTTTATATAATATATTTTATTGATTTTTTACAGAGAGAAAGGGAGAGGGATAAAGAGTTAGAAACATCGATGAGAGAGAAACATCGATCAGCTGCCTTCTGCACACTCCCCACCGGGTATGTGCCCGCAACCAAGGTACATGCCCTTGACCGGAATCGAACCTGGGACCCTTGAGTCCTCAGGCCGACGCTCTATCCACTGAGCCAAACTGGTTAGGGCAGTACATTTGTTTATTAACAAACATTTTTAAATTGGCTTATATTATAGAATTTGTGATGAAAGAAATCATGAGGAAATCATGACACTCATGTTCAATTGGTTTCGCAATTGTTTTGCTAATAATATTGAGCCATGAAAGTAAAAATTAGAATATGTTGCTACTGCAATTATAATTTTTAAAAGAAAATGTCTTTAGTATATATTTCTTGGAACCTGAAAGTTACCTGAAATATTTGTTTTCTAATATTTTGCTTATGACAGTGTAATATAAACCAGAGTTCCTTCTTCCTTGAACTATGTTAGTTTTAATCATACTACTGTTCTCCTCTTTGCTATTCTTATAAGGCTTCATCAGTTCTGAGTGACTGCAGATGACTTGAGTAATGGAGGTTCAGAGGGTTATGTACAAAAACCAGCAAATGCTAATTCAGGCAGAAAACAATGGAGTTTCATATTTATGAACACAAAGTCTATATTTTACTACAGTGTGAAAAAAGGCACCCAAAACCCCCAATCATGTTAATATTTCTTGCCAATAATATTTTATTTTAACCTATTATTTAAATTGATCTCATATGCCCCCAATACCAAAATTGAAATGTAATTCATTCCTTTGATTCCCAATAAAATGTGACTCATAGAAAACACACATATATAAACCAATTTTGGCTCTGTTGAGTTTTAGGGTTGCCAGATAAAACATAGGGCACCTGGTTAAATTTGAGTTCCAGGTAAACAAAATAATTTTAAAGTATAATTATATCCCAAATATTGCATGAGACATACTGATATTAACTTATAATTCATTCTGTATCTGAAGTTCAGATTCAACTAGGCATGTTGTACTTTTACTTGCTAAATTTGGCCCCACCTCACTCCTTTATTGCTTTTATTTCTACAAGTCATAGAAAATTCCACAAAGTAGCACTCTTTTTTTTTTTTACATAAAAATCTGACATAGGAAATTAGTTTCATATATAGAATATGCTGAAGGAAACAATGATAACATACAAAGGGGTTCAGAAGAACAGGAATCTTTAGCTATTTTTAACTGGGTCATGAAAGAGAAAGCAGAATTCTAGGAAACAAACAAACAAAAATGCTTCAAATAATTAGGTTGTAGTAATAAAAAAAAGTTTAGCACCTTCATTCTAATTTAAATTTGAATGCCTGAGAGAACCGGCACCTAATTTGGTAAGATCTAAGGCAATTAGTTAAAAAGGGGAGCAGGTGTAATTGAGCATGCAGTCTTGTCATCATGTCACTGGAGAAAAGGCAGATTCTGCCATTGGGGCAGCATGACTACAGCAAAAGCATTTGTTGAAAACCCATTTTATTGTGCTCTGGGGAAGGAGGAGATTGTCAGAGGGGGGGTCCAGGTGGAAAACCCAGGAATGTGGCCCCTAGATGAACTAATAGAAAAATCTCTGATCAAGGCTGAAAAGTAGCACTCTACTTGATGAAACTATCCAAATTAAATGCATATCAGTACCAGGAACTAAAAGAGAGAAGGCACACAACTTGTTTACAGAGTGATCGAGATTTTAAAAATAAGTAGAAATACTTGCCAATTTAATACTTGACAATTGCCAGGTGTTGTTGTTAAGCCTATCATTTCCCCCTTTTGTTTTTTTCATGGCTTTTTATGTTAATTTTCTTTACGCAAGATTTACAAAATTAAGCTATTTGGTAGGACTGAAGCATTTATTTTGCTTGATTTCCTTTTTGATCATTTCTTAACATGAACAGCAAATATCTTTAACATCACCCAAAACAATTTATATACATTTCACAATAAAAGACTTTCAACTAGCTTCTGACATTTTAAAGTAATAAACTATCAACCATCAGAATAGTTAATGCTGAACCTCAAACAAACTTAAGACCAAGTTAGCACATCTTCCTCCATGTAACATAATGCAAAATGTTTACCTAGAATAAATGCATCATATATTTTCAAGGAGAATCAAATGACAAGTTCTACAAAGCTTACCTTAGCTGGAATTCAAAAAAGTTATTTAATAAGAATATAACTTTAAACAGGCACCCCATACAAAACTGATGGTTTCATTGGGTGCATTTTGCCCCACAATGTTGACATTAGGGTCAATTTTGTTCAACACTTTACTCACCCTGAATAACCTGAGTCCTTAAATGATTTACAGTTCCTTTGCTGGGGTTTTTCTTGAGACTTCTCCTGAACATAAAGGGCTATTCCTTTTCCCTTCAAATGTATTCTAATTCAAACCATTCCTTCACGGAAATAGTGTGAAAGGAACCTCAGGATCTTGGCGAAGATTTTTTTTTTTCCTTTCAAGACAACAGGCATTTGCTAAGTTTCAGGGAAGCACCTGTATTAATTGTACTTCCTGCTCATGTGTTGCTTTTGTTTGCCATAAAAGAATTCATCTCAGGTGAGTTAACCTTGCTCTTTAGAGAGGGCACCTGCAGTTATCTTGGTGAGGCTTGTAAATCAAAACATGTTGAGCCTTTAAAGAGAGAAATAAAGAGGTGCTGACAAGAGGGGATGCCAGCAGGATTAGGCGACTTTCTCACCACTTGTATTATCAGGCCAGAGAACAACTGAGTCACATTAAATTACAGGGGGGAGAAAGAGTCCCAGAAATTCCACAGATGGGAGGTTGACTGGCATCTTCAGTAAGCCTGGGAAGAGGAGGGGTCCTCGAGGTCTGAAAAGACAACTCCCTTCTTAGCCTCAGGCTTCTATAATTGACCAAGATTTTTCAGCTTGTGATTTGATCCAGCCATCCCCTGTGAGAGGCACTTGCCCCCAGCTGAGACCAAGGCTGCAGTGAATAAGAATTAGGTGACTCACTGCTATGTACAATAAATGCATTCACATCTATTAGGATAAATGACACGTCACTCACTTTAAGCACAGGCAGCTGGAGATTGTCATATTCTGAAAATGACAACTGTTATTTATTTATTGAGAATATTTATACAGGTTCTTCCTGGGCACGGAGAATGCATTTTTCAGCGGCACTATGACACCGGGCTGTCACGTGTCTAGAACAGAATGTATGAAAACCATTAGCACCAGTGGAGACAAAGCACATGGACTCTGGGCAGCCATCTGTAGGAACGTGGATTTAGAAGGTTGAATGCAGCAGGTTTTTAAGTGAGGCCCAAGTTGTTATCTTAATAAGGTTTCAAGCCACTTGGAGGAAAAAGGACCAGTTTTGAGGCATTGGTTAATTTTGGTCAAAGGGTTCACATTATACAGCTCAGGGGCACATTGGTCGGCTAAAGAAAGAGGGATGGAGAAAGCAGTTAGGAGCGGAGGCAATGTTTGTCACCTGTTTTCCATACATCACACACGGACGATCTTGTTTGCTCTCTGCTATAATTTCCCCAGTATGAAAAGAGGCACACCTTCTTAAAATAGTATTTCTCTAAGCTGGGCCCGAGTTTAAATGGCCCATCCCTGGTTCCTATCCCAGCTCTATTTGATCAGAAGAGCTGGGAAGGGGGCCTTGGAATCTGCATGTTGCCAAGTTTCCTCAGGTGTTTCTTTTGTACACCAAGAATTGAGAACCATTGTAAGAGTGAGGTTATGTAAAGAAATATGTTTGGAGCTTTGTGTATTCTAAGTGCTGGTTCACATGGCATTCATAACAAATACTGCATGATGGCAACTAAAGTAATGGAATTTATCTACAATACTAGAGGCCTGGTGCACCGATTCATGCACTGGTGGGGTCCCAGGCTGGCTTGAGGGGATCGGGTAGAAACCGGCAGTCCAACATCCCTGGAAGGATGCAGTAGTGTGCGAATCAGCAGGCGGTTGGGAGGAGCCCGAGCCCAGGCTGGGCACCACACTGCTCCCGCTCATCCTAGCTCAGTTGTGCTGTGTCTGCCATCACCACCCGGTAGCGCTGCCACAGAGGCAGCAGAGGCTCACACCACTGCAGCCGCACTTGCCAGCCGAGAGCCCAGTGTCTGGCACCCATCAGTCAGCTGAGCGGCGCTCCTGCTGTGGGAGCGCACTGACCACCAGGGGGCAGCTCCTGCGTTGAGTGTCTGTCCCCTGGTGGTCAGTGCGCATCATAGTGACCTGTAGTTCGGCCACTTAGGCTTTGATATATATAGATACCCCAAATTTCTAAAGGGATGCTGTACTTACCTAATAATACACGTAAGTGTGAAGGAATGGACATACCTTTCCCAGAGAACAGCCCCCTGGAGCTAGTTTTTTGGTACGTTGCTAATTCCTAATCACAGGTATGGAATTTGCAGACCCCAATGTGCCCTGTGGGACATTGACCTGTCTCCAAGAGCTATAGTAAATCCCGGAGAGTGCTCCTTAGAAATAGGTTAGTGATTCTTGGAAATGGGGTTTTAACATGAATATTGAATGGCATGTATATGTTGACATTTCAGGCCATTATTTTATTGGGAAGGATTAAAGAAATCCAATGTCAAAGCGATATTTTCTCTTTTTTCATTAAAAATATTTTATTATCAAAATAAAAAAAATTTAATGATACAAATCTTTTTAACAAAAATTCAGATCTTAAAATTATACCTGCCCAAGGACAACTACTGTCAACACCTTGGTACATATGCATCCATATCTGCGTTTGTAGATACAGAGATTATTTTTTGAGCAAAACTGGGACTTTATACCATTCCTATTGATTGTATCCTGATTGTTTCATGTGAAAACATATTGTAACCAATTTTCAAATCGATACATATGCCGGAATGGAACATTTTTAGGTGTTATGTGCATCTATTGTGTGGAGGTGTAATGATGTATTTAACCAACACCTGACTCTTAAATATTTAGGTTATTTCCAATTTTGCAATTATAATGAGTGAGATAATGTCAGCCAAAAAGAAGGTGCTGAATGGCCTATCTCTTGTGTGAAGAGGATTCATACAACCGCAACAACCAAATGCCTGCTATTAGAAGTAGGTTGTAAATAAGCTTATGGGTCCCAACACCAGGCTAAAAGGTGCCTGGTCCCCAAGAGCCATTCCTTCTCATTTCCCTGCCTCCCATCCAAGACCTCCTTCCTACTCCATTCCCCAGTCCTATCCTCTGGAGATTCTGGGGATGTGAGAGATTTCCTCACCCATAAACACACCCTGCCCCCTCCCCCCAAATTAGCTTGAAGCTCTCTGTTAATTTAAATTCACATTTATGTATGCTGTGTAAGCTATGTATGTAGCCCTATACTGCACTGAGCAGAGATGCACTGAAGACTGAGGCATGACTTAGACTTATTCCCAACAGCACATGGAGTCACACCTATTGGGTCAACTCTCAGGGAGGCTTAAAGGCAGATCTTTCATGACTCTACTGAAACTTAAGCATTATGGCCTCTTTTTCAAATTTTTTTAAATGTTTTTATTGATTTCAGAGAGAGAAAGGAAGAGGGAGAGGAGGATAGAAACATCAATGATGAGAGAGAGTTATCGATTGGCTGCCTCCTGCATGCCTCCTGCTGGGGATTGAGCCCACAACCTAGCATGTGTCCCATCCAAGTATTGAACCGGCAACCTCAACCACTGAGCAACACCGGCCGGGTGCATCATGGCCTGTTACTTGCATGGGCACCTTTCAAAAATTTTCAAAATTTTTCAAAATTATTCTAACATGGAGGAACACATTTGGAAAGATGTTTTGGAATGCTTTGATAAAACAAATGAAAATTTATGAATAGTGTTCTGATTTGAATGTTTATGAAAGGTGCCATTTTTGTCAACTGTAAATGTATTTAAAAACTAAAAGGAAATTGGCCCTGGCCAGGTAGCTCAGTTGGTGAGAGCATTACCCAATATGCCAAGGTTGCAGGTCCGATCCCCAGTCAGGGCACATACAAGAAACAACTTATGACTGCATAAATAAATGGAACAATAAATGAATGTTTCTCTGTTTTTTCTCTCTCTCTCAAAATTAAAAGCTAAATGAAAATTCAGGAAAAAAATTAAGGGAATTCTAAATTAAAAGCAATAAAAATGAGTGAAGTCAATAGAAATTACTCTGATACAGAGAAACAAGATAAACAAAAAACTTTGAAATTAAAACAAAATCAATAATTAAGAAAGATATATTTGAATGGTGTCATCTACAACAAGCTGGTTAATGAATATATTTCAAATAAAAATGTATTTAAGATTATTTTAAACAAAACTTGAAATACTCTGAAATATTATAGCTCATATGAAAAAGTTTAATAAACATTTTTTCTAAATCTGAGAAATTTTAAAATTTATATGATATAACCAGTCACAAAATGAAGCTGAAAGAAACTTCTTAAGCTAAGTAATAAACTTTTTTTCAATCAATGTTACTGGAGGAAAGACTTAATTTCTTTTCTCTCCATAAAAGATTATAAAACCATTGTCATATGAAGACACAATCAGTCCGTTGTCCCCTCCCCCTGAAGCAAGAAAAACAGTTTAGTCAATTGGTTGATTTTATTTATATATTTATTTACTAAATTTTTAAAATTACAGTTCACATTCAATATTATTTTGTATTCGTTTCAGGTGTACAGTATGCGAGTAGACAATCATATACTTTACAAAGTGTTCCCCCTGATATTTCCGGTACCCACCTGGCACCATATAGCGTTATTTCAATATTATTGACTATATTTCCCATGCAATTCTTAGGCAGTTGATCTTAGTCATGTTTTTGTTGTTGTTTTTTTGACTTCGTGATGTTTGTAGATTTGTCAGCTTTCTAAGCTTTGTCATTTGTCTCATTCCAAATACTCATTTTTGTACCGAATTTTATATTCATAAATGCTCTATTCTTTTTGTTAAAGAGGGCCTCCCCCAACTTACATGGGCTTCAGACCCTTTGTAACCTGGATTCAACCCTACTTGTCCAAACCCATAAAGCTCAGTTGCATCAACTCATTTACATCAAAAAGGTGTTTGTGGCCATCAAAGAGGTGTGTAGCTCTCCTGAAGATCAAAGAATGAAGAAAGCATTGCAGCCTTTGGAGCGATGGGGGAGGGGAGGAGGATCCTGGATGTTGGAAAGGAGCCAGGCAGAAAACGTGCACTGGATGCAGTGGACTTGAGCCACTATGTAAACAGGTAAAGGAACTTTCCTAAGCAGTATGTTAGCTCCCTAAGTGCTGCTTAAACATATCCCAAAGGTAGCAGATGAAGGATCAGATTGTTAAGGAACAACTTGCTTCTAAAACCCAAAGAGCAGTGGTTGATCTGATAACTCCAGGCTTCTTAATAGCTCAACACAAATAAACCACTTGTAAATACCCCTGGGCTGGCCTGCCTCACAACCCTTTTCACATGGCAGTAATATATGGCCAGTAATTACCATAATGAGCCACCAGAAGGCATCTATTTGTTAGCCCTGGAAGAGCTTGCATCTGGCTTTTAGGTGTGAAGCCAGGAGAGGCAAATGACAAGGAGCATTTGAATATACATTTCCTCGGGCAGCTACTTATTTGAACAGCTGCTTAGGAGGCACACAGCAACGTTAAGAGTCAGTCCAATTTGGGAGGCTGTGTGCATCTTGATTTCTAATTTTTTTCTTTGAAGTACAGGACCAGCCTATTTTCTCCCCGGGTAATAATTTCTCCAAATTAAAAGTGGTTACCCGACTTAAAACCTGTGACAAGTCTATTGTGTTGACCTGTACAGCTGGGAGAGGGTGGAGGTTGCCAGGGAAATGGGCTCTAGAAATGAAACGTGGAACACGCTCAGAAGTCACGCACCAAATTGTTTGGTTTTAGATTAAGTTTCACAGGAAAAATAATCCAGAGCTTTCTTTTTCTCTTATTTTGGTCTTTGTCAAAACAAAGAAGGTATAACAAAGGCAACGGTTTTAGCCATCTGCTGAAAATATAAAAATATTTTCATCAAAATAACAAATTGCTGGTTTGTTGTGTCAGCTTGTACATTTAATAATTCCAATGATAAGCGTTCTCCAGATATCATCAGATAGAGGCAAAAATGCCACCTGAAGAAAAGAAAGGAATCTAGGTACATAGAAATGAGCTTAAAATGACACTGGAGCTGGCATAGTGATGGGAGAATGAGGGATTTTTTTTTTTTTTTTTTTTTGCGGGGGGTGGGGGGCAAGGGGGGAGCCTATGAATCTTTGTAATTGTATGGCTAGGAATCAAAACAAACATGTGCTGGCCTTTACCACAGAACACACTGCCAGGGTCAGGGATGGCTGTTCAATGCCTCAACACCTCTGCTTATGAAAATATATTAGAAATGCTGTATATTTCTCGAACTATTGGGAACATATGTGACATAATGCCTCTAAAACACACACGTAAAACAAAGATCACAAGTATTTTTTTAATATATTTTCATTGATTTCAGAGAGTAAGGGAAAGGGAGAGTTAGAAATATCAATGATGAAACAGAATCGTTGATCGGCTGCCTCATGCACGTCCCCTACTGGGGATCGAACCAGCAACCCAGGTATGTGCCCTTGACCGGAATCGAACCCAGGACCCTTCAGTCCACAGGCTGACGCTCTATCCACTGAGCCAAACCAGTTAGGGCCACAGGTATTTCTTACTGACCCACAGTTTTTACCTTAGATAAAGAGATTTATAGGGAACCCGGAAGAGCCATATCAGAGTGTTGCCTTGACAGACATTCATGCCTCACTGAGCAGTTCCCAATGCTTCTAAGAAGATTATCAGGTGGTTGTGCTTTCTGCAGTTTCCTGATCTCTCCTTTTACCCAGGGGTCAGACTCTAGGCATTTGGGAGCTTATCCTTGAGATATTAGCAAGGCACAAGTTAACAGAGCCAGCAAATCAAACACAGGTCAGTAATACAGACACACACCCCTACAGATTCATCAGCTGAAATTTTCTCTTGGACTGTAGCTGCATTTTATTATATTTCTGGTAGGATAAGAAAAACTTTAAAATTATACATATATAGCTAATATAGTCACATGGTTCAAGGATCTAACAGTATAAAAACTGTATGCAGTAAAATGTCTCCTGACCCCTACTCCCATATCAATCCAGTTACCCTCTATGTACTCTCTCTGTCCTAAATAACCAGTTATTAGTTTCTTGTGTATTCTTCCTATTTATTTTCTTTATATCCAAATACATACATAAATATTCTTCTCATCTATTTTTCTGCAAAATCAATATACTCTGAACACTGCTCTCTATCTTACTTTTTCACTTAATACTCTAACTTGGAGATTTTTAAAAATCTTAGTACATGATTTCCTCATTCACTCTTATAGCCGAATAATATCTCATTGTTTGAATGGATTATAATGTATTTAATCCAAAGTGTAGCATTTGAAAGTCCCGGTCACCCTTAGAAACACCATAAAAAATATGATGTGACAAGCTCCACAAACTTTCATTTATATTGAACTTTAAATTAAATTTTTACTTGCCTGTAGCCTGAATTTTCAATACTCTGGAAAAATATAGTGGACCTATGGAGTCAGGGATGATTTGAAAAAATAACACAATTTATGAATTTGAGTTAGATAAAATGCATGGAATTAGAACATAGACTCAACTAAAAACGTTTAAGATATTACTTCTCAGTAGGCTTTTGTCTGAGTTGCCTATATTCTGTGGGGTGTTTGTCATGCCCACCTTATTTTCTTTGAATATTGTATAAACATCCAGAATTACTTTGATTTTTTTCCAAACATGGGAACAGCTGCCCTTTAGGGCTTTGTCTATCAGACCACAGAACTAGTGTTTCTTTAAGGTCTTTCTACCTCTCTGATCCTACTTTTACATTTAATTAAGGTAATCCTTCAATCTACATCCTCTTCCAGACTCCATTCTCCTTTCTTTCTAAGTTGTTATCCATGTTCCACCTGAAGTAGGAGATCATATTGCAGTTTTGGTCCTAAGCTCATTAAAGAAGAATGCATCTGGCATTTCTCTGGGAGGAAAATGGGCTTTCAAGTTCTAATTGGAAAGATCTGAAGAGTGTAGAACTATGATGTCTTTTTGACCACAGGCCCCAGACCACTGAGTTTATATGTTCACTGCGTGAAAAATGTAGGGTCTATGATCTTGGTTGCAGTTGTTTGCCTATTAAAATTAAGGTGTTTTGTTTTGCTTTGTTTTCTTGTTAAACCTCCATCCTGATGTGGACAATATTGTGTAGGCATGTGCAGTCTCTTATTGAGATTAATATAATTTGTCCCTCTTTGAAGAAACTGCATAATTTATGGATAACCCTGGAGTATTAGAAAAGTTCAAACAGAGAAATATAATCAAGAGTGAAACTGTGCCATCAGAGAGCAAGAAAAACAGAAAAGGAAAGAAAGAAGAAGAAGAAGGAAGGAAGGAAGGGAGGGAGGGAGGGAGGGAGGGAGGGAGGGAAGGAAGGAAGGAAGGAAGGAAGGAAGGAAGGAAGGAAGGAAGGCAGGCAGGCCGGCCTTGGAACTTAGGTTGCCTCTGTTAAGAGGGAGGATTTCGGACTTTATCTTGGGTAAGTGCTAAAGCATAAGCACTTGGTTTTGCCTGAAGGAAAAACTAATGTTTTGTTTTTTAAAGTGTGTTGGTGACTCAAAGACTTTTTACTGCAGAAACTGAAAGAAAAGAGAAGTAGCAAAAAAAAAAAAAAAAAAAAAAAGCAACCCCCAAACCCAGAGTAATCAGAGTAATAAACAGTTCCCTGCTCACATATTTACCTAAATATATGCCGGTCACTCCAACACCCCCTTATGTGTCCATATGCCTAGCTCCTCCTACTTGCCTCACCCTAAAGGATATGAAATAAATATCTGCTGGTGTTAGTAATAACTGGTGATATGATTTCTCCACTTGGTTCTACTCATGACATGAAAATATCATCTTTGTAAGTATCATAAATATTAAGTTTCTTACAATGCTTCCTTCCACAGCCCCCCTTTTTAAAATTGCATGTATTTTGCCCTTACAAGGCTTTAAAAGAGAACAAGAGGACTAGCAGATTCCCTTCCTGCCCTTCTGACCCACACCCATCCTGGGGTCAGCCCCCTGGCCTGTCTTTATATAGTCACTAGAAAATAGGTGCCAGATCCCCTTCTCTTGGTTTAAGCGCTGGCTCTGCATGTGTTTATTTTCACCTGTTGAGAATGCAGTTCCACTATAAGTACTGAAGCAAACATACAGATCCCTCCTGAAATGGTCATAAAAGGATTTATTTCCCTAAGAACTTGTTAGCTTATCTAAACATCTGCTACTCAAAAGCGATTACTTGGGAATTTCCAGGTCACACAAGAACATGCAAGTCTGTCGCTACTGGATGCATTTAGACAAAAACCAGTGACCAAACATTCTGAGGTGAGGCAGAGAATGTTGAAAAATTAGTCCGTGTTTAAGGAACTAAAAAATGTGAATTGACATACTCTCAAATGCCATTCCTGCTTTTGTTTTATTTTAATCAATTTATATTATTGGCTTTTCTGCTGACGTCTTAGGTAGCAAATATACAGAAACCATTAAAGTCTTTGAAAATAAAGACCGAAAGATTAATTCTCATGTAGCAACAGCAATAGTGTTGTTTTTTATGACCACTGCATTCAGAGGGCAACTTTTTTTTTTAAGTGAGAGAGAAACACAGAATTTTTAAAAATGTGTTGGAGAGAATTCAAAATCTAAGAAATACTTATGGTATGGACAGTAGGTTGAAGGAAAATCATAATATTTTGAAAATAATATGTTCAAAAAGAGTAAAGTAATGCTGAAAGTAATTTAAGAGAAGGGGAAGAACCAAATTCCCTAGGATGGTTTTAGCAAACATTCATCTTGGAGGAAGGAAAGGAAGCAATCATCAGTGGAACACCCACTATATGCCAAGCATTTGGCATTTATTATCCCATTTAATCCTCAAACAAATGTGATGACTCCCATTTAACAGACAGGGAATCTACAACTCATTGAGGTTTAGTAAAGTGGCCAGCATAAGGGGCAGAGCCAGGATTTTAACTCATAATTTCAATTCCATCTGCTCGGGAGCTCACCATGCCATGTCATGTCTGTTTTCATGAAGTTATTATAAAACATGACTTAAAGCAACAAGCAATGTCCTTTTGTTGTGCGAGTGCATGGATCCTGATGCTCAGTTCTGGCATTGACTAGTTGAGGAGGTGGGTAGGCAGGTATCACAGTGGGTATGTAGCATTCTTCCTGGATTTCTCCATAGGTCCTTTGTTGGGAGGTTGGAGTTTGCAATGCTGTACTCTGAATAGACCAAGTTTGGAGAGAGCAATGGAAGAGACAGGAGGTAGAGATAAAGTCAGAGATGTGTCTAGAACCCCCTCCATATACTAAGTGTTGTTTACTATCTGCTTTTGACAGTTTGGGATAGAAGAGGTACTTGTACTGATGGTAGACCAGGGGCACTGGGGGAAGAGAATGTATGGGCTACATTGCTTCTCATAACCCGAGGCCACTACCAGGCTGCACACAGGTTTGGCCTGTATGTTGTTTTATTTAGTCCACACAGTATTTGTTTCAATAGTCGCCAACATTTAAAAATTCATTCCACAAATATCTATTGGGCTTGTGCCTGGCACTGTTTGAAAGCTTAGGATTCATCAAGGAACCAAACAGACAAAGATGCCCTCTTGGAACTTACATTCTTGCTGGGAGAGACAAACAATGAATAATGAACGTAATAAGTGATTAACATAGAGAATCTTAGGAAATAAGAGTTAAGAAAAGTAACTTAGGGTAATGGGGGTTTAGAAGAAAGGTGGGTGCGTTGTTGGCCTCATTGAGTAAGTGCCAATGGAACACACACTTGCAGGGAGACACAGAGTTAACCATGTGAACATGAGGGTGCGAGGAATGGTCCCGGCTCAGGGAATAAGTCAGCCAGTGTCCTCAGGGTGGAAGCAGGTGTGCTTATCTGAGGACTAACAAGGAGGTGAGGAGGCTTGGTTGGGTGTGAGCCCGTGAAGAGGTAGTAAGAAACAAGGCAAGAGAACTGATGAAGGCTTGCATGATGTGAGGCTTACAAGTTTTTGCAAGGACTGACTTTTACTCCATTAAAATGGGGAGCCATGCAGGGGTTTGAGCAGAGTAGTGACATACTTTAACTTATATTTGAAAATCATTATTTTGATTTCTGGGTTGAGAATAGCCCGTAGGGAGGAGGTAAGGATATTCTCCGGAAGAGCAGTTAGGACGCTTTTGAAGTACTCCCGATGAGAAAAATGTTGGTTAGGGAGTTACCAGGGGAAGTTTTGAAAAACAGACTGTGAAAATGTTCTGAAGGTTAAAGCAACAAGATATCCTATTAGATTGGATATGGAGAAAGGCAAAACATGACTGCAAGGTAACGTGTTGGCGAGGATGGAGAGAAATTAGAATCCGTTTGCACTGTTGTTGGGAATGTAAAATGGTGTAGCCTCTATCAAAAACAGTATGGAAGTTCCTCAAAAAACTATAAATAGAATTATCATATGACCCAGCAATTCCATTTCTGGGTATAGGCCTAAAATAATTAAAAACAGGATCTTGAAGAGATATTTATACACCCATGTTCCCAGCAGCATTATTCACAATAGTCAAACTAAATATCCATTAATGAATAATGGATAAACAAAGTGTGGTAAATACATACAATGGAATATTATTTAGACTTGAAAAGGAAGGAAATTCTGACACATACTACTACATGAATGAACTTTAAGGATATGATGCTAAGTGAAATAAGCCAGTCATGCAAAGACAAATACTGTATGATTCTGCTTATATGAGGTACTTAGAGTAGTTAAATTTACAAATGGTAGGATGGTGGTTTTCAGGGGCTTGGGGGAAGGGAGAATGGGAAGTTGTTGTTTAATGAATACAGAATATGTTTAGATGAAAAGAGTTCTAAAGATTGATTGCACAATGTGAATGTACTTAACACTACTGAACTCTATACTTAAAAATAGTTAAGATGGAAAATTTTATGTACTTTACCACAATTAAAAATTTTAAAAAGCAACTAAATCTGAAAAAAGTAGGGGTTATAAGTATAGAAAAGCGTAAGATAATTCAAATTAAAATTATGAATTACATTTAGGAATTAAAAATGTATTTCAATTAAAACACACACACACACACACACACACACACACACACACACACATAAAACTGACTGTGAGGTTTCTGGCCTGAGAATGACACTGTCATTAATGAGATGGGGAAAACTATGGGCAGAGCAGGCTTTGTAGGAAAGATCAAGAGTTCACTTTTGTCTGTTATGTCAGTGATGTCTATCAGACATCCCAATGGAGATGTCAAAGAGACAGGTGGATATGCAAGTCAGAGTTCAAGAACGTGGTCTGAGCTGAAGACATAAGTTTGGAAGCCACTGACAAGAGATGGTTAAAAGACATGAGCCTGAATGATGTTGCAAAAGAATGAGTGAAGAGGAAAAAGGACCCAAACTCTAAAGTTAGTAAATTTGGTAAATGGAGAAATGTTTCAAAAATGTCCAGATTTCCATCTTCTCTTGAAAACTGGATGATGTGGCAACTCTGAACCCACATTCCTGCATGTCGAAAATCAACTAGAGCTGAATAATTGCTGAGCATTCTCTCTACCCTCCTCTAGCCCAGTCCATTTGGACAGGGTATGTGCTCTCCAGCTCACCATCATCTTCACCACGCTGGGCTTACTCATTCTATCACCTGCCTAGACTCTGGGGTCTTTTGAGTTTGCCAATTCTGGTGTAGACCTATAAACAGATAGTACTAATTTTTCTACCTCTCACCTAAGAGTAATAACTCCTCTACTTTGAACCAATCTAGCTTTTTCCCTAATTGTATTTGGGAAATCCAGCCAGCATCTCCATGAGAAGGTATCTGGCCTATTGGTAAATCCAAGTCTGACATTCTTAACTAGAGAAATTAGGAAAAAGATGGTACCAGGAATGATATACAAAGAATGAACTGGTGAGTATTTCAAACTTTTTTCCCATTTAGGAACTCAAAGTACTATCTCAGTCTTGGTCAGCTTTGAAATGGCAGCAAAACTCTTAGAAATGATAAAATGGAAGGTCATGCACAGGTAGTGAATAGGCAAAGCAATCAAGGAAAGAAGGATGGATTGATGAATAATCAGATGAGATGTCCAGTTAACACTGAAAGGTTCGGTCCCTAGGCATCAAGCATGATGACTTTGCCTTCATAGTAGCATAAAAGTGTGTACTAATTGGAAAATAAAAAATCAAGTTTAGTTTTTAACCTGCCAATTCACTTGGAATGTAGCTCTATGTGTTGAGTGAATAGGAAATTGCAAATGAGCCATAACTTCAAAGTAATGTGCTTTGCTGTCAGGCTCACAACAAAAAATTCTTTTCTCCTTTGAGATTTCAAATCTCGGCCCTGAGCTGAGATTCTGTCTTCGTTGGCCTTAACAGCAGACATAAGAAACTTATAAGTAGAAGAGTGGTTGGCCAGTCAACAAACATAATAAATGCCTACTATGTAGTTCTGCAGGCTGGTTAAAAAACAAAAACCACAGGAATTGTGGCTGAGATTTATGACTCATGGAGTGGGAGTGAGCTTTGGAGGAGAATGCGGCAGCCAGTCAGGGCCTTCTTTCTAACACATTACTATCTGGTCTTTGAAAAAGAAATGGCCACCACATTTTGGGCATCTCCCCACCCTGCCCTCACTCTCTGAGAAAATACCAGCTTTTCAAATGCATGCAAATAAAAAGGTGTCCAATATTTTCTAGTATCAGATCATTTTGTTTACTCCATTTGTTGGTTTTATTTTGTTTGCTACTTCTGTCTTCTTTAGGAACTGATATCTTGAGCAACTGGAAAATGGTTCCTATAGCAACAGTTACCAAGTGAAATCTCTCCCAACAGGTTTTCTTCCTCCCTCCAACCCCACCTCAGTGGTATTTTTAAAAAAATCTTTTCAGTCTTTTACATCAACGTGTTTGTGTAAGTAGAGATTTTTCAAACTCATTCACTAAACTTATATTTAATGGACATTCAAATTTATAGGACAGCTTTTTCAGTAGAAAGGTCTCAGGGCCACCCAGGTACCATCAATTTAGTATTTGTGGCTGCATGTGAATTATAAGATCATCATACTTGATAATAAATAAAAATGTTATTAAAAAAAAGCTATTTTAAGTAGATTTTTTCCATTTTAATTTTGCTTATGATGTATTCAGTAGATGATAAATGGGATTTAAAAAACAAGACAGGAACAAGTCATCATTTCACTCAGCAAAGACGTAAAGCAGGAGGAGGATGTTCTGCATGAATACAAGCATGAGAAAGCCACCGGGACTTTCCTACTAACTGTGCCACACTTTCCATCAGCAGCAATAGGAGTGGCCACCTGAAGGAGGACCCTTAAGACCTTTAACACATTCTTTCTGTAGCTATTATGACACAGTAGGAGCATTAGACTTTTTGTACTGGATTAGAGTTGGCTTCCACATGCCCCTCTGGTTTGTCTGAAGAAGAGTTTCTTAGACAGAGTTTGGGAAGACTTTATGGTTGCCCCCAGTTCATCGGCACCTACAGGTTGATACCCTCCAATTTTCCCATTGTCCTTTCATGTTACGTTATGCATTTAACATTCATAAATTAGCACTCATGCTTATTTATATTTGCAGCCATTGCCACATCTTGGTTTAAAGAGTTCTATATGTTTTATAAGTATTCCAAGAGTTGAGTTTAATTTTAATATAATCAGAGACCATCTAGTGTGGTGGTTAAGATCATAAACTGGTGCCAGATTGGCTAGAATCAAATCCCAGCTTTGCCACTCTGAGATCTTAGGCAAATTACTTTACTTCTCATATTTGAAAGGGGATAATAATAGTATTTTTGTTAGGGTATTGTTAGGAGAATTAAATAAGTTAAACAATATAAAATACATATTAATTTATTAACTTATTGGTTTTAATAATAAACCCTTTTAATATTTGCCTCTTCATGTTATAATTCTACTTTAAAATAAAACTACCCCCCCAAAAAAATAAAAAAAATAAAACTACCCCAGTGTGGGAGACCATCAATTTCTCCAGTATTCAGTTCTATATAGTCATTCATGAGGTGTAAAGACTGGAACTAAATTAAAATGAATTATAGTGTTTTGATTTTTTTTCCAAAATAAATATTTACCAGGAAAACTATTATGGTTAATTTTATGTATCCACTTGACTGAGCCAAGGGATGCCCAGTTAACTAGTTAAACATTATTTATGGGTGTGTCTCAGAAGGTGTTTTCAGAAGAGATCAGCATTTGAGTTGGTGGACTGAGAAATGCAGATGGTCATCCCCAGCATGGGTGGGCATCTCCCATCCATGAGGGCTTGAACAGAATAAAAAGGTGGAGGAAGGCTGAATTCACTCTTTGCCTGCAACATAGATTTTCTATGAGCCCTCTGAGCTCCTGGTTCTCAGGCCATCAGTCAGTGATGGAATATACATCATCAGCTCTCTGGTTCTTAGGCCTTTGAATGACATTATTGGCTTTGCTGGATCTCTAGCTTGTAGATGGCAGATCATGGAATTTCTTAGCCTCCATAATCACATGAGATGATACCGCTTAATAAATCTCTCTAGATGATAGATAGATAGATAGATAGATAGATAGATAGATAGATAGATGATAGATAGATAGATCCAATTCGTTCTGTTTCTCTGGAGAATGGAAAACAACAGTAAAATTATAAAAAGGCCTAGATTTGGAGATGATAGTCTATTGATCCAAAGGCAACTCTATTTTTCACACTGGAAATTAGATAGCAATGCTTGGGAAGCTGGCTAAGAGTACTCCTCAGACCTCACCATGTCCCAATTGAATAATAAACAAAGGCTCTCCAGATATAGGCCAAGGTACATGAGTTAGGACTGCTTCCAACCTGGGTAAACTATTCAGTCCTTTCCAGCACCTGCTTCCAAGCCTCTTTACCAGTTGAATTGATTTGCATTGGGTTTTATGCAGGATGGGATAAAGAATATATTTTTTTCCCCTCCAGAAATACACTTCCTATTGATACCTGGGGTTTCTTTGGCTGTAATAAGTGGAAACCTACTCAAGCCAACTTTGAGTAAATTAGGTTTATACAGGGCATAAGGGCCAAAAAAATGTGGATAGTAAATGCTGCTCAGACTCTAGTTAATAGCCAGGAGGGCAGGGGGGTCCATCTTATTCAAAGCAGCTGAGCCTACCTTAGCAAGAGCTGGGGAAGCCCTTCCTGCAGAGCAGGACCCTAACTGTGTCACCTGAACTAAGGTTATACCTGCCTTTTTGGCAAGAAAAAATAGGCCAACATCCATAGACAACAGGCTAGAATGGAGGACATAGAGGGAGTAGAGAGAAAATTATGACACAACCATTACAAAAAATTTATTTACTTTCTACAGACATTTTTCACCCAAGTCCTGAGATGCATAATTAAAATAATGTGGAACTTATTCTTTTCACTGCATTGAAGTTGAAGAGCAACCCCTGGGCATAAAGTAGGTTGCATTCAACGACTGTTCGGAGTCTCTCCTGGTTCAGAGTGATAGTTAGAAACCATTATCTTATAGGCACATTTGTACCATTTTCCCATAATGTGTTATCATCTTACATCAGTCTACATGGAGCTTATTTGCCATTTTTCTGCCCACTCATATGGCTAAGTTATTTCCTTTTTCAATTTATTCCTATTGCCTCAGTATGTCATTATACAGAGAGCTTTGCAGAAAATCTCATCCTAGCAGGCATTTTTTCAGATCACTTATAACAACTAAGATGGATCCAGCACTAATTCCTGGTGTTTACACATTTCCATTCATAAAAGTCTTTCCCTCAGTCTTTCCCTTCCTCTTTACCTGTCTCCCTCTATCAGCAAATATTTATTTATGAAGTTCCTGTTATGTGTCAGAAACTGTTCATATGCTCAGGATACCGCAGCAAGCCAAACAGATAAAAATCTTGGCTCTCACAGAGCTTACGTGTTAATGTGGGAAGATAAGCCATAATAAATAAATGTATGATATGTCTTGTTGCTACAATAGAGGCACTGTTTTCCCCTTCACTTACTATCACAATTTGAGTTAGTTCTTCAACAATATATATTTCCCCAAAAAACAGCAGTATCTATCTCAGATCAGAAGAGAATCACTTTCCTTTGTTTTATGTTATTTATTTATTTATTTAATACATTTTTATTGATTTCAGAGAGGAAGGGAGAGGGAGAGAGAGAGATAGAAACATCAATGATGCAAGAGACTCATTGATGGACTGTCTCTTGCATGCCCCACACTGAGTGAGGATCAAGCCCATAACCCAGGCATGTGCCCTGACCGGGAATTGAACCATGACCTCCTGGTTCATAGGTTAATGCTCAACCACTGAGCCAGGCCAGCCGGGCTGTTTTATTTTTGAAAGAGTTAGATAATGAATCAGCGAAAAGAAAAATGTAATATTCACTCTGTTTCAGGAGAAAATGTTTAGGGTAAAATTAGTTCATTTAACAAACATTTGTGGAGTATTGTGAAACACGTAAAAGAAGAAATTATAGTCCTGCCCTTAACAACTTTATAATTTAATTGAATAAAGCCACAAACAACCAGGTAATAATCGAAGCCAATAGTGCCCACCTTATATATTTTAACTATGCCATCTGCAGCTGCCCACGATTGAGCCCACCGAACTTCCTGCAGTGCTGGTCACAGGAGTCCCTCCTTGTTCTCTGAGTCACCCTTGCCCACTCCCTACCTAGCCATTGTATTGACAGTCAGCTTCCCGCACAGCTTTCCCAGTGGGATTTTGTCTTTTACCTTTGTTTCTGAGTTCTGGATCTAAATCTTGATCTAGTGTTTCAGCTACTTCTGGAACACCTGCCCTTTTCTGGTCCATTTATCAAACATTTATTGAGCATCTACTTGAATCAGTCTTCATGTCAGGTGCTGGGAATATTAAAAATAATAAAGAAATTGCTTCTGCCATTGAGGAGATCGGAACCTAATATGAAGATGTGCCTGTAGAAATCATAGAGGAACAGATCAACACCCTAACAGTAGTATGTGTGGGAGGCTATGGGAATGGACGGGGAGGAAGCTGTTGCCATTGTCTGGAAGAGAGGTTGTAGGAAAGAATTCACAGAGATTGGAGAGCTGAGATGATTCTTAGAGGACAAATAGGAATTCACTAGGTGATCAACAGGGAAGAAGATGTCAAGCTGAGCAAAGCATGGAACAAAAGGAAGGGATATTTGTGAAAGAGCTCTCACCAGCACTCCTACAGAGAGAATTGCTGGTTCATATAGTAACTCTATGATTAAACTTTTTGGATAACTTGCACAGTGTTTGCCAAAGTGGCTGGACCATTTTACATTTCAGTCAACAATATATGAGGGTGCCTGTGTCAACACATCCTTGTCAGCACTTGTTATTGTCTTTTTCATTATAGCCAGGCTAGTAGGTGTAAAGTGGTATATCATTGCAGCTCCTACTTACATTTCATTAATAGCTGATGTTGTTGAGTGTCTTTTCATGCACTCATTACCCATTAGCATGCCACTGCTTCTTAATCCAGTGAGGCTAACATTGTCTGAACCATGATGGAGATGGCAGTGGTGCCCCTTGGGCCCAATGCTGTGAGCCTGGATTTAAGGCCCGTCATACTTGGCTCCAGAAATGTCTTATCACATGTCCCAGGGTGAGCCTCTGTATCAAACACCCTTTCTGCACCATGGGCAGAGATATAAAAATACCTTCTATCTCTAGAGTAATTTACAAAGTAATTTTCATGCACTATTTCACTTAAATGTATATGATGTATATGTGACATAGGTACTATTACAGAAGGGGAAACTGAGGCCCTGAGAAGTTAGGGAATTTGCACAGTCATATAACTAGCAAATCTCAGGATAAGGACCTAAATGTAAGTCCCCTAATTTTAATGACAATTCCATGGCATTATGATACATCATTTAATGGAAATTCTTGTACAAAAGTAATTGATACCAGAGGATGGAGGCAGGGTTATCTTCTTGGAAGAAGAGCCTCAAAGCCATATAGAGCAGGAAGGTAGTCTAAGGGTGAAAGGGACACAGGCAGAAAACAGAAAGACATGTAAGTTAACAATAAGGGGGCTGGATATGAAATTTGAAAGTATGATTGACACCTGTTTATCTTTTGAAAAACAATAACTTCCATCCTTCTCTTGGAAATTGTTCCTCCTCCCTTTCTAATCATTAAGTTCAGATGGGAGAAACCATGTTTTAATGTGACTGTACCTTCACTCCAAAGAAGATAGATTGATGTAGACACAATCACCTGATCCAAACTGGACCAATTAAAAACTTTTCCCAGAAACTGTGAACTTGAGAAAGTAAAAGCAATGTTAATCCCTTCCCTTTGATGGAAGTTATAAATTCCAGCAGCTTTTTTTAAAATTTAATAAATGTTTATTGTTCAGATTATTACAATTGTTCCTCTTTTTTCCCCCATAACTCCCCTCCACCCAGTTCTCACCCCACCCTCTGCCCTTACCCCCCCACACTGTCCTCATCCATAGGTGTACGACTTTTGTCCAGTCTCTTCCCACACCCTCCACACCCCTTTCCCCCTGAGAATTGTCAGTCCACTCCCTTTCTATGCCCCTGATTCTATTATATTCACCAGTTTATTCTGTTCATCAGATTTTTTTATCCACTTGATTTTTAGATTCACTTGTTGATAGATATGTATTTTTGTTCATAATTTTTATCTTTACCTTTTTCTTCTTCTTCCTCTTCTTAAAGAATACCTTTCAGCATTTCATATAATACTGGTTTGGTGGTGATGAATTCCTTTAGCTTTTTTCTTATCTGTGAAGCTCTTTATCTGACCTTCAATTCTGAATGATAGCTTTGTTGGGTAGAGTAATCTTGGTTGCAGGTTCTTGCTATTCATCACTTTGAATATTTCTTGCCACTCCCTTCTGGCCTGCATAGTTTCTGTTGAGAAATCAGCTGACAGTCGTATGGGTGCTCCCTTGTAGGTAACTAACTCTTTTTCTCTTGCTGCTTTTAATATTCTCTCTTTGTCTTTTGCTCTTGGCATTTTAATTATGATGTGTCTTGGTGTGGTCCTCTTTGGATCCCTTTTGTTTGGGGTTCTGTGTGCTTCCTGGACTTGTAAGTCTATTTCTTTCACCAGGTGGGGGAAGTTTTCAGTAATTATTTCTTCAAATAGGTTTTCAGTATCTTGCTCTCTCTCTTCTTCTGGCACCCCCATAATTCTGATGTTGGTACACTTGAAGTTGTCCCAGAGGCTCCTTACACTATCTTCATATTTTTGGATTCTTTTTTCTTTTTGCTTTTGCAGTTCAGTGTTTTTTGCTTCTTTGTAATTCAAATCTTTGACTTGATTCTTGCGATCCTCTAGTCTGCTGTTGGGTCTCTGTATAATATTTTTTTTATTTCAGTCAGTCTGTGCTTAATTTCTAGTTGGTCCTTTTTCATATCCTCGAAGGTCTCGCTAAATTTATTGGCCTTTTCTAGAAAATTCTTGAAAAACCTTATAACTGTGGTTTTGAACCCTATATCCAGTCATTTGCTTTCCTCCATTTCTTTCATTTGTGATCTGTTTCTTTGTCTCCACATTTTGGCTGCTTCCCTGAGTTGATAGAGTGGCTTTGTGTGCTAGGTGTCCTATAGGGCACAGTGGCTCAGCCTCCCCAGTTACCTGAGGTGTACACTCTTGGTGCACCCCTTTGTGGGCTGTGTGCACAGTCTTGTTGTAGTTAAGCCTTGATTGTTGTTGGTATCACTGTGAGGAATTGACCTCCAGGCCAATTGGCTGTGAGGATCGGCTGTGTCTACTCTGGGAGAACTTCTGTGCTGGAGACACCCTTATGAGACAAGACTTGCAAAAGCCTCTGTGCTCAGCTTGGAAGGGGCGGAGTCTCAGGGTGGAGCAGACAGCATTGGTTTCCCATCAGCCCTGCCCTAATAGGCCCCTGTGTCTCAGTGTCCCGTGGTAATCGCTGCAAGCACCTCTGAGAGAAAGCCGCCCTTGAGTTCCGCCCGCTGCCAGACAGTCCAGTTTCTCCCCAAATGAGTCTGGGTCCCCAGAGTCTTGCCCAGAACTGGAGTTCAGTGTAGTCAGGAGCTTTTGTCTCCCTCCCTCTTGAGAAAGCTAGCCGCGCACTCAGTTGCCAGTCCTCTCTGCGTGCGCATCTCCAGAGGATGGAGGTAGGGTGATCTTCTTGGAAGTACCTCTGCCTCCTGCAGTACCTCTGCCTTCTGCAGCTCCTCTGAATCTCAGTGTGCTTTTCTCTTTCCTCCTAGTTGTAGAATTTCCACTCAGCCAGCCTTCCTGTGGTTCTGGATGATGTCCGTTTTGTCTTTTAGTTGTAGTTTTGAAATTGTTGTGCGAGGCAGCAGTTTAGGTGTTTACCTATGCCACCATCTTGGTTTCTCCCTCCAGCAGCTTTTGATAATCAGGTTTCTGATCATGTGAAAGAGAATTATCTGCTATGAAGATGAAGAATATGGATACCAAAAATACACTAGATAAAAGGAGAGACAGGGAGGCCAAGTCCTGGCTGTGCTCAAATCTCTGACTTTAGTTGTTCTTGACATCAGTGACAAGATTTTTTTTTTAAATATAAAAGATCAAGTAAATTCCTAAAATTAATCTTTGCCATAAACCTTACAAAAACTGTACGTCTCATCCTCTTCCAATAAAGGATTCAGCGTTTCTGGAGTCTCAGTCAATGGTTCACATAATTTAGAGAGGTTGCCAGAGTATACAATCCTTTGTATAAAAATACTGGGCTGAGGATATGGAAAACCCTAAGATGTACACAGCACTGTTATTGGCCTTAGGGTGCTTATCATCTCAGGAGAAAGCGGCGAAATAGGTAAAAGGACTGGCAGGTCATCCACAACAGTGATATCATAAAATATGAGCCAAAAACCATATGAGTGATGGAGACCAGAGGTGCTGCTTGGAGTTCAGAAGAGTGAGAAAGAGTTGTAAATTACAGTGGGCAAAGATCCACAGAGGAATGAAGTAGGATTCAGATAAACACAGAGAAAGAAAATGAGAGGTCAGAGAGATGAGTTCAGTGAGTACCGTCTGTTTTTTGAGGATTTTACTTGTTTCTTCTCATAAGAACTTTTGGGTCAGCCTAACCTGCAAAGCAATCACAGAATCCCCTGTTTAAACAATTTGATCCAATTCTACTCTTGAGCAACTCCTATCAAGTGAGAGCTTTTCCATCCGGGGCTCACTGACCCTCACTCTATTTCAACAGAAATTACTGTCTTGTTTGCATCATTGGGTCCCTAAGTTCATCAGATCTACTATCACAGGTCACTTCATTGACTTATGGGTTTTGCTAGGTTTTTTCAAATACATTTCTGTGCTGACAGAAAGAGCCTCTTTTTTTTTTTCCTTTAATCCTTTTGCCACAAAAAATATATAGTACAATCTCTACTCTGATATGTGTAACTGGTTTGTCAAATTTATGACCACTTTGGCCCTAGCTGGTTTTGCTCAATGGATAGAGAGAGCATCGGCCTGCGAACTGAAGGGTCCCTGGTTTGATTCCAGTAAAGGGCACATGCCCGGGTTGTGGGCTCAATCCCCAGAAGGGGGTGTGCAGGAGGCAGCCAATCAATGATTCTCTCTCATCAGTGATGTTTCAATCTCTCTCTCTCCCTTACGACCACTCTGAATAAGCATCACTGTAATATTTTCAGTTGCATATCTCTTTACAATTCATAAAGCAACTCCAAATACCTTCTCCTAGTATCTCTTCGTGGTAGGCAGGACACAGATTATGATCCTTTCTTAAAATGAAAGAAGAGGTTCAGAGCAATTAATAGACCTGCCCAGACATTGTACTACATGACTGTTGCTCTAATTCTGCTCCATGAAAGTGGTAAATTTATCTATAAAAATGCCTGGCTCCTGATAATATGCATCCTGCCTGTCTAGGTACAGGATGGGCTGCTGGATCTTTCTTCTCCAGGTCAAGGCTTTGAGCATTTCTCTCATGAGCCCTTACCTAACCCAGTCCTTAACCCCACTTCTGCTTCCAAACCACAGAACAGGGGCACAAATCATGAATCTTAGAACCTAGTGAGAAGTGCCCAAGCTGGATGCACATCAGAATAACCTGGGTTAGTTTTAAAAATTACAAATCCCTACACCTATCTCCAGACCTACAGAATCAAAATCTTTGGAGTTGGGACCTGGAGGAATAGGGGGAGCAGTGACAAGAAAATATTTTCAATTTTAAACACTGAATTGTTTTTAAATAAAGCACAGAAAATAATATAACAAAAACACATGTACCTGGAAACTAAAATGAGCAATATTAACATTTGGTCATGGTTTTGTGGAGAAAAAGCTGTGCATAGATGGACCTATATTGTCTATACTCTGGAGGATGCCTATCAGGGTAATCAGATTCCGATTCTATGGGAGCTATTGTACAAGCCTTATTTTGTAGATAACTGATTGCAATGCAAAATTATTCTTGTCATAGCCATACCAATCCTATCTCTTCCTTTTACCCTGGGAAACAATCTTACTAGTACACACATGTCAATATTCCTGATCTAAAACGAGTCAGTTCATAGATTCTCTTTTGAACCCAATATAACACCTGCCTAGCTCACTCATGGATTAGGTTCAAAATAACATTCATTCATATAATATCTATATGAGAGTCAGGATTTCATAGTGTTTTGAAAATTATCTTTTAACAGTTTTCTCAGATCTTTTTTTTTTTAAATAATCCTTACAGAAAAATGTTAATTTATACCAGATTTTCCCTTTTGGCCTCATTTTGCTCCTTTCCTCCTCCTCTCCTCAGAGGCAACCTCTGTCACGAATTTGGTGTGGATCCAAGTTATGCCTTTATATTTTTCTTAACTACATACATACTCAAAATAACATATGAATCTTAAAAACATATTTAACTAGTACAATACTCTATGTGACAATCTGTAATTTATTTTTAACTTAATAAATATGTGAGACCTCTTCATGCTGATATATGTAATCAGTAGTATCTTTAATGGCCAGTGGTGTGCTTTGTTTTTCTATTTCTTTTCTTTTCTTTTTTAAAATAAATTTTTATTGATTTTAGAGAGGAAGGGAGAGGGAGAGGGAGAGAGAGATAGAAACATCAACGATGAGAGAGAATCGTTGATCAGCTGCATCCTGCATGCCCCACACTGGGGATTGAGCCCACAACCTGAGCATGTGCCCTGATTGGGAATTGAACCCTGACTTCCTGGGTCAATGCTCAACCACTGAGCCACGCCAGCTAGGCCCTATTTCTTTTTGAGACTAATTTGATAATTGATTCTTCTAAAAAATGTCTACTCTATTTGCAACCCAATGTTCTGGTCTCAAGTTTTTCTGTTTCCTATACTGATTTTTTTTTTCTTTACTGTATATTAGATATGCCCACTTTTTCATTCCTTAAATTGCTTATTTTTGTCTTTATGTTTTCTTCACTTGTCTTCTTTTCTTTCTTTCCCTAGAAATAAATGCTTGATTGTGCTAATTGCTTCTATTATTTCTGTGTTTGTAGACTTGCTTTATAATGTTATTAACTTCTGTTATTGTCTTAATTATTTCCTTCCTTCTACTTGCTTTCCTTGTTTACACACTGTATAATAACTATGCCCTTATGCTTTGAAATGTACTACTTTTTTGGTCAATTCTGATATTTTACAATTGTTTTGTTTTGATTTCTTGCTTAACACAATAAATTCTTTAAGAGTATATTTTTGTTTCCAAGTATAGGGTTTCCCAAGAAATGTATATACACACTTTGAATAATTATAAAGGCAGTGTTTATTAAAATACATTTCATTGTCAAAATTGAGCTACCAGCCTTATAGCATGTATACATTTTTTGGGGACACCTGTATATGGGTTGGTTTTTGCTACTACTTTTATGAGTTGTAATATAATTGCATTGTTGTTAGGAAATGTGATTTACATTAGATTTGATCTTAGAAATGCATAAGGCTTACTTTGTGAGTAGCAAGCATTTTCTATATATGTTCCATTTGGTATATATATTCTGTATGGGCAAAAAAGTTGGCATAAACTTTTGCTTTGCTTGGTACATTTGAGACAGAACTATTAAAATCACTCATTGTTGCCGAAACCGGTTTGGCTCAGTGGATAGAGCGTCGGCCTGCGGACTCAAGGGTCCCAGGTTCGATTCCGGTCAAGGGCATGTACATTGGTTGCGGGCACTTTTCTGGTGGGAGGTGTGCAGGAGGCAGCTGATCGATGTTTCTCTCTCATTGATGTTTCTGGCTCTCTATCCCTCTCCCTTCCTCTCTGTAAAATATCAATAAAATATATTTAAAAATAAAATAAAATAAATAAAATAAAATCACTCATTGTGATTATGTATTTCTTTTTATAATGTCAGTTTTTCTGGGCTATGTTGTTAGGTGCATATGAATTTATGATTATTTTTTCTACTGGTGCATGCTGTTTTCTTATTATATAATGTTCCTCTTTATTTTCATTAATACTATTATAGGGATTAGTGCTTTTCCCTTAAATTTCACGGTGCTTAATGTTATTATTAGTTTTCTTTTGTTTAGTGTTTCTATACACCTTTCCATATTTTTTATTTTCAATCTATCTATATCCTTTTAAGTATTTTGTAAACAGATATAGCTGGCTTTTTAAAAAAATCATATTGCCCTTTTTAGGTGTATCTAATCCACTTATATTCATCCTAACTAATATATTTAGGCTTACTAATACCAATTCCTTTTGTGGTGTGTTTTATTGTGTTTTGTAATTTTATCTCATTTCTTACTTTCTATAGTATTTATAAGTAGTCTTTATTTCACTTTTTTCCCTTTGCTGGTTTTAGAGTTATGGATAGTATTCCTAATATTTCAGTGGTTATTCTTAAATTTTTAAAACAATGATTATAGATATCTATCATCTCTAGTCTCCTCAAACTACCCATTAAATAGCCCCCTTTTTCCTACCTCTCACACTGTCCATTTTTCTTGTTACTCTTGTCTAGACCCAGGGTCAGCAAACTATAAGTAGCAGGCCAAATCCTACCTACTACCTGTTTTTTGTATAGCTTATGAGCTAAGAATGATTTTCACATTTTAAAATGTTTTTTAAAAGAACAATAGTTCATGACATCAAAATGATATAAAATTCAAATTTCAGTGTCCATAAATAAAGTTTTATTGAAACACAGCCACTCTCATTTGTTTATATATCATCTTTAGCTGCTATCTTGATACAATAGCAGAGTTGAGAAGTTACAACAGAGACCAGGTGACCCACAGAGTCAAAAATAGCAGAAAGCTCTGTCCAGACCCTTAACTTTCTGAATGACATTTTTTGCTTCTTCTTGCCATAACTTAAACTTTCTGCAAGCCATATTCAAAGACAGTAGTATCACCTCTTTTTCAGCCTTCCTTTCTCAGGCAGGGCAGCCTTGCCCAGCTCTTGGTTTCAGATCAGGTCTCTCACGTGCATGGGAAACTTTGGGTTCTCTACTATCTTATGGTTACAGAAATGTGGCTGACATGAGACCCAGTTCATGTGCTTCAGCCTAACTTAGAGCTTTAGGTTTCTGGTCCATTTCTGGTCCACAGAGATATTCATTTCGCCTTTTACACAAATCTCTCTCTCTCTCTCTCTCTCTCTCTCTCTCTCTCTCTCTCTCTCTCTCTCTCTCTCTCACACACACACACACACACACACACACACACACACACACACACACAATTGCTTTGTTTGAAGAGAAAACAGTTTTAAAGTAGAAGCTCAGAATTTGCATTGTTCCTTCTTATGAGCTCATGAGTCTGACCTCTAAACCAAGGGTCAGCAAATTACAGCTCTTGGACCAAATCTGGGCTGATAACTATTTCTTTAAGTAAAGCTTTATTGGAACACAATCACATCCGTTGCATATGGCTGCTTTCACTGCAAAGGTACAAGTAGGTAATTGCAACAGAGACCATGCAGCCTGCAAAACCTAAAATATTTTTGGTCTGATCTTTTACAGAAAAGATTGATGGCCCCCTACTATGAACAAAAGAGAGCCTCTTTTATTCATCTACTCTTCCTCACATGGCATTAAATACTAGTTAAATCATGGTAATTCCATGAACTGCCGTCTTGTTTACTTAACTGTATATCTCTGTTAGGCTTCTCAAAATTAACATTTAACATTGAATGTCAAATCCCTGACATTTCCCCTGTACCCTTCTTCCCCTACATGACTTTCTTCCAGTATTCTACTCCATGCCAGCAAATGGAAATCCTGTCCCTTTGTCTTGCTCAAGTCAAACATTTTAGGGTCAAGTCAAAAATTTTAGGGACATCCTTGACTTCTCCTTTTCCTCACTTTCCATGTCTTTTCTACCAAAAACCTAAAAACCAGAATCCATGAGTAAGCAATGCAACATGACCAGTTCTCCCTTCATGGAATAAACTGTCCCGGTTGTGAACCAGGCACAAGGAAAAGTCCGTCAGTGAGTGTTGAAGTCAATCTCATGGGAAGCTTGACATGAAACCTTTTCCATAACTCAGACTCAGACATCTGCTATCTTTGTTGTGCCTGTTGATATTTTCTTATCTTTATGAGAAAAGGAAATATGCTAGCCTTCTTCTAGTAAAGTCCTTTGGATTAAACTCTCAGAAGGAAACCAACCTCACCTAATAAACTCACCAGAACATAAAAGAACATGGAAGAGGATAATAAAACTAATGTGCTAATCAGTAAATGCCCCAAGCAGACCTTAAATCAAATAAAAGACAGGAAAGGATGCCTTATGTCAGAACTTAGAGACGCACCATGATAAGAAAACATTTCCTTGGTTTTGAATTGCTGGGGGGAAACAGCAGTCAATTCAGAAGTGACCTGACCATCAAGAGACACCAGTGGCAGCTTTTAAACAGGGGATGTCACCTTCCTTTCAGTGTTGGACCAGAGTTGATGGAAGCAATCATACAGCAAGTGGCAAGGTACCTCTGGCTTCCTTCTCATTAGCCGCATGACCAATGTGAAACCTGCCTCCCGGGAACTGGCAATTCTCCCACCCAGTCTTCCAGTGCAGGGTATCCAGCCACAGGCAGAATTAGAAAGTAGGTGAAGGTTTTCTTTGTCAAGTGTCCATCAGTCTCAAATCTCCCTTGACTACCTGATGGGTGGGGAAGTCAATATAATAATTCATACCACTGTGTTAGCAATCTAATGCATTTTCCTGTATGACTTCTACCATTCATTTTCAAAGGGAGCAGGCACTATTTACATAAATAGATGCATTTCAAAAGGTGGACTTCCAGCTTCACTGTGCCCTGCATGGAATACAGTGGCAGTGCTGTCCCTGAAAATGAAACTACCTACCCCTCCAGGCTGCCACAAATCAATCCAGATACAGGGGGAAGAGCCCTGGTCCACCTTTTCTCCGGGAGGAGCATCCAACTCTGATATCTTTCTGTGTAAGAAAGGAGAGGGGTGAGCACACTGAGGGGCCCCAAGAACATGCAGCTGGTGGAGCACATCGCCCCACTCTGTCACTGCCTCCCATCAGCTCTGTCCACGAACAGGTGCTATGAGCAGACTAGGGTCCCAGAGGGCTTTGAGAAAAATCTTTGCCAGGCATAATCCTAACCTGTAAAAGCTCCCCACTTTAGCAATTAGACAAGTCCAGAATGTGAGTCATTCTACAGGCTCTTCCATAAGTCAATACCTGGAGGGCGCGGGGGCAGGAGGAGTGAAGAGAACACTTTCCTAAATCAAAATGGACTTACAAGGAACAAAAACCAAATGTAACCTATGGCCCCTTCGTTGGACCCTATCTGAACAAACCAACCATAAAAGACCTCTTGAAGAATAGTAAAATTTGAATATAAACTATAAATTAGAAGTTATTAATGAGTTAGTGTTAATTTTGTTAGGAGTGATCATTGTATTATGGCCATGTAGGAGCATATTCTTATTTATTTTTTAAAACATTCACTTTTTAAAATATTTTTATTGATTTCAGAGAGGAAGGGAGAGGAAGAGAAAGATAGAAACATAAATGATGAGAGAGAATAATTGTTTGGCTGCCTCTTGCACACTCGCTACTAGTGATTGAGCCCACAACCCGGGCGTGTGCCCTGACCAGGAATTGAACCATGACTTCCTGGTTCATAGATTGATGCTCAATCTCTGAGTCACGCTGGCTGGGCTATCCTTATATTTTTGATGATGCATATAAAGTATTCAGGGGTTGTACTAGCTTCCTAGGGCTGCCATAGTAACTCACCACAAACTTGATAGTGTAAAACAACAGAAATCCAGGGGTTGGCTGGGCTGTCCTCCCTTTGATAGTTCTAGGGGAGGATCCTTCCTTGCTTATTCTAGCTTCTGGCAGCTGTAGGCATTCCTTGGCTTGTGGCTGTGTGACGCCCATCTCCACCTCCCATCTTCATATGGCCTTTGCCTCATCTGTTTGCCTTCTTCTCTACTGTCTCTGTCAAGTCTCCCTCTGCTTTTCTCTATAAACATGCATGTCTATGGATATAGGGCCCCATTAGATAATCCAGAATGACCTCCTTTCAAGATCTTTAAGTTAATTACATCTTCCAAGACCCTTTACCAACCAAGGTAACATTCAATCTTTTACCATATAAGGTAATGGTTGTAGGTTCTGGGGATTAGGATGTACAATACCTTTTTGGGGGCCACCATTCAACCCACTTTAGGGATGAGGTATCATCCCCTTAAATGTACTTTGAAATGATTCAATAAAAATAAATGTGGATGAAATAAGACAAAAGGTTAATTACTGATAAATCCAGGTGGTAGGTATATGGAAGTTCATTACACTATTTTTTCTAATTTTTGTATCCTTAAAATTTTTATCATAAACCAAATTTAAATTCTTCCTTTTGTCAAGAGAACCTCACTTAGGGAGTTATTTCCGTGTAGGAGAGAGGAGCATGGGCCCTGGGGTCCGAATGCCTGGGTTTGCATCCTGCCAGGCTTGGCATTTACTAGCTGTGGGGTCTTGAGCCAGTTATTTAGTTTTTCACCTATAAAATGGAAATAATACTAACTTTGGACAGTTGTGAGATTAAATGAAACACTGTTCATGAGCTACCTGGCAAATAGAAGGGTCTGGCTATATTCATTATTATGTTGACTTTTGTGGGATTTCTACTTTTAAAGATTTGACTTTGTTAAAGTGCAATTACCCCTCTTTGGGGTACAGGGAGAGGTGTTTACATTTTATCTTAGTATCTACTGCAAAAAAAAAGATTCCTTGCAGGTTTAAAAGACTCACATTAGTTAAGGGAAACATTATTAGGAAGGAGACACAGGGGGTCTACAGTGAGTGTATATGCGTGTGTTTTAGGGTGTGGGGAGCAGGAAGGGATGCAGGGAGTAAGGTAGTTGCACAGGCCTGAGGGAAAGAGTGAGGCAATGACCAAGGAGATAGGGAGATTACAAAAGCAAGGGCAACTCCTGTAGATTTTTAGGCAATGCCTGCCAGCCATTGTTCAGAGCCCAGTTATTAACTACGATGCTGAAGGAGTTAATGCAAATTCCCAAAGTACTTATTATATCTAGGAAACTGCTGCAATGCTAAGTGACTATGACTCAACCTAACTGAAAAAGTTATTTCTCAGGACTCTCTTCATGCCGAAACATTTATTTAAAGCAACTCCCTCTGCCTCGTGAGGGGGTTGCTGCTCGTGGCGTGTAGGAGGAGGTTCAGGAGTGATTCTGCAGTTAGGGAACCCCACTGTTCCAGCAGGGTGTGGACCTAGCCCACCTTAGGTGGAGTGCTGTGGCTGCTGCCTCCTCCTCCCACACTTCAGGTGTCAGTGTTCCTTCTCCAGGCAACTCACACTTCATATTTAGAGCGTCATTTCTTTTTTAGATCGAGAGCATGAAGGCTTTTGCTTCCTTCACTTCTCACTTAGCATCATACTTTCTCTCAACCGCTCGCAGTCACTGAACATTGAAAGACCATGAAAAAAATAAGTGAAAGAACTGCAACAAAACCTTAAAGATGAAACCAGCAAAGGCAAAAAGGAATGAAATGCCAAGGAGACATACAGCTCCCTAAAAAGGTCCAGAAGCTTTCTTGAAAATCTTTGCAACCACTCCCTCGTGTTGACACTTTCTACTTCCCACTAAATGAATTAAAATGATGAACAATAGAACACGTCTCAAAGTTGAGGTACTACATTGTATAAACAATGCCACCAAAACTTAGTATCACAAAAATCACCCGCAGACATGGTAGTGTTAGCTAGTACAAGGGTCTCAACATCTGGGCAGTTCTAAATATTACTTCTTGCTAAATGTTAAAATATAGCACAATATTTTACATATCAGCAGGATGAGCTGACAGGAACTCAACTGAATAAAAGTAGTCAACTGCAAAGAAGAAATCAAAGTGTAACTGACCAAATAGTGAATATAAGCAATGGCTAACCCTCTTGTCCAGGAGGCAGGGCTTTGGATATGAATCCCCTGTTCTCCTTTACTTGCTGCAAGTAAGTAAAACTACATTGTGATATCCACATCTTGTTCTTGAATAGAGCACCCCAAATGATGAACCCCTTGAGTTCAGTAACAGTAGGACTGAGACCTAGCATTACTAATAAGCTCCCAGGTGATGTGGGTATAGAGCCAGTTCTCAAATTTGGCTACGCTTTGGACTTACCAGGAGAGTATAAAATAAGAATGATATCCCAGAGATTCTTATTTGTTCTTGAGTATGACCTAGGTATCAGACTTTTTAAAAATTCCCCAGTGTTTCTAATCTTCAGTGAAGTTTGAGAACCTGTGGAATAGAGGTAGTTGATTTTCTTGAGGTCATGGGGGGCCAGATTCAAAGTGTTTGGTTCAATACCAAGTGACTGTACTGGCTGAATGTTAGAATTTTATGAATAGCTTTTAAGTAATAAATAACACTGCTTGGGGCACACTCATGGACATCCAGATTTAATTGGAGGGCCCAGACATTGGAATATTTCAAATCTCAGTTGATTCCTATATGCACCAAGGTTAAGAATCACTATTATAGATGTTGCAAGAAGGAATTAGAAACATCTTCTTAGAAGGAGTAGACATAGCTTAGTGAAGAAATATAATGTTTATGAATACACATATATAGTACAACTACTTGCTTTGGTATTTTGTAATAATAATTCTTACTTTGGGGTAGATGATGGTGGGATTAAGCATGGATTTGAATTAGTATATCCATGTTTAAACCTTATCCCCACCCCTACCTTTAATCTGATTACTTGAAGAGTTTAGAAATAGCACAGTGTTTTACACTTGTAGTGGGTATAAGATCAATATTGGCCTATCAGTAAAGGCAACATTCCTTGGGTGGACTCCATACTGAAACAATAAAGTACGGAAGTAATGATGATATATTACACTATTAAAGGTAGGAGGGAAAATCACAAGACAGGCCTGGAAATATCCGGTGACATTGGGAGGCTTCAAAATTGGGATCTCATCAGTACTCACATCCAAATTGACAAAGCCCATCATGGGGATGAACTGTGAATATGAGGTTTGAATAGGAAACACTACAGCCTCTGGCTTAAGTGCTCTTTGAATACATGTGGAAAAGACATATCCTAGACTTGGCTCTAAAGAATGGTGTAGGCAGAAATTGGTATAGGCAGAATTTCTATGTAAACCAGTTTATAATCATGATCATTATATAATTAAGACTGTAAGTACCAAACTCTAATGAGGAGAAAGCTTAAAATAGTCATCATGTAGTTACCCAATTGTGGGCAGGTGAATTACAATAAGAAATCCTGGAGACTGTTTAAAAACAACCTTAGTGTGTATACCCCAAATAGGCATGCCTACGTTGGATATAGGCATGAGTACCAAAATACTGTCCACTGAACTGGCAAAGTAAATGAGGACACTAGAGAGGACGACATGAAGCCTGACTCCATGAGAAAATAGTGGCTCAATGGAATTAAGGATGAATACAAAAGGTATGGGCAGAGATGCTCATTTAAGCATTGTCTATAATATTAATAAATTGGAAATATAGATGTTCAATAATAGGAAATTTCATTTATTTTTGTTTTTGGTTTCTTTTTAACCTCAACCATATTAAGATATAATTGACAAGTAAAATTATATATATTTAAAGTATACAACATGATGATTTGATATATATTATGAAATCATTACCATAATCAAGTTAATTAACATATTCACTTGGGATCTGGTTTATTAAATTAGGGAGTATTGTATCCTATGTAATCATTAACAATCATAATGTGGTATAATATTTTTTACTATGGGGAAATACTAATGATGAATTGTTGACTGAAAATGAAATACAAAGAGTATGTACAATATGATCCTAATTGTGTTAATACATAGAGAAGGGGTTAGGAAGATATAAACTGAATAGTAAATAATAATTGGGGAGATTATAGGTGATTTCACATCTCTTCACTGGAGATTCTCTATATTTTCTGAGCTTATCACATATGTATTTATTTTGTAATTAGAAAAACACTATCGCTTAAAAAGCAAAGCTTGCCTAAATAAGAAGAAACATGGTAGGTCAAATGTAAAGTAAGAATGAGGAAGTGTAAGAATTTATAGAGCATCTTTTGTGTTTCTCCAATAAGAAAAGGTTGTTTTGTGTCCTAGAAGAGAGGGGAATTTGTGGCACCACATGAATATGACAGAGCAAAAGGGATGTTCCAGGAATAAAGGTAAGTACCAATTAAATAGGAATTCTTGTCTTTGGTCTTCTCTGGAAGGTACTAAGAAAAGTCATGGTCACAAGTTATCTGGGAACAGGTAGATTGGAGGAATGTGGCTAAGTAGAACTCATTAAACACTGAGTGTGGAAACAATGCCACAGGAGGATATTTAAAATTAGCAAATGATGAGGTGGCCAGCCCAAACATCAAGTGCAGACAGTGTCTATTGTACTGTTCATTTGTAGCTGTTAGCGGTGATCTCTGTGACCGGCTGCTAGAAGAAAAATACATAGAAGAGCTTGCCGTTCCCCTTGGGAGCTAAGAGAGGTAGAGAAAAGGCAGGCTGTTGAATTGGAGAAGACAATCTGAATAAATCCAGCAAACACAGACAACCCAAGGTAACATTCAGGAATCAGAGTAAGAATTAGCCAGGCTGATAAGAGGGAGGGATGATAGCCAGAGAAAGGAAGCGAGTGCATGGTTCAAACAGGGGCCATTTGCCCATGTCCAGCTGGTTTACAGCAGAATAACTAGACTGAGAACAACCAGGAAGCACATGATCCAGTACTTGAACTGAGGGTGAACTGGGATCCTCATTCTGCTTTGCTAAGAGCCCAACATCCTGAAATGAAACAGCAAATATAAGCAAGCACATACCATTGGCATCAAAATAAGCAGAAAAAAAGGGTTTGCCTCCAATGAGATGCATCTCAAGGGGGAAAAAGTTAAATAGTGAAAGTTCTAACATGTTAAAAGCACCCAGACAACACCTTGCTGTGCTGGCTTCAGGTTGTAAATTGAAGATTACAAAAGCTTGGGACTCACTGTTTGATGCTTTGAGAGAGAATGAGAAGTGCCTTCTATTTTTTGATCAGGGACAAGGGAAATGTGTGTCAATCTTTGTGTGAAGATGAAGAATGCACTGAGACATCCAGAAAAGACATGTAACACCAGTGACATTTAAAACTGTTCTTGTTCTGTGCCTAAGTACAAGCTGGTGAGCTCTTGGGTTTCCTGATAGCAGTGGGCAGTCAGATCGATTCCTCCATTGCATTCACCTAGGAACTGAGAAGAGCCAGGGACAGTAGCTAACAATAGCCTTAGACTCATTGCTTGAGTCACAAATAAGTAGAATTTTGAATCATCTCTTGCTTGCTTATTTTTTTTTCTTTTTACTCCTCCTTCTCACCCAGGGAGTACCTGTCTTAATCACAAGAAGGAACCTCCATTCTCTGGATGCAGAAATCTAGCTCCTTCTCACCTTTGTAACATGCAGTTCTAGATGGACTTGAACATGACCAATGGACTAATCCCATGACTCTCCACAACCCACAGCAGACACAGCTTCTGTGTAAAACAGAGAGGAGTGGTGTCTCCACCTAACTCCAGTTCAGAAGTCTTCATCTTGTGGCCTCTTTCACCAGCCACATTTCTTCAAATGTAATCAGGGCTAACCCTTCTCTAATCAGACTTGGATAGGCTACTTGAGCACTGGAAACAGATTCAGAAAGAACCCAGGGCTGTATGTAAATAACTGATTAAGATCTCCCAGGGTGACTGGGGATCCACACATGCTCGTGCACACACCTTAGAGGTCCTGGGTTATATGCTAGTACATGCTACTTCTTATCCTCTATTCATTTGATGAGTAAACATTCCTGAGAGGCAAGGAAAGAATCCTTTTGGGTTTCTCCCCTAATCCAACGGCCCCTGACAAGCCCTCAGGGTAACCACTGGTCAGTTACCATGCCCTGTGGATTTCTCCTATAGTTGCTCAGTGAAGTACAAATTCTGCCTTCCTACCACAATGATACTGTTCATAATGATCCAGTCACCATGATCTTCCATTTTGTCAAACCCTTTAATTTTCAGAGTTTTACTAGATGATCAGTAACCAGGAGTAATACACTTTTCTCTTGACTTCTCTTAGGTGTTTGTGTGGCTTCACCTTTGTGTTATAACTCTTAAGGTTTTAATGTTTTACTCTCTCTCTCCTTAAGTATAATCTATTTTATCCCCACCATCATATTTCATTTCCCATTCATAATTTTGGCTGTTTGGATTCCTTTTTTCTTTGATTAACTT
The DNA here is from genome assembly GCF_963455305.1 of Plecotus auritus. Taxonomy (NCBI): domain Eukaryota; kingdom Metazoa; phylum Chordata; class Mammalia; order Chiroptera; family Vespertilionidae; genus Plecotus; species Plecotus auritus. The sequence continues at coordinate 166,787,908 of NC_137775.1, forward strand.
AGCTAGAGATTTATTTATTAGTTATTTTCCCCAAACAACCAACTCAGGTTTATTTTCATCCCATCATCTGTTTTCTGGTATATTAATTATTGCTTTAAATTTAGTATTTCTGTCTTCTGATTTTCTTGAAGTTCCTTTATTGTACATTCCCTAACTTATTTATGTTTTCTTTGTTCTTTAATAACTAGAGGCCCGGTGCATGAAAATTCTTGCACTGGAGGGGTGGCCCCTTAGCCCGGCCTGCCCCCTCTCACAGTCTGGGAGCCCTCGGGGGCCAGAGGTGACCCGGCGATCGGGGAAAGCAAAATCCCATCACACCTCTGCTGCTGCCACTGCCAGCAGTGTAAGCCTCAGCCAGCCTTGGTTACCTGAGCCTCGGGCCAGCCTTGAGCAGCTGGGCAGCCACCATCCAAGGCTTGCCTGCACCTTGGCTATCCCTGCTTGCCTGAGCCTCAGTCAGTGGGGGGTGCAGGAGGACCCAGACCCCCAGTGGGGCTGAGGGGACTCCGGCGGCAGGAGTGTGGAGCGGCTGGCCCCGGCTGAGGAATGGAGGATATGCTCAACGACATGAGTTATAACTTCCAATTTGTTGGATACCACATTCAGGCTTCAGCTTTGGGGGAGGGAGGAATAGAGGGGTGGGCAGTTTATTGGAGGAGCCTGGGCGAGCTGTCAGTCAGTGGGGGGTGCAGGAGGACCCAAGGCTTCTGGCAGGACTGAGGGGACACCAGCGGCAAGCGTGCAGAGCAGCGGGCCCCCCCCACCCCCCCTGTGGGCGCCGCCATCTTGTGATGGCATGATGGTCAATTTGCATATTATCTCTTTATAATATAGGATGAAAGCATTGAATGCTATGGATTCTTCTCTGAGTGCAGAACAATATATTTCTTTACTTTTATCTTCTCTAGTTTTTTATAGTTGTGTTTTAAACTCAATTTGTCCAAATGCAAAGCCATTTCATATTTCTCTTCCTGTCTGATTAAGAAGAAAATTACATCTTTAAAAAAAGGAATTTAGTCCGCCTCAAACTCATTTCTGCTTTGCTAACATAATTTGGAGATGCAGGTACAGGTCATTGTCTTGATTGTTCAGGTTTTATATTATGTTTTCTATTTTCAGTGGTTACCACAAGGCCTTATATAAAAAAGCTTCTTCATTCTTACTATCTTAACTTTTCTTTATTTTTATTACAGTTTGAGTAGATCTTTGAAGATTTTTGTCAAAGTTCATGGGTGGTATATTTTCTCAGTTCATGAATATGTAGAAAAGCTCTTCAATTTTCTTCATATGAGACAGACCACCTTGATGGGAATAAAAATCTAAGTCACAATCCTAACCTCAAAACTCTAAACTTCTACTGTCCAATTTTTGGTGCTAGCCACATGGGATTATTTACATTTATATTAATTAAAATTAAATAAAATGAAAATTTCAGCTCACTAGGACAATACCAATATATGGCTAATGGCTACCATACTCTACAGCACAGATACAGAACAGTTCTGTTATCACAGGGAGTGCTACTGGACAGTACTAAGGCTTGACATTGATCCACTGCCTTCTAGAATTCAGAGAAGGTTGAAAATGCCTGTCTTTTACTCCTTTATAGAATAAATTTTTTCTACCTACAGTTTATAGAATTTTTAAATGTCACTTTGTAAGTATGTAGATTTCAGTTTAGAATATCAATTTGCACATGCAAAGTGGTCTCAGTTCAGGAAAACTTTCTTCAATTGCGTCCTTAGAAATTGTTTTCTTTCCTCCCGCAATTCTAGCTGCTTCTTCTGTTTGGGTTTCTGTTTCCTGTCCTTTTTTTCTCAGATCATTTTCACCTTTGTTTCTTATTTTACCTTTTCAGGAACGATTCTCAAGTTAATCCTTCACATCACTGAGTTTATTTCCTGTGTACCAGATTAAGTTTTGTGGGTTTTTTCTGTAACAATATATATATTTTTTAATCCCACTATTGTTTTATTAGTTCTTATAATTCCTTCTCATCAGATTCATCTACTTCTTGATCTCATCTTGCTATCTGTTTTTCTTCATCTGTTTTCTCTTTATTACTTTTACATCCTGTTTCATAGAGGCTATGTTTTCTTGATTTTAACTGGGAATTCCAAACAATGGTCAGAACTTTTTATTCCAGGATCCTACAATGGCTCATTTTCAGTGATAAGTAGTCTCTGTTCTTTCAAGTCCTCAGCATGACACTTTTTTCACTATTTTCCCCATGAGCTCTATATTTTTATAGTTATCCTTAAATAAGGTAAGAACAATAAAAAGCTTGTATTTAACTATAAGAGATTGCCTTTTGCTCACCTCTTTTTCCTAGTTAGCTGCCAATATCTATATCTCCAGTTGGAATCCTGGGTGAGAATGTTCACTGTCCCAAGTCCAATTCCAGGTTTTAACAGTCTCCTTCCTTATCCCCCACCACCTTGTGATAACTCCACCTCCTAAAGTGTAACAAGACATGGTTTCCTCTAAAGGACTCGGAGGGGTAGAAGTCAGCTTGGGCAATGCTCAGGAAGCTTCCAGAAGCAGCAACTGTGTTGTGGAGCTGTGCCTCCACAATGTCTAGCAGGAGCAAGCTCTGCTCCTCTGTCTCATGGCTCATCTCTTCCTCCTGTTCACTGGTTCTGAGAAGGTGAATAAATTAGCAGATATCTATAAAGAAAGGACTCGTGCTCACTAGCATCATTAATTCTCCAAAAACTAATTGCTGAGGTCAATTCTTCAACCTTCATTGGCATTGAAGAAACTTTCCTTTCAAACAATAGCTGGGTATTGACAAAAGCCACATACAAGCATTGGGAAAAGCTGGAAGTGTCAACTATTCTCAGCATATGTGTTTCATGGTGTAAAGATGAAGGTGTTTACCAAAAAGTCACATATTTCTATGTCTTGTGTGCTCTCCAGCTTCCTCCCGTCATTCTTTGTTTCCATGCTCCTCAGCCAAGTTTGCTTATGGACTGAATGGCAAACTCCACTAGGGCTGTAAGGTCCTATCATTGCACACTCTTTTTATTCGTGCACAGTAGTAAAAAATGCAGGGTTTGGAGTCAAACTAAGTTCTAAATCACAGCTCATGTTTCACTAGCCTGCCCAGGTTCCTTAACTTCCTGGTCTTAGTTTTTCAACTATAAAATGGGAATACTAACAGGCCTGCCTTCAGAGGCTGGATGTCCAGACTCCATGAGATAATACAGGTTAGAATAATGCCTAGATAATTATGAGCAATCAATCAGTATTAGTTACTATTGTTGTTATTATTATGTTGTGAGACAAGTACTTTTTTCCTAGAAAATATATTCAGTGACTATTTAGTCAAGTATGCTTTCATTCAGGCAGATATGATGGACTACTTGAAATAATGCTAGTAATCCAGGGTCAGACATTTCTCAGCGGTGAGACCATGACACTTTTTCTTTTTTGGTTGATGCCCTAGAAAATAGAAAATAAGAGCCCCAACTTTGAAACCAGTTGAACACAAAAGCCTCTCACTGGGACCATAATCATTATTTTATTTTAAATCATAAAAAAAAATTAAAGACAAGGAAAAATACCTTCCAATACTGACATCACATTCCTTGAACACACTGTAATTTTTTCCTTTTCTTTTGAATAAAATAACAAGTATTATGTTAATATACCCAAAGACAACCTGGAATGTGCACTTCGTGGGGAACGGCATTGCCAATGTTTGATCAGGATAGCAGGAAGCACACATCCTGCCACTCCGCTCCCAAAATAGAAAACCTATTTAGCACTTTGTAAAACATGCTAAATGAAGTTTGCTCTCTCCTGCAGATAGAGATTTTACTTCATTTTGTGCCAGCGAAATTTTTGAAAATTGCATGAGGAGAGAGCAATTTTTGGCACTTTGGCTAGGAGTACAAAATGTTAGCAAATGGTGCTGAAAGGATCTTAAGTGTAATGTTGGAATAATATTCACACAACACTGCCTGCATCTTCATTTTTAACCTATTTACATATTCACAGGAAAAAAATGCTTAGCAGTTATTTGTCTAAATGGGCCTATTTATAGGGGAAATGGCATTCGCAATTTTTGAATGCATTAGTCAAGAAGGTTGCTGTGAATAACAATTCATAAAGAAAAATATAATTTCAGCTATCATAGAAGAATGTGAAAGGATATAGGTGGAAGAATTCTGGACATCAGTGTTAACTCTGGACACAGAAAGGAAAGGAAGAGGGAAGAAAGAGAGAACCTCAGACTGGAAATTTCCACAGAGTAAGTGGACATTGAGCGAGCCACTAAAAAGACTGAACAGGACCGACAGAATTTCCAGAGTTCTAAGATGGCTCTCTTAATTTGTGACCATTTGATCAGTACAGAAGTCTCTTTACAATGGAAGTATGCTATCCATCTGCATAAAATACATATCATTTCATTCATAATATACTTAACAGCTATCTTCCATGTCTATGGTACAGCAATAAAAACTGTGGCATATATGTAGAAGTTTCTATATATATCTAACCCACAAAGAGATAATAATCAAGTTAGAGAGTGAATGCTGTATTCATGAAACACCAAACGGATATTTAGGAGATACATAGAAGAAATGACAACTTCTGACACAGACTGGCTTCTCCAAAAGCAGATGCTGAGATCTTGGGAATCTCTGCCTGTGGAAAGAAGGTGAAGGAAGTAGGATTGAGCAGAGGTCAACTGCAATTATTTTTGCCTGTCATTTTTTTTTGCAGAACACTGTGGGTAGAACTATATAATTCAGGCCTGATCAAAGCCTTGGCCTACCCAACAGGGGCCACTAAAACTCATACTGGCCCTCAGAGTGGTCCTACATTAGGCACCAAAATGGTGAGTTTCCTTAGCCCTGCCTGGATCAGTCATTGGATGTGGAAAAATCTTAAAGGGGTCTAACCTCGATAAAGATGCAGCTCAGCAGCTGAGGTGGACTCTTCAGGAGCTGAGAACTGAAGACTCTGCTGGTGGCCCTCCTCAGTGTTGGAGAGCAGCACATCCTCAAGGGAGGCTCTGAGCAGTGAAGCTTCATGTTTACCGTAATTCATTTGTGAGGCTCTTTGAGGACTTCTAATTAAAGCATCCATTAATGAAGGTGAATGGATTTTTAGCAGAGAAATCTAACAATGGACTCATGTATACATATGTTGTAGTATAGAGATAGCTTGTTAACTAATGTTTTTATTTAAATTAGAGGTTAGAAAACTAAGATAATTTTTTGAAGTACAACAAAATATTCAGATAAAAATATTCTCCAAACTATGAAAAAGTCACAAAATCATTAAAAAAAAAAAAAAAAGATTTCCTGGTCAATGGTGGCTACTTGTACAATAAAAATATCATAAACAAAGCTGTGAGTTTTCTCCTGAGGAAAGAGGCCACCAAATCCGCACACTCAATCATTTTGCTGGCCTTTAGTGAAACATACAGTTGGTCCAGTATTGTGAGAGCAGTTAGTTTGATCTTTTGTAATGTAAGATGGCCAGTTTCGACCAACTCTGAAGATGGCCAACTTGGTGCCATAGAAATGCCCATATCCTTTTTCTTTTTTTAAATCTTCACCAAAAAAAATGTTTTTAGAGAGATAAATGGGGGAACAGGGGAGAGAGGGAGAGAGAGAGACAGAGAGATAGAGAGATAGAGATAGAGAGAGAGAGAGAGAGAGAGAGAGAGAGAGAGAGAGAGAGAGAGAGACCACTGTGAGAGAGAAACATCAATTGGTTGCCTCCCTAGGGTCCCTGACCAGGGACAGAACCCGCATCCTAGGTATATGCCCTGACCGGGAATCAAACCTGCAACCTTTTGTTGTATGGGATACTGCTCTAACCAACAGAGCCACCCAGCCAGGGCTACCCATATCCTTTTTAACTACATCCAGCTCTACCCTGCATGAAGGCATCACCAAGGGCACACATGTAAGTGGAGCCTCCGCAGATCACTCTGTGCCATATATTCCATTGTATCATTTGGCCCCAGTGTTCATTCCTTAAGAAGAGTCAGATTCAACTAAAACTGTACTAAGTACTAATCCCGAGTCCTCCCACACACTGCCTGCTTTGATGCCACCAGCACTGTGTGTAGTAAATAGTATTCCTATTTCCAATTTTCAGATGAGGAGACCAAGGATGAAAAAAGTCTACAGATCTAAATTTAAAAGTGTTGTGTGTTTTTTTGTTTTTGTTTTTTTGGTAAACAGCAGATTGATTTGAACATAGATCTGTGACTCCAAATCCATCCTTCTTTCCATTATGCATCTGATCCATCTTCCTAACACTGTCCATCCTGTGTGTTTTCTGTAGCCTGGCAGGTCCATGAAATATTAATAATACTTCCCAAAAAATATTCTGTGGTCAAACAAATTTGGAAATCACTAAACTAAACAAAGTTAGAGTTTTTTATAAGCACAGGAAGTCTCGAACATGTTCATGCTACCGTGCATTGTGAATCTATAAACAACTCAAAGGCAGAGGTTTCCATAACTGACTTGACCACAAAAATATTTTTCCTATGGTCATCTTGCAAAACTAAGGCTCCACAAAACAAACGGTGGGAAACTCTGCTACACAAGACTCTGCTATACAATCCTCATTCACCAGCTGTCAGAAAGTACTCACTGGCCTGGTGTGTTACATTACTGCCAAGCTGATGAAAAGATTCCAACCTCCTAGGCAAGCTCTGCAGGCAGTTGGGGAGACACCTTGCCAGCAGGTCCTACATCTGACTTGGTTGTACCAATCCGTTGCCAGGAGGCACAGCCATTTGGGGAGACTAAGTTCAGGACTTTTCTGACAGCTTTCCCATGAAAGGATAGAAAGATTTCAAATACTGAAGAAAATCAACAACAATTGTAAGTGACAATAACAACATTGTAGGGTTGTCCTGAAAGGCATTACTTAGAATTCCAATGAGAACCACTGTTTTCTAAATGAAAAAAAAAAAAAAATGGAAAAACTCGCCCTAACTGGTTTGGCTCAGTGGATAGAGCATCAGCCTGTGGACTAAAGGATCCCAGGTTCGATTCTGGTCAAGGGCATGTACCTTGGTTGTGGGCACATCCCCAGTAGCGGGTGTGCAGGAGGCAGCTGATCGATGTTTCTCTCTCATTGATGTTTCTAACTCTCTATCCCTCTCCCTTCCTCTCTGTAAAAAATCAATAAAAATACATTTTTAAAAAAATGGAAGAACTCATACACTCAGAACTACACACACACTGAAAACTACAACTAAGATGTAATATTCTCACCAATTGAAAAACTAGCCTGACAGCTATAATCATTTCAAAATACATAAATTTCTGGTTTGTTTGTTTTCTCTATTTTTAGGGAGTGACCTGTTTTTAATTTTTTGGTATTAAGTTAGTCTCATCCATGCAATTTGATAGCAATTGCTTCCCAGAGTTAGTCTGGCAGTAAGCTTGCCTCTGGTGTGCTCAGGTGTGAGGTTCTAGGATTTATGTTTCCATTTGAGTGTTGCCTTTGGACTTCAATGCCTCTGGGTTACTAGGACTGAGAGGAAAGCAGTTACTCATGGAGAAAAATGAAAGGTGGGTGGGATGAATAACAGCAAAGTCAGGAATCTAAGATGCCACAGTCTCCAGGTCCTCCAGAAGAACAGCTTCAAGCAGCACGTGGGTGGCAAGTCAAGAATTGGTTTTTATTAGTATTGCCATAAATTTCCTAAACCTCGAAGGAAATGTCACCTCTGTGGCCACAGTGGTAATAAACTAGGAATCAAGAGAATGTAAAATTCCACACTGGAAAAGGTGTTAGGCTCTTCCTTTAAGAATCCTATTTTAAAAACTATTTCATATATATATATATAATTTTCCATGCCTTATTAAAATGGCAGATGATATTTTTTCAAAGATAAGCTATTGTTACTTAAAATAAGTATAAGACAATAATTGAGGAGGTCTTCCTGGAATATCAAATGTAATTCATGTTAGGTGAACTTGAGAGAAAAAAACAGACATAGTCAAGAACCAGGTCATGGTGGAAACCGGAGTCTCTGCTCATGGATAATAACTCCTATGATCATCAAGACTAAAAAAGAAGCTTCAACATGTATACAGGGCTGATGAAGAACAAGATGACAAAAGATGGGTCAAGAGTCTCAGCTCCTGGCCTTTGGTTGCCCAAACCTCCTAGTCCCCACTCTCTTAACCAAAGTACCCCATTCCTACTGCCTAAGCATTCTTCTCTCCCAGCTTGGCTCATCTCCCCAAGCTTCACTCCCTTGCCTGACCATCACCGCTTCCACCAAATTCCCTCTTGCTGTTTCTGATATACTGAACACGTCAACCCCCACCCCATCCTGACTTCCCGAGCCCACCTGGTCTGTCACCAACCATCCAAATCCTAGCATGACAGTTTAATCCCCATGTCTATCCTCCCCTGGCCTAATTAATTTTTCATTTAAGCAGCTTCCACGAAAAATTATCCTTTTTTTCTTTAGTCTTCAAGAGTCAGTTTAGACTTAGTAGGATTCTTTCATCTAAGTGCAGGATTAGGGTTTAGAAATCTATCTTTGTACATCAAAAATCATCTATATTTATTTAGTTAGTGATGTTAGATGAATTGGCAAAAATAACCCCTGAGTCCCATAAAATCTGTGAGAATGGGATGAACAGAATGCCATACTTTAGCACTTTTAACATGCACATTCTTCAACTATTGGGGCTGATGTAGCCCAGATGAAGAATGCACATGTTATAAATATATTACATATAAAAATAAATTTTAAAAAATATAAAATACATAAGTTGGGCTTATTTATAAGTTGGGTGAATTTATAAATTGAGCTGTAGCTGTGACTACAAAAATATGCAGTCCACAGTATAAAATTGTGATCATATACCTTAAAGAAATATTGTCTTTAAGCCCTGAAAAATATGAAACATCTGTTATTCATCTCCACAGAGACAAGAAATTTAAATGGCAGGAAGAAAATTTAAATTGGATGCATTGAAGAATAGTGAGAATGGTTAAACCAAAGAGCAGGCTAGGGCAACCTTTCCATCTCACCAATGACAGGGACATTTTTTCTTAGATGACTTTAGAAATGTCACTTATAGACTTGAAGCTATCTCAGGGCCATGGAGATGATTCTAAATTGGGGTTGGCTTCTACTTGTAGGGGCTGTATTTCAAATGGAAATTTCCACTGCAGACAGAGATGAATCTTAGGAAAAAGGTTCTTACTGAAATGAATGAATGTCACAAAACTAAATCTCAGACATCTTTCCATTTGTGACCCAATATGTTAGCATTTTTATCAGGATTTGATGCCACTCTTTCATAGTTTGGCTCAGGCTATATCTACCCTAAACTAAGTTCAAGAGGGATCAAAATCTAGGGAAAGGAGAACCATCTCTTGTGAGTTCCATCTCTTGTGAGAGGAGAGTTCCCAGCTTCCCCTCTCACTGCTGAAATCAAACAAGGAACTACAAATTCTTTAGGGCCACACCTCTAGTGGGTTTTCTCAGTTGGTTGGAAGACCTCAAAGGTAAGGATTTAATTAGAAATTTAACTTTGGCTTCGAAAAAGAAGTCACAATATCTAGGTATTTCAAACAAGAGAGAAGTCGAGCCACTCACAAAAGAGTTTCCTGCTGAAAATTCCTTAGTGGCAAGCAATGTGTCTCACTAATTGGGGTTATGGCCAAGAGGACTGTCCATGGCCGGCCCTTTGCCCAGGGTGGCTGCTTCTACTAGGAATGGCAATATGCCCTTTTTGTGTACTCTGAAAGGCGCCCTATGGGGAGGCCTGAGGAGCTACTGGCCGCCTTTGTGGAGAGGGCAGGTCTGGGCAAGCCTCCGGCCAGCAGGGCTCAGCAGCCACCTGCTGACAGGGCCTTTCTTCCTCATAAACTAGTCCAGGGGATTCCATTAGAGAAAGTGCTGCTTCAAGCAAGCCGTGGCCACCTTTAATGATTTCCAGGGAAGGAAATGAGTCTCCCAAATCAATTATGACACTCAATTAGGTTATTTAGGCTGATGGATCCCAAGTGAAATCAGAGGATGCTATGTGTGATTCAATGGAGTGCAACTCTCCCGGCTTCAGGGCCCAGGGATTGCCACGTTAGCATTTTGCTAATACTCCCTTAGTACCTCTGTAAAGACAATGATTGGTGCCAGCCCAGTCCTGGGCACATAGTGGACACCCACTAAAAAAAAAGGCTCAGTGTAAATCTCAATGCCTATCTTTTCTCTGGGTTTGGTTAGTATCTAAGCACCCACTTGGGTGGCCAGGAATGCATGATGTACATATTTTACATAATAAAAAATGCTGAATATCTCTAATGTACAGTCCTTTCCTTTATTGATTCAAATGGTTAAACCACATGGATGTTTTTCAACAGTAAAAATTTGTTCTTATGTGAACACATGCCTTCTGAGAAAGAGAGCGTGTAAAAAGAAATAAAGGTTAAGTTCATATGCAATTCCTAGGAGACAGGACCCATAAGTTGTCTGTATATTAGACAGTGATCCAAATATGGGGCAGAGTCTCTGTGTACAAGTGTAGTTGAAGAGACCAGCTTACCAACAAGCTGGCGTTTCCTAAAGCACCACGGGCTTTCCCTAATGCACAACATGAAGAGTCTCTGTTGTCCTAAAGCCCTTTTGGACTCCCTCCCCTGCCTCGGGTCCTGACACTGAGCCCTGCCACCACAGGTCTTACCATTTCAGGGGTGCTATGATTGGTGGAAAGCGCCCAGCTAAGGTTGCAACAAAGTGACTAAAACCCACCCTGAATCCCGCTCTCCAGGCCATGTTCTCTGCTCACTAAATCAAATACCCCATATCCTCCTGAAGGGGTCGCTCTTTTCTAATTTGCACAAAGGTACCATTCCATCTAGCAGAGGCCTGGTAGCTGTGCCTAGTTGCATCAGTGTAGCTGTCTCTGACCCACTTCTAACAATACAGCAATTTCATTAAAAATGGTTGGTAGTGGACACAGACACCAGGGGGTTGAGAGCATGAGTGGGGGGAGGTAATGGGGAGATAAGGACACATATGTAATACCTTAATCAATAAAGAAAGAAAAAAAATGGTTGGTAGGCCCTCGCCAGTGTGGCTCAGTTGGTTGGGCATTGTCTCCTGAGTTGGTTGGGTATTGTCTCCTGCACTGAAAGGTTTGGGGTTGGATTCCCAGTCAGGGAACATGCCCAGGTAGCAGGCTTGATCCCCAGTAGGGGGTGAGCAGGAGGCAGCCAATCAATGATTCTCTGTCATCATCGATGTTTCTATCTTTTTCCACCACTCCCTTCTCTGAAATCAATAAAAATATTTAAAAATAAATTAATAAAATCCAACTCTATGTTACTTAAAAGCAGTTCAATAAAAACATACCTAATGACATGGAACAATGTAAAATGAAAGTATAAGAAAAAGAAAACTATGTTTCACCATGCAAATACTAATTAAAAGAGTTGGAATAGTCATAATAATAGAGAATGAGATAGAGTTTGAGACAAAAAAACAACAACACATTCTTATGCCTAGAGAGCATCCCAACATAATGACAAAAGTTTCAACTCCCGCCAAAACCGGTTTGGCTCAGTGGATAGAGCGTCAGCCTGCGGACTGAAAGGTCCCAGGTTCGATTCCAGTCAAGGGCACGTAACTTGGTTGCGGACACATCCCCAGTGGGAGGTGTGCAGGAGGCAGCTGATCAATGTTTCTCTCTCATCGATGTTTCTAACTCTCTATCCCTCTTCCTCCCTCTCTGTAAAAAATCAATAAAATATATATTTTTTTAAAAAGTTTCAACTCCCAAGGAAGATATAACAGTTCTAAAATTGTATATCTATATATATAAAAGCCTAAGCCGCTGAACGACCATTTGACTAGTTGCAATGATGCGCACTGACCACCAGGGGGCAGGCGCTCAACACAGGAGCTTCCCTGGTGGTCAGTGCACTCCCACAGTGGGAGCACTGCTCAGCTGACTGACGGGTGCCAGACGCCAGGCTCACAGCTGGTGAGCACTGCTGCGGTGTTGTGAGCCTCTCCCGCCTCCACGGCAGCATGCTATCAAACTGCAGCAGCAGCAGGTGCAGCGGGGCCAGGATGAGCCCCTCCCCAGCCGCCTGCCACTTCGCACACTACTACATCCCCCGAGGGATCTCGGATTGCGAGAGGGTGCAGGCCAGGCTGAGGGACTGCACTGGTGCACGAATCTGTGCACCGGGCCTCTAGTAACTAATAAAATAGCTTCAAATGATATAAATCTAAAGTTGATAGAACCATAGAGAGAAATGGACAAACCCTTTCTCTGAGTGGGAAATTTAGACACACCTCTCAATTTTTTATAGGACTGAGATGAAAAGAACTAGTAGAGATATAGTTACACTTTGTTGTGCAATAATTTTATTTTTTAAAATCAGAAATATGAATAACTGCAACTCTGAACATAAGGACTTGATCTAATCCCAGTAAAAAGGAAAGGAACTTACGCTTTATCTAGCTGAGAAGCCTCATAGTGGTTGTATAATTTACAGTAGGCATTTAAAATTTTTTAAACTATTTAGAGATCTACTATATTACTAACTCAATTTTATCCACTGATCTAGTGAAACCAACACACTTATTAACAGAGATGATTTGGATAACATAATTCATAAATTTGATTTACTGAACATATAGAGAAATCTGAACCTAATAACTTAAAAATATATATTCTTCCAAAGAACTCATGAAATATTTATGAAAACTGATTAAAAAAAACATAGGCCATAGAGTAATTATCAGGAAGTTTCTAACAAATGATATCTGACCACCACAGAATTAAGTTTAAAACCAATATATAAAAGTAAAAAGTCAATTGCATGTCTATATACAGAAATAGAAAAATGTAATTACCAAAAAAGTTATTCTATTTCATTTCAAAGGCACCTAGGAATAAATAATACTAACAGCAAATACTTATATATTTTTTATCATTTCCCAGACATATTCCTATTTGCTTTACATATTAATTTATTTACTATTAACAATAGCCCTTTGAAGTGAGCATAATTATTATCCCCACTTTAAAGATGAAGAAACTGAGACACAGAGAGGTTACATAAGTTTACACAAGTGTATAAATGGCAGGATTCAAACCCAGGCCTTCCAGTGCCAGATTTCATACTCTTAGCCCTTACTCTTAACTACTTCTCAAAAGTTATGCAAGATTTTTCTGGGGAAACCCATAAAGCTTTATTGAAAGACATTCAGACCTAATAAATCAATGGAAATGCCACATTGCTGATTAGAAGGAATTCAAATCATTAAAATATCAATTCTCCCTCCAAATTTTTCCTTAAATTCAATGCAATTTCAATCAAATCTGAACAAGTTGCTTCTAGGAATTCAACAATGATACTAAAATTTATATTAAAAGAACAAACGGTCAATGCTAAGATATTCCTGGAGAAGAAAAATAAGATGAGATAACTTGCCCCATCAGATATAAAGACTTATTATATACTGTATTAATTAGGGTGATGTGGTGCTGGCACAGAAATAATAAATTTGACCAAAGGAACTGAACTGAACTTCTGCTGTCACTTTGCTGCTACCACCTATTTGGCTACACAGAGCTTTCAACTTGTGGAACAAGTTGCTCCCTCAGAAATGATGAATAATTTTTGGTGAATAATTTTACTTTTATCGTCAAGTTAGTCAGACACTAATTCCTGCAATTCTAATTAAGTCTGTTGGTATAGTTAATGTGGCCAGTTCCAATTTAGAAGAATATGGAACTCCAAGGCTCTTATACAGAAGGCGCCATATAATTTTTTGGCCAAATCAGGATACCTTTGAGAATGGGTGGGAACCCTATTTGTAATTAAATTATACCTGTCAGACCAGGACAGTCACCCTACTTTCATTCAATTCTGTGCTCTTTTAATAATCAGTCTGTTCTATCAGTTATGTCAGCTGTTTCTAAGCCCAATGATACCTTTAAAAATTATTGGTCAGAATGATTTAAAGATCACAATACATATCTTTTTATGACAAGTCTACCTTGACCATTACACTAACTAGTCAACAACCATGGTTGAGCTGTGATACTTGAGACAATCACTCTGCCCATAAAGCATGGGCAGTGGGATTAGAGTATTGGATTCAAATCCCTTCTCCATCCCATGTATCCTTGTGACTTTGGGTCTGAATCTCAATTTCCACATTTATAAAATGTAAATTGTAAAGCCTATATTTCAGGGCTGTAGTAAAGAATGAACAAAATAAATATAAAAGCTTATGTAACTTGCAGCCCATAGTAGGTACTAAATAAAGAGTAGATGCACTATAGTTATTATTTATATTAACATGATGATTATAATTACCTGGTACCACTGGTTTCAATGGAATAGTATTGCTTTACTCTCTCAAAAATAGTTTGAATGTTTCTACTGAAACCCATTCTTTGAGCCTTAACCCCAAAGAAGTACAGCCCAGTCCCCATGATGCCTGAGGTTTGCTTCCAGATTAACAGGCGTCCTCAAACTACAGCCCGCGGCCTACATGCGGCCCGCCGAGGATGTTTATCCGGCCCGCCCGGTGCCGCTGCCTGTCCTGCTTAGCAGCCGACTCGTCCCGGGCCCGCAGTGCGCATAGGAATTTGTTCATAGTATTTTTTTTAAACTATAGTCCGGCCCTCCAATGGACAGTGAACTGGCCCCCTGTTTAAAAGTTTGAGGACCCCTGTTCCAGAACTTCAGACTAGTGCCCAGAGACAAAACCTATACTATGCTCTGCCTCCTGGAGACACTGAGCATTTTCTCAATGCAAAGCCTATACCCACCTATTCAGATCCCTGCAGATCAACCTTGGGGTCTTTCCAGATCACTCTATGGCCCCCAAGAAGTATGCTTTCTCCGTCTCCAACTTTCCAATCCTCTCCTTCCCGGCCCATCTTGCTATATCCATGGCAAACTATATGATGACTTCTGCCAAATAAAAAGCATAACGTTAATGCATTTATTTGTTCATCATAAACTCAACACAATTGGTATAAAAATTTGGGCTCCAGGTTGAGGCAAACCTTCCTAGTTTCCTAAAGGGACCCCAGCCTAACCCAAAGCCACAAACATGTTGGGGCCAGAACCTTCACTTATACCAATCGTTGCATAATCAACATAGATAAAGAAGCATAATTCCCTTGAAAGATTTTCAAGGTCCTCCTTAAAGTGTGTTTCCCTCACTATTGTGGTTCTAAACTATGGCCACGGCCTCAAGACCAAATTACAGCCTTTGGCAGCTGGTTTCAGTCTGGTGGTTACGGCAATGAATTTGGAGTCAAGAATCCTGGAGTCTCAGCCAACTATTCTCTGGGTAACCACAAGCAAGTAAGCTGCCCTTGTCTCAGTTTTTCTATCAATCAAATGGGGTAATTTTTCCTTTCTTCCAGCTACTTCAAAGGCGTATGTCATGACAATTACCCCACGGCCACAGTAAACCTGGAACTTTGCACGCAGTAACAAAGCTATTGTCAGCTTTTTTCCTTCAAAGTATAATAATTTAATCTTAGGATACTTTAGGGTTTGGATGTCTGAATGTTGTAGCTGGAGGTCCATTCAGGGGTATTTTTCTCTAGGGTTACTGAGCCACATACCCAATTGCCTTAGTTCTGGCGATGGAGGCAGCAGCATCTTCCAAAACATCAAACCAAAAAGCCTGTGTTCAGCTCAAGAGAACAGCATTGCTAAACCACATGGGTGGCTTTCTTTAGTCCCAAGTGCTCAGGCTTCCCCATAATAAAAGCATCTGACACCATTTGAAAAATATTCTGAAGAATATAGGTAATTAAGGCCTGGTGAAGATTACCATCTCTGCTTCCTGTCCTTGTGTAACACCAATATATTTCATTATTTGCCATGTAATTATTATTTTTAGTTCTAAAGGGATACTCTTTACCACTCTCTATTTTAATGATATTTTAACACTGATAAATTCTATTAGCTCCTTGCATACAACCATTAACAGACCTGTGGAGGTGAGAATCCACTTACAAATACTACTTTCAGAGTAGCTTTACGAAAGAAATCACTTTTTTTTCCACGTTGAAAATGTTTTAATACTATAGAAAGGGTAAATGTGCAGAAAGACTTAATTGGGCATACTATATATATATATATATATATATATATATATATATATATAATCTGTAATCTTTATTGTTAAAAGTATTACATATGTCCTCTCTTCTTCCCCGTTGACATCCTCTAGCCCGCCCCCCTGCCCCCACCTAGACCTTCACCACCCTATTGTCTGTGTCCATGGGTTATGCAACTACTAGTATACATACAAGTTCTTTGGTTGATTTCTTCCCACCCACCCACTCTCCCCTGCCTTCCCTCTGAGGTTTGACAGTCTGTTCCATGCTTCTATGTCTCTGGATCTATTTTGTTCATCAGATTATTTTGTTCATTAGATTCCCCATATGAGTGAGATCACGTGATACTTATTTTTCTCTGACTGGCTTACGAAATAACTTTAAGCTTGAGCTCTTATAGTTGATAAAAGTGATAGCCATTGGAAAAAGAAGAAAATTATACAGTTGGCAAATAGGTTATTTTCAAAAGAACTTAAACAAAGTATTATTTATATTACTGATTTTTCCTCTTTAGTATTGTTTTGTGTGCATGTCACTTCTGAATAAGAATGTAAGCTTTGATAATTTAGCAGAATATTAAAGTGTCACCACATACTGTAGATTATGAATACATTCTATCCTGTTTTCTAGAATGGTTAGCTAACAACCGAGATAGAAAAAAAAACAAACTCTTCACACTTGTTCTCTCCTGCTGTAAATAAATAAAAATTATAATACTGGATATTTTAGCTAATTAGAGTCCACAACTTTAAATAGTGTTCCATTATTAATGCTTAAATATATATATATGTATATATAGACATGTGTGTGTGTATGTGTATATATGCATGTGTATATATGCATGTATATATATATACACACACTAACAAGAACTCCAAAAAGTTCTGTATTGCATATACATTTATATAGGGGAGAGTAATTCACTTTAAACCCATATTACTATTGTAATTTACTAGTAGAAAGATTAGTCATCAATTAGATTAATCATCAATTAGAAATTGACATCTTGTACAACTTCAAAGTCTTGTTTTGGTTCTGCCACTAACTCTTTTCGTTACTCTGGGTGAATTCCTTCATGTTTTTGGGATCTAGTTTCCTGATAGTTATGGTTGAATTTTATCCCCCTCCTTCCCTCAAAAATAAAAAAGGTATGTTGATATCCTAATTCTTAGTACCTCAGAATGTGACTTTATTTGGAAACTAGAGACCCGGTGCATGAAATTCATGCAGGGGCAGAGGGAGGGGTCCCTCAGCCTGGCCTGCGCCCTCTCGCAATCCGGGACCCCTCGCTCCTAACTGCCCGCCTGCTTGCTCCTTACCGCTTGGTTCGCCACTGTGCTCACCAACTGTGAGCCCTGCTCTGGCTGAGCAGCCCTCCAGCTGTGGGAGGGCACTGACTACCAGGGGGCAGGTCCTGCATTGAGCATCTGCCCCCTGGTGGTCAGAGTGCATCATAGCAGCCGGTTGTTTTGGTCGTTCCGCTGTAACTATCACTGGGCTTTTACTATATAGACTGTTTTCTTACCACCCAATGAAAGGGAAGGTGGAAAAAAACCCAACACATTAACTATTGATAGCATTTGTATTTATGTTTCTCGTTCAAGTGTATTGACAGAGGCAGAAAAGAGAAGGGTAGAGATGCCAGGGACATGAGGATGGAGGAATACAAACCTATCTGGATCCGGCCCTTCTGTGACCTAGTGTTTGTGTTTAAGTTAAACCTTTTGCATCATCATCTGACAGACCATAGACTGAATTTCTAACCGGAAGTATTCTTTTGGCAAGCATACAGCAGCAAAGTTCCTTAGAGAAAAGTATACACTTCATTTATATAAAGGTTAAGTCAATGAAATTATTAAAATGGTAGAACAGGATTTGAAGGCTTAGCCTCCAAGGATGCCATCATGCCTGGCACACAGAAAGCATATGATAGGCCCAATATAAAATGTCTGCAGAATACAAATCTAGCAATCTGCTCTGTGTTACTTTCTAATAAATGTCAATGAGGAGAGTGTTTATAACTTGAAATATAGGCAGGGGAGGGGGAACCCAGTAGCTTCCCTCATGGAAATACATTCTCCTTGTCGATTCCAGGGAAATGTTAGGTTAGCACAACTGCTCCATGACTGTTGGTCTTCGCTTCTGCATCGATTAGGCTGCATGTGCTTTGTTTTTGGAATAAGGCACTGCATTCCTGGTGGGTTGACTTCCAATGGCTCAATAAATAGAGGCCCCACAGGTTTCTATGAACGCAATATTCACAGCTATTTTGTAGTTGTGCAAATTAAGACAGAGCAAACAATTAGGTTTAAAACAAGTTAGAATTAGAAATCAGCAAAAGATTCAAGTTCAGCTTCAGTATCTTCTAGTTATCTTCTCTGAGATGGCTGGATTATGGAGCTGCATTTTAGTTTCATCGTTTCAGTGATGGCTATACAGAATCAGCTCTCCTTCCAAAAGTCTTATAGAACTCTGACTACCTCTTATTGGAAACCAGCTTTTGCCCATTTAATTTACCTCAAAAGACATTTATTAAGGACTTTACTAGATTTAGAGGTGAAAAGGCTAAATAAAGACAGAACCCACCCTTGAGGACTTGAAATTCTAATGACAGAGGAAAAAACTCTCAAAGCAGATCATTTCAATTAAATGAAGCTCAAGAATAAGATAAGGGTATTGAATGCAATGGGAAGCTGGAAGAGGGTACTGAGTCAACCTGGGAGTCCAAAAAGGGATTCCAGGAGAGAATGATGCCTAAAATGAGTCCTGAAGGGTAATGGGGCTTTATCCAATTGAAGAAAGGAGGAAAGGGGGTCGTGGCTTGGAGAAACTTCATGAGCAAAACCAAGAGGCAGGAGAGATCACAGAATATGCCAGGAAGTATGCTCCAGGGAGAGAAAGCATAACTACTAACCTGAAACCCTCAATTCATGGTATTGCAAAATGGAAAAAAAATAAGTGTCTGGATAATATTCCTAATAGTTTTAAATTCACAGTGTAAACTGTAACGGGGACATCTTTTGCTACAATATGATGCCTGAATCAGGATGGAGAATTTGGTCCTAGAATTATCTTTTATAAATATGGATTTAATTTTAGAAAATCACAGTACCCCCTTGGTCTTGTGGTTGGTGACATGGTTCATGCCTGTTTCCTGGTCAGTGCAATAATTGGGTGAAACTTGCTGTGACTCCAGGTAAAACAAATAGAAACTCAATGGCCTCTCAAGTACAATTCCCTGAAAATTAGTTACTGAACATCCTGCACACACATCATTTCTTTTCAGGGCTCCTTCGGTAGTACTTTGCATTTCTACCCCAGAGTTGCTTGGTAAAAGGAAAGAACAACAGTGGGCAGGAAACCAAGAGTGGAGCCCTCTCTGACCCAAGGTCACTATTTGGGTGCCAAACTGTGGAATTTGGCAGGCAGCCACCCAAAAGTTTGGAAAGAACAACCTCTATTATTGAAAAAAATTCAGACCCACCTAAGTTTTAGCCTTGAAGGAAGACACTCTGGGTGGGGAAAAGCAGTTGTCCAAGAACCTCCAGCTTCATCCCCATTGAGTTTTTGTGCTTCCTCACCCCACACCCCATGGTGCCTCTATGACTTGGGCCACTAGGGCAGTACAGGGTACCTTTGGTTCTCCAACTGCGTGAGGCTGAAGTTTCCAAATACAGTATGAAAGAACAAGAATACTGGAAAGCCCTGACTGGTTTAGCTCAGTGGATAGAGTGTCAGCCTGCAGAGTGAAGGGTCCCAGGTTCGATTCTGGTCAAGGGCATGTACCTTGGTTGCAGGTGCATCCCCAGGAAAGGGTGTGCAGGAGGCAGCTGATCGATGTTTCTAACTCTCTATCCCGCTCCCTTCCTCTTTGTAAAAAATCAATAAAATATATTTTTTAAAAAAGAATACTGGAAAGACAATCTCTAATTAAACTAGCAAAATACTGGCTTCTCACCATCCAAAATTGGATTCTTAGGATAAACACTAACTTGAAAAGGCAATGCAGCTTCATTAGTACCTTATACTCATTCCTTTCTTCTGTTCTCTGTCCTGCCCTGTGAGATGCAGTAACACTCCCTTCTACAGAGTCAGACAATGCCCTTCCTGGCCAAGACCAAGAAAACACTTAAAAAAATTATATATATATATATAATTTCAGAGAGGAAGGGAGAGGGAGAGATAGAAACATCAATGATGACAGAGAATCATTGATCAGCTGCCTCCTGCACACGCCCTATTGGGATCGAGCCCACAACCGGGCATGTGCTCTGACCAAGAATCGAACCATGACATCCTGGTTCACAGGTCGATGCTCAACCATTGAGCCACACTGGCCGGGCCCAAGAAAACATTTTCAATCTGCACTAGAGTTTAGTGGTTAAATAGGCCCTGAGTCAGATGGCCTCCATTTGTATACCAGCTCTATTACTAGCTGTGCAACACTAATAAATAACTTAGTCTCTTTGTATCTGTTTCCTCATCTGTAGAGTGGAAATAATAACAGTACTTAAAACTAAATAAGAAAATGCATATGCTATATTTAGCACATATAATATATGATTAATAATTATTTGTAGTTATCTGTTTCACATCTACGACTCTAAAGTTTGGAAACCATTTTTTTTTAATGAAAGACATGACTTTAGAAACAGACTCATAGAGAACAGACTGACAGCTGTCAAAGGGGAGAGGGGTTGGTGTGTGAAATAGGTGAAGGGGTTAGCAAATAAACAAAACTCACAGACACAGACAATAGTATGGTGATTACCAGAGGGAAAAGGGGGGTGGGGCAGGTAAAAGAGGGTAAAGGGGGAATAAATGTGACAAAAGGAGATTTGACTTTGGGTGGTGAACACACAATGCAATATACAGATGATCTATTATAGAATTGTAAACCTGAAGCCTATATAATTTTATTAACCAACTAGAGGCCTGGTGCACAAAATTCGTGCATGGGGGGGGGGGGGCGTTGTCCCTTAGCCCAGCCTGCACCCTCTCCAATCTGGGACCACTTGAGGGATGTCCAACTGCCCGTTTAGGATCAGGCCTAAACAGGCAGTCGGACATCCCTCTCACAATCCAGGACTGCTGGCTCCCAACTGCTCACCTGCCTGCCTTCCTGATGGCCCCTAACCACTTCTGCCTACCAGCCTGATCATCCCCTAACCCAGGGTGGGCAAACTTTTTGACTCGAGGGCCACAATGGGTTCTTAAACTGGACTGGAGGGCCGGAACAAAAGCATGGATGGAGTGTTTGTGTGAACTAATATAAATTCAAAATAAAGGAGCGGAGGGGAGAGCAAGAGAACCGGATAGAACAGCCGGATCCGGCCCGCGGGCCGTAGTTTGCCCACGGCTGCCCTAACCACTCCCCTGCCAGCCTGATTGATGCCTAAATGCTCCTGTGCCAGCCTGATTGCCCCTAACTGTGCTCCCCTGCAGGCCTGGTCCCCCCTAACTGCCCTCCCCTACAGGCCTGGTCCCCCCTAACTGCCCTCCCCTACAGGCCTGGTCCCCCCTAATTGCTCTCCCCTGCAGGCCTGGGTCCCCCCCAACTGCCCTTCCATGCAGGCCTGGTCACCCCCAACTTCCCTCCTCTGCCAGCCTGGTCACACCTAACTGCCCTCCCTTGCAGGACTGGTCCCTCCCAACTGCCCTCCCCTGCTTGCCTGATTGCCCACAACTGCCCTCCCTTGCAGACCTGGTCCCTCCCAACTACCCTCCCCTGATGGCCATCTTGTGGCGGCCATATTGTGTCCACCTGGGGGCAGCCATCTTGTGTGTTGGAGTGATGGTCAATTTGCATATTATTCTTTTATTCGGATAGAAGCCTGGTGCAAGGTTGGGGGCCAGCTGGTTTGCCCTGAAGGGTGTCCCAGATCAAGGTGGGGGTTCCCTTGGGGTGTGGGGTGGCCTGGGCGAGGGGCCTGTGGTGGTTTGCAGGCTGGCCACACCTCCCAGCAATCCAAGCGGAGGCCCTGGTATCTGCGATTTATTTATCTTTATAATTGAAACTTTGTAGCCTTGAGCAGAGGCCAGGGCAGGCCAGGGCGGGCGGAAAGCTTGGCTTCCTCCATTGCTGGGGAAACCCAAGCCTCCTGCTCGCTCTGTGGCTGCATCCATCTTGGTTGGGTTAATTTGCATACTTGCTCCTGATTGGCTGGTGGGTGTGGCTTGTGGGTATAGTGGATGTGTGGTCAATTTGCATATTACTCTTTTATTAGATAGGATGTCACCCCATCCTATCTAATAAATTCAATAAAATGTTTTAATATAAAAGACATGGTAACTAAATAATAATAAAAAAAGACAGGACTTTGCACTGAACTCTAGTAAATGGAACAGTAAATGGTGTCACTTTTCACATGCAACTGCTACACAGCTACAGGAGGTGGCAGGATCTGATCCTCAGAGAACCCCTTCTTAAGTAGGTCCCACCCTTGCTATTCTCTATTATATTGAGCCATTTTAGCTTTAAAATTACTTCCCTCATAATTTGTAATTACATATTTACATGTGTCCACTTGTTTTTTCCTTGCCTCCACCACTAGACTGTAACTACACAAGGAATCTATAAGATCATGTAGGTTATATTTCCCAATAAAAATAGATAAACTAGGACTTAGAACATCACTAGGTTTTAGAACAGTATTAGTATTTTTTTAAATTAATAAACACTAATCCACCAAGAGAAGTATATACTGTATAAAGTAGCAGGATGTTTGCTGTTTCATAAAATAGACAATGGCATTAGGAGAAAGACAAATTCCACTAGACTACCTGCTGGACCAGAAATTTGTACAAAAACTTGATAACAAAACAGTTTTGTACACAGAAGAAACTCAGGGGCATGATTTTCTATGAGGAAAATCAACAGAAAGTCTTGGGCAAAAACCAAAAATCAGAATTGCTGTTACACTTTCTCCCATTCTGGTAATCCTGTCCACAAACACCAGTGGTCCTTCATAGAAGGGTGTGGGGACAAGATCATGTGGAGGGTTCTGGGTCTTACAGGAGCATGTGACACAGTGCCTCACCTCACCCCCAGCAATTACATTGATTGTAAGGGCCATTTCCTTGCTATTTATTGTATGACCATTCCAAAATAAAGGGAGGGAAAGAAGGAGGGAGGGATAAAGGGAGGAAGGGGAAAAGACAAAAAATACATGCATTTCTAGCTGTAAGAGAAAGAAAAATAAAAATTAGGGCTTTCTTTCTTTCTCTGGAGAAAACCACCTTCTGCACTCAGTATGGGGCACGTTACAAAGAACCAAAAGGAATAATGAATTCACATTACTTTTTAGTATTTCACTATGCACTTCCACCTGAGACATTATATAGGTGGGCAGTGGCCCTGCCCCTGACTGAAACATACCATCTTTCCGTTTAAAATAGAGGCCTAGTCACTGACATCTAAATTGATTAAAGTATTGCAATGACATTGCATTTGGGCTATTCTGTTGCCTTTCTACCTATAGATTGAACCATCTATTTATTCCTTCAGGGAAAATGTGAAAGGAGAAGAAACTTTTTGCAACCCAGGTAGCTGTAATTTGCCTACAAGTATTAAAAGGATTTTAATTTAAAAGATATTTACAAATACCTAACATTCTGTACTATACTGTGGCTTTTAATAGTTAACCATTTATATTCATCATTACTGGCAGAAAAACAACTCAAAGAACTCAAGAACTTTCCAAGTATCTTTAGTTTCCTACAAGCTAGATTTTCTCAATTTGATAGACATATGAAAAGGGAAAGATCTCAAAGTCTGGTAGCCAAAGCTCTATTCTAATCTCTCTGATTTTCCCATGATTGTTTTACATGTCCACGTCTTTTTCTCCCAATTTAGATCGTACATTTATTTGGAGGATCTGTGGGCCAGTGTATATACCATTCCTAGCATGTGAATGGCATTTATTGTTAAAGAAAATTAGAGCATCGCCACTCCTTCCATTAGGAGTCTGAGCAGTTATGCTTCCTTTCCTTTTCAAAGTTTCCTTTTACCATATTAAGTCCCCCAGTCCTCCTTTCATGTTACTTTAGGAGGCTGATCAAAATCTTTTGTTCTTACCTCCCCTCCCCATAAAAGAAAATTAGATTTGTTTTCAGGCTTTAGTTCTGCTACAACAAAGTGAAGCAGCTGTTTTCATTACTGTCCATGCGTCCCATCAATCACTGAAGGGAATCACTAAAAGCAATCAGTGAACAAGGTCAACAGCACTCCGCAGAGGGCCAGTGCAATGGTACTTGTGCAGATCAAAATGAAGATTGGAAAAAGGATGACAGTGCTTCACACCCGCGAGAGGCCCAGTAAGGCTTCTTAGGCAGTCACCTCTAGCGGGGAAGAGAAAGATAAGTGAGTGAAGGGAATTATTTTTATTGCATATCAGCTCTCCTGATACCAATGTTTGTTAATGTAACAAAGAGCTAAATGGTTCATTGGGGGGTTAGGGTCATCATTTCGTGGTACAAGGACTGAGGTTTTGAACTTGGAGACAAAGAGCCTAACGTTTCATAGGTCCTGGTCTTCTCTAGCTGTTTGTGTTGTTATGTTCAATGAAGACTTGCAAAATCTTCCACAGACATAGATATCAGTTGGGATTACTAGTTCTGACAAAACAAAAAACAAAAACAAACAAAAAAACACACCACTTTGATTTACTTAAGCAAAAGGGAATTTAGTGGAAAAATGTGAGAATTATGAGAATCAAAGATAAGGCTGAAGTGCCAGGCCTTAAAAAGGTAGAGTCCAAGAGGCTCAGGTGGGGTCTTCTGAAGCAGGAACTATTTAGCCGTCAGGACTAAATGAATTCTGACAGTTTCCCCATCTTTGTACCTCTCAAAGTCCCAGGAAAAAGTTTAATTTGCCATATTTTGTCACCCCTTTAGGTAGGGCTGGACCAGGGACCTTGATTTTTGGCTCTATGAAGACTGCAAAGAAAGGAATATGGGGTGGAGGTGGGGAGGTGCTGGTGTTAATTAGCCGTAAGGAAATCTGAGTGTTGTTTTCAATTTCAGAAGCTATGTATCCTGGATAGCCAAGATGTAGTTAATGTTCAGCAATAGCTTAAACCCTAAAGGCCAGGAGCCATCTACTCAACTTACATTAACACCACATAGAGCACATGTATATTTTCGGTATGAAAGCTAACAGGCTAGTTTCAGTAAATAACCCAGTGCCTGATGCACAGTAGTTGCTCAATTTTTTCTTTAATGGGTAAACTTTTCTACATTGTTATTTGTTCTCATCCTTTCTTTTTCGTCTTTTATATGTTCTAACATTTAACAAATATTCCCGTAAGAGAAAGTTCAATGCAGTAAAGAGTAGTGGAATAGAATCTTTTCTTACTTCTGCCCAATGTGACCTTGGGCACAGGTCCCAACTGCTCTGGGTTTATTTCTTCACCTGTAAAATGAAGTGGTAGAGGTAGATGCTCTTGAAGAACCTGTCCAATTTTGTAAGTCTAACATCATGGTCACAAATACATAGATGACAGAGACTCAGCTAACTTAAAAAAAATGTTTATAATTTTCATAGTATGAGGTGGCTCTACCCTGAATCTGGACAGAAAGTAAAACCTAACTTACCTGGTAGCATTTAGGAGAAATTGCCAATATTGTAAAATATCTAGATCACTGTTATCAAACTTTAAAAGAAAGGCAGCAGAATCAACTTTTCAAATGAAATCTTACATTGAATCCCAATGTCTAAAACAAAAGTAAAAAAACTCTGACTGAAACAAAGAGTGATGTATGGATCCCCATCCTCGCACCGTCTCCCACAGACTCCTAGAAACACTATTTGACATTGCTCATCTAATTCCTGATAGAATATCCCTAGACTTTTCTGTACCTTGTGATAGTAAAATGTGATTAGCAATTTCATTCAGGTAGGAAAAAAATATTTTCCACAGGCAAGTATATATTCTCTTTCAATGACATTAAAAAGACTTAGATAATTTGTTAGTCTATTAACAATTTTAATTTGAAAAAAAACTAACAGCCACTAATCAATCACCTATACTACTAACAACTAGTAATACATAGTCTAGGCCAGTGGTCGGCAAACTCATTAGTCAACAGAGCCAAATATCAACAGTACGATTGAAATTTCTTTTGAGAGCCAAATTTTTTAAACTTAAACTTCTTCTAACACCACTTCTTCAAAATAGACTCGCCCAGGCCATGGTATTTTGTGGAAGAGCCACACTCAAGGGGCCAAAGAGCCGCATGTGGCTCGCGAGCCGCGGTTTGCCGACCACTGGTCTGGCCTATTGTATCAAACTGAAAATTTAGCTTCCAAAACATTTTTCTACTTATATAACAGCTAATTTGTAAAATATGGAGACTCTCCAATATAAAAATCAATACCATTTAAAACTTTGCTTATAATTCTAATTTTTAGAAGACATTTCCTATACAATTTTTTCCTACATTCCATTTCAGAGGAAAAATACATATGTCGCCAAAGTCATTTAGCAAATGCCCTTTTCTTTAATCACCAAAAGTGAGATTGAAAACATATCCTGTATAATAAAAGGCTAATATGCAAATTGACCGAATGGCGGAACAACCAGTTGCTATAACATGCACTGACCACCAGGGGGCAGACACTCAACCCAGGAGCTGTCCCCTGGTGGTCAGTGCACTCCCACAGGGGGAGCGCCACTCAGCCAGAAGCACTGAGCTGGGCTCACGGCTGGTGAGCACAGCACTAAGGATGTCTGACTGACGGCTTAGGCCCTGAGGGCTCCCAGACGGTGAGAGGGTGCAGGCCGGGCTGAGGGCTCCCCCCACTGAGTGCATGAATTCCATGCACTGGGCCTCTAGTTAAATGACATAAAAACTGTCATCTTTATGGTTAACAATGTTAACCTTCTTAGCCTTAGCAAAGAGAAGCAATTGTTCTTCTCATAAAAGTAGTCCATTTTTCTTGGAAATATAAAAAAATCATTAAGATACATCTTATCTTGGACCACAGGTTTCTACCCATAAAATGCCAACCATAAATCATAGAGTATGAGGTTTGCAAAATTCAAACATCCGTATTAAAGTGATCTTTATTTTCTAACACCCATGTAGATAACAGCCATCATGTTAGCTTAAATAATGGACTAGTCTTGAAAAAATAAACAGGATTATGTGGTCAATTTATCGAAGTCACTGAACTATAACGATGCCATGTTCTGATCAAAGCAAAAAGTTTTAAGATTTTTCTGTAATACATTTTCACTGCAGGCAACAATTAAAGGTGTATTTTATAGTCATTGGTTACCCTGCTGACCTCTCTTGGCAGAATATAACGTTTGAATTGTCCAGGTACAACAATTACATGGCATGGCTTATTAGATGGATTTGTTTGTGCCTTATAACCAAGAAGAAAATCAAAAGTCATCTCTCATTGTTTAAAAATGTCTCTACTTCCTAGTCTATGCTGATTATTCCAATCCTTCTTCTGATCTCCTGATCAAAGGTTTCAAAATTCACTTTATCATAAATATTTAAGAAATACTAAGTATAGTGTAGGGATGTGCAGATGCTGTTGGTGCCCTGACTCTATTACTTCATTACTTACCATTTCCAGACAGGACAGCCTCACTCCCCACTCCCAGCAGCTTGAAGGCTTTCTCTGGCAACCAGAACCTACTCTGCATGCACATGGGCCAGACCAAGTTACTGGGAATTAAAGATTTCCCTCTCTCAGACTAACTCTCAACCAATGTGCTGGGGGCTAGGGCTGGATATCCTAGCCCTGGACTGGATATTCTAGCCCCTAGCACCTTGGTTCAGGTAATTCTGAGGTATGTTGTATATGGCCTCCCAGAGTTCCTAGATAGAGTTAAGATCTAACTGCCCAGTGGTTATTTGCTTGACATATATACTCTTTACTAGTTCCCCTGTATTATTTGCCTCACTTCCCCATTCCCCTATCACATCTGTAATAAACTACTCACACTTAAATTCTTATCTCTAGGTCTGCAAAGGGAACCCAGACTAAGAGGAGGAGGTATAACGATGAATACAATAGGGATTTTATCTTTTAAGAATTCACAATCTAGAACAGGAGACCAATAATAAAAAGACAAAATCAATACCAAAAATGAAAATATGCAGTATTAGTCTCCTTACTCTAAGATGTCATCCTACCTTGTAGCCAACACTGATACTGTTCTACTATTACCTGGATAATAGACTGTAGCCAAAGGGTTACAAAGAAGGTA
The DNA here is from genome assembly GCF_963455305.1 of Plecotus auritus. Taxonomy (NCBI): domain Eukaryota; kingdom Metazoa; phylum Chordata; class Mammalia; order Chiroptera; family Vespertilionidae; genus Plecotus; species Plecotus auritus. The sequence goes on from NC_137775.1 coordinate 166,816,247, forward strand.
GGAGTATAAACTTGACAGTCTAAGGGTGGAAGATGTTCGCTTTCAACTTGGTAAGTGAGAGACAGAAAGGATATGAGTATCTTTAAAAAATACAGGGTAGATCATGACATGCCATAAAAAGGCATTAATACACCATACAATCTTTCAAAAGAGAGCTGGCTTATTATCACAGTCCTCTAAATTAAACATTTAGTGGGAACAGGATGAAAGGACATGGCATCTAATGGCAACAATTCCAATCCAAGGCCTGATGAAAAATGTTGACCATTATTACATCTACAATTTGAATTTAAAACTATTTCAAATGGTATTATGGAAAATTACAAGGGAAAAAACCTGGATTCAAACCTGTATCTGACACCTGTTAGCTATGCAACCTTGGATGCTTTTCACGTTCTAATTTATTTTCTCTGAGATTCAGTTTTCTATTTGATGAAATATTTATAATAGACATGTCTTTCCTGCCTGCTTCACAAGGTCAAAGTTAAAGAAATCTATTAACTGTAAAATCCCATAATTTTCTTAAGCTAGACTAGTCTTGCTTTCTACCATCGATGTGCTTCATCATCTTGATGCCAAATACCAATTTTTAGGGACTTACTTCTTAACAGAGAAAACCACCTAAACTGAAATTTGAAATTTCTTTAAGGACAAAATACTGACTTTAAGTAGAGATAACCCATTAAAGTCCCTGTTCAATTCCTACGAGGTTTCAAAATTGTACCTCACCTATTTAAAAGTCACATGAAGTGGCCATTCGCCTAGGTACTTGTCTGAGACTCTCAAGGTAACCCATGATAATGGGGTCTAAAGATGACCTTATAACCACTGACCAGAATATTGAGAAAATACCCATCAAAATATTTCTTTACATGCTACATTTTATAACTATATGGTTACAAAAACATAACGTCTTTTTACACTTTCCAAAGTTCTTTATTACTTTTATTTCATCTGATCATCTATTAGTTCCGTCAGGTAAGGCAGATTTATGCTTGTCTTAGGAGGAAAAAACTTATGTTCAAAATCATTTCGAGGCATAACTTAAATTATATTTCCGGTGCTCAACTTCTTTTGGTGTTCATACTACATCATATTAAACAAATTTTACATTTTAAATTATTCAACAGCACCAGTGATTCTACTTCTAAATAGTAACACATTCAAGTCTGAAAATATTCCTAATAAAAACTGTATAACAGCCCCATTCTAAGTCTTATCAGAAAGAATCATTTACCAACCAAATTAAATCTCCCACTCAGAAAAGTATATTAAACAATTTAAAATGATTAATATCTTAAAACACAGGTTTTGAAGAATCATCTTAAAAATGTGAATGTCTAAGCTTTAAAAATACAGATGAGATTAAGTTTAAAAGTAACTTAAAAGAATACCTTATGAATAACACTAATATTTAATTGACGTGGTTTAACTACTGAATTGGGGATATGGATTCTAGCCTCATTTCATTTTAACCTCTCTGAGCCTCAGTTAACATTAAAACAAAAAATCGTAATAGGAAATTTTACTCTCACTATATAATCAAGTCCTGGAAAACCATGAATACTATGAAAAAGTTAATTATTAGAGGCAAAAATCAAGACTTCTGAACCAAACCAAAATTAGATCAAAACATTTATTTTTTGTGTTACAAAAGCAAAAATAAAGCCAAGCAAGTAATGAAATAAACATTTTCTAAGTTTATTCATCCTGGATTCTGTGCCCTAGAATTTACAATAGTTCAACTTTAGGTTGCTTCAAAACTTCTTCTGGATACTATGAGGTCTCCATCTTATAACCATGTTTCTCTAGTTCAGCTCTAAAATAAAACACAAAAATATAATATCACTAGACATTCTTTATGATAAAGAAACAGGTGGTTTTTAGAAATAATGCAATAAATTAAAAATGAACTAAATCTAGGCACCAATTAAAAATACTACCAAATTATTTTAGTCCCTAGAAATAAATCTATGTAAGAAATTGGATGTGAATCAACACAATGCTAATAAAATTTTAATTTCCCATTAGTATTTCATATTCCTTAATTTTCTGATAATCTATTTATGGAAGAAATAGAAGAAATTCACCATCTTCCAAATACCTTCCAAATACCATAAAATGTTAATAAATATTTAAATAAATTTTAAGAATCATAAACCATATAGTTAAGAACACAAAACACTGATATCAATCTTTAGGGATTTCATAATCATCACAATAGGTGATTTCCATATTTACATACACTGAGTGGCCAGATTATTATGATCTCTGGACGCATAATAATCTGGCCACTCAGTGTATATCATATATAATAAAAGGCTAATATGCAAATTGTCCTCTCGACCAGGAGTTCGACCGGCAGGCAGGCCGGCCAACCGCCCATGTCCCCTCCCCCTGGCCAGACCCCACCCATGCACAAATTCATGCACCGGGCCTCTAATGCCCCCATGCCAGCCTGGTCACCCCCAACTGCCCCCCTCTACTGGCCTAGTCACCCCTAACTGCCCCACCCCCGCCAGCCTGGTCGCCCCTAACTGCCCCCCCCCCGCCGGCCTGGTCGCCCCCAATTGCCCCCCCTGCCGGCCTGGTCGCCCCCAATTCTCCCCCTCCTGCCGGCCTGGTTGTCCCCAACTGACCCCCTGCTGGCCTGGTTGCCCCCAACTGACCCCCTGCTGGCCTGGTCACCCCCAACTGCCCCCCTCCCGCTGGTCTGGTCGCCCCCAACTGCCCCCCCCCCCCTGCCGGCCTGGTTGCCCCACGCAGCCTGCTGTTCAGTCATTGGTCATCCCTCACTACCCACCCCTGCTGGCCTGGTCACCCCACACAGCCTGCTGTTCAGTCATTTGTCCGGTTGTTTCAGTCGTGATGGCCCCTGGCTTTTTATATATATTAAGGTAAGTTATAAACTATTAAATTAGACTTTACTTTCCTAATTTTTAATGTTAATAAAAAAATCTCAAAAATTATATCGGAATACACAGTTTAAAAAGACATTTTTTATAATTTTAAATAATTTATTCAACCTGAAGTTTCTGAAAATGTCAACTGCAATAGTTGATCAGCCTTACATAAAACATTTGCACAATAAAGTTTAGTTCTATAATGAATTTCAGCTATTTAAACTACCATTCCAAATATCACCAGCAACTTACCAGCCATAATTCTGATTTTATAATAGTTGACCACAAAATTATTTGAGGGCCAATCCATGATAAAACATAATACAAATATGAAGTATGATTAATGTGCCCTACATCATTTGTCCTCAAGTATAATTTAGCTTAGCCACTATCATACTATCCAGTGTAAAAACAATGTAAAAAGCACATGGTGGGAATGATGTATAATATTTATTATTCATTTCCTCAAACTCCTTCAATTTCCTAAAAATTTTAGTTACTTATAATATAAATACTAACCTAAAGTCCATGACTAATATTAAGGCCAGAGATTATTCATATGAATCATCTTTTTTCTGCTCAGGTATCGAGGGCAGTATGGACTAGTGGTAAAATGCTAGAGTAGGGGTATAAAGAATAGCACAAGTTTCTGACTCTACCCTTTCCTTTGCTAAATTTAATTAAAATGCTTCTTTTGCCCTCCCACTCAGGAAATTTAAAAAGTTTCTTAAATAATTGTTTTCTGATGCCTTCAACACAATTAATGTACATTATTTACCTTCTCTTATTTTAACAACAATGACAAAAACAAAACAAAACAAAACATCCATCTGACTTCCTGACAGGAGGTAGTAACCAATAACATTTATAAATTGTTTACAAATACAAAATAATGATATACTTCCCTATTAGCTAAATTCTTAGAGAACATGAAAACTTCTTTGCTAAAATTTAGGATATATTAAGAAATCAAAAGGAAAAGAAATCAAGGCCATTAATTACAAAACATAAAACAATATAAAAACACTAATATGGATCAAGATCCTGTTAAATGGAAAAATCCAGCAAAGAAATGAGACACACATAGTGAATACATACTATTTGAAACGAACAAACAAAAAAACATCATTCCTTTTACAACAGAACAAGACTAAGAGCCACTAGTAGGTTTGGGAACACCTCTTACTATCCAAAAAAACTACTGTTATATGCCAGTGGCTATATCTGACACAGTGCTAGTAAATCAAGAACATAGTTTTTATGTAAAATGTGATGCAGGGTCAGGAAAATCTGATAATCCTACCTACTTCTGATATACAGAGAAACAAATATATCAGAAATAGCAAAAACAGAAGGACTTTTAGTTACTTGGAGACACAGATATCCTTTTTCTTTCTACTTCTACTTGCTAAAGGTAATTACACTAAGAGAGAAAGAAACATGAAACGTTTATGCTAGGTCGTTGCTGAAGTCAGATTTGGAGTTAGAACTCAGGGAACATGACTGACTCTAAAGTACAAATTGCCTTTCCAAAATTAGATGGGATTAGGACCAAATAACATCAGAAGATAGAAAAGCATGTTTTTTTTTACCATGGTTTACAATACCACACTAAAGGCATCAATGCATTTTACAAAGACAAGGAAGAGCATCTTTGCTGGAGACTTGTTAATCAAGACAAGTTTTTCAAAGCAGAAATATAAGTATTATCTGAGGCTATGCTGTCCAATATAGTATTCACACGTAGCAAGTTAGTAAAATTAGTTCATTAAATGTAGTTCATTAGCTGCGCTAGCCACATTTCATGTGCTCAATAATCACACTAATGGGTTACAGAACACGTCCATCACTACAATACGTTCTATTTGACAGAGCTGGTGACATATGAACAACCTTGTGGGGAACAATACTCATGACTCAAACAGGAAAATAAAGAGAAATATATTATTTACTAATGGAGATACCAAGATTTATATACTATGGAAATCCACAAACCTAAAGGCAGAAACACAACAGAGAACATAAGAGCACTGTGGAGGTGTATTATGAAAACAACAAGCCACAAAGAACATATGGATAATACTCTATTTCCAAAGCAGTAAAAAGGCAAAATGTAGTAGTGACAAGAAATCCAATTATAAATACATTTACTAAAAGTTCCCAATAAATTCGTAGCATGCAATAATGTCCTGATTTAATTTTTAAAAGAAAAGTGCTACTTTCTGACTAATGAAAGACAGAAGAGACTTGGGAGAAATTTGACTTAAAGATGTTCTCAAGGTCACTAATCATCATAGAGATGCAAATTAAAACCACAATGAGATATCACCTCATGCCTATCAAAATGGCTATCATCAATAAATCAACAAACAATTACTGGCCAGGATGTGGAGAAAAGGGAACCCTCAGGCATGTGTTGGTGGGAATATAGACTGGTGCAGCCACTGTGAAAAACAGAATGGAGTTTCCTCAAAAAATTAAAAATGGAACCTTTTGACCCAGTGATCCCACTTCTGGGAATATATCCAAAGAAACCCAAAACACCAATTCAAAAGAATAAATGCACCTCTATACTCCTTGCAGCATTATTTACAATAGCCAAAATCTGGAAACAGCCAAAGTATCCATCAGCAGATGAGAGGATAAAACAACTATGGTACATTTACACATTGGAATACTACAATTCTAATTTCTACCGAGTTATTCAATATTGGCAGAAAATTAACTTCAACAGAATTAAACCCACAAGGATAAAATATTGCAAATATGCTTCTATTTAACCACTTTTGCCAAGAGCCTAGAAAGAACAAAAGTTCTAGGCACTTACACAAAATATTCATATTTAGAAACACAAGAAATGAAGGCAATATGTCTTACTTTTTAGAATCCAAAAACATATTTCAAAGATTAATTATCTTTTAAGAGCTCAATTATCATATGTAGATGACATATTCTGTGCTTACAATTAATGCTAAGTTATATAAAAATCTGGATTAAAGTTTACCGTAACTGATTGGAGAAGTCATCCTCTACATTGTCATCATCCCAATTATCCTCCCAGACATGTGCATCTTCATCTTCATCTAAACCAGTCCAGTCTGAAAACAGAAACAGATGCTGTCTAAATAGTTCTCATATATTATTTCCATAAATACAAGAACTTCAGAAACTTTGCCCCGAAAACTCTAACAATTCAAAACATCTAATACCATATATACTAGAATGAGAAATGGTAATCTTCCTCTTTAAATCTCAATTTATGCTGTCACATATGTTCTCTCAATTCTTGAATTTGCAGATAATCTAAAACAGAAGTTAATACACAAATTATATTTGCCATGAAAATTTATTTTAATTTCAGGAGGATATTTACTTTCCTGATTTCTCCTTGGGCTAACTTTTATAAGGTCTATTTCAGAATCTTTCAAAACATAGCACTATCAACACTAAGGTAAGCTGAGTAACAGGAAGATATCAGCCTGAAATTCAAAACTGCTAAACATGAAAAAGGTAACTCATGCACAGATAATAAAAAGTAGACTAAATATTTTCTTAAATTTGATTGTAAAATTGTTTTAGAGGAGAATGTCTTTATTCCTTAAGACATGTACACTGAAATATTTAAGAGTTAAGTGTTATTTTGTCGACAATTTACTTACAAATGGTTCTCAATATATATTTTATATATATCATATATGCTATAAATGACAGAAATAAAGTAAACATTATACCTCTTTTTAAAAATGAGGTATAATTAACATATGTTATATTAGTTTTAGGTGTACAACACAATGATTTGATATTTATGTATATTGCAAAATGATCACAAGACTAGTTAGTATCATCACTATACAGTTACATTTTTTTCTTGTAATGAAGACTTTTAAGATCTACTCTCTTAGCACCTTTCAAATATGCAGTACGGCATTACTGACTAGAGTCATCATTGCTGTATATGATATCCTTATGACTTATTTTATAACTGGAAGTCTGTACCTTCTGACTCTTTCACTCAATTCACCACCACCATGCCCCACTTGCCCTCTATTTTAAACTTTTTTTCAGGGTTGAAAGTTTCAAAATTAAAATGTCAGAAAAATAGTTTTTAAAAATTGGTTTGGAAATTACCTCTGGAAGCCTTCCATATTCCCTTCTCATCCTCCTTACCTTTAGAGATTAGATCCCTTCTTTTGTGTATATCTCTATCACAGCACTTACATACTGTACAATCATATTATGAGTGTCTGAGCTCAAGAGTAACAACTATATTTTATTTTTGTATTCTTAAACTCAAACAGTACCTAGCATATGCACAACAAATAGTTGTGAAACACACAACGGAACTCTAAATCAGATCTTGTAAATTTTTGTTTGAACCCCTCCCCTTCAAAATCAATAATTATGAATTACATTCTCTCTTAATAGGTCCTAGCCATTAGCTTCATCTTAGTAGATACCTATTAGAAACATGGCTAAGAATATTTAAACCTAAAAAGAAAAATAATTAAATAACAAAACATATGAGTTAGGCTTTTCTTATAATGCACATTTAGATTTAAAGCTATTCAGCAATGACACATACTGTATTTTATTTGTTACATTATGCATCAGCAAAAATTTTTAAATGTGATATGTCTTCATTATGATTTAAGAATAGAAGTATCTCCATTTACCTGGTCCCCCAAAGCAGACTCATGAGAGGCATCTTAGCTACTCTTTCTCCTTCAACTATCATAGTCATTATCCTTTCCAACTCCCAACTATCTCCAGAGTTTAGTCTCCCCCTCTCTATTGTTACTGCCACTATGTTAATTGAGGAGTAATTTTTCCCTTCATGGACTATTACTGTGGCCCTCTTTCTGTTCCCTCCTCTCCAGTCTTACACAGTATATACCCATCCACCACAGATGCCTAAAACAACCACCGCCATTCCTGCGGATACTGTTCAACACCTTCAGGTAGGAATGGCATTTTATTAAATTTGTAATTCTAATGCCTACACCTGGGTGTTGGGCACATAGTAGAAACTTAATAAAATGCTGTAGTTCCATTTAGAAACTATACTTACGTTCCCTTCCTGAGTTGTCAATAAAAAGAAAACAGAGGTTAGTGATGGCTTCAGAAAGCCAAGAGTACGTAATTCAAGATAGAAGATATCAACAATATCATGTATTATAAATGAGTTATGTAAAATTCTCAATTATACTTAAGACTGCTTCTGAGAAATGTGATCACTTCATTCAATGATCCCCTGATACCATGTGGGAACTATCTTTTAAGGCCACAGTGCCTAAAAAAAGATGAAAAAATTTCCCTGAGGCAATTTGTTTCAGGGTGCTAAGAAGCAACAACATACAGTCAAATGTATGGCTAACTTTAATCACTGTATAGGGCAGTGAATGTATATTCATTAGTAAAAGCTCTCAATAATAAAAAATGTGAATTTTTACCTGCATATTTTTTATATCTCCTAGTAATATTATTGTTCTCAAAGAGGGAATATTGCTGTTACCTAAACTGAAATCCTATTCTCTGAGGTCCTTAACAATAGCAATACTCAATAATAGTAAGTACTAATTACATATCAAAATTAAGTTGGCTGAGCTAAATATATTCTTACATTTTCTCCTTTCTTGTAGAAGTACCTTAAAACTTGAACTGAAAAATTTTATTATTCTGTGTGTGAAATTAACTATATTTTTAATGAAGAGTACATTAAGAAGTTAAAGAAAAGGAAAACATATTCAGGATTTTCCTCAGTCTAAGGAAGAGTGATCAGACAGCTACTATAAACCAATTTAATAGATATAGCTATTCCCAAAGCTAAAGATAAACAGAAAGACTAACATTTCTACACTTTTACAGACTAGAAACGTTTCTTAGTTAAGCCAAAGTTAATCATCAGGTATAGGGACTAAACAGTACTGTTACTCTCATAGTGCCATTGCAATAAATAATAAACTGTTTACTATGTACATTATAACTGTATATTATAATATTCTATATAAACTTTCTTTTTTTTGTTGTTCTTCTAAAAAACAGACATCTCAATAAGAAAGAAGTGAACTATTATAGGGTAAAAATAAATGGGGCAGAAATTGCATTATTAAGTATACAAGAGAGGAACATTAAGAAAAGGTAATATGAGGTGTATCCTAAGAGAAAATTTTAAATATCAAAGAAGCCCCATTTCAAACAGTAGATATATTTCTCTGTAATACTATATCATTAAAAATCAACTAAATAATTTTAAAACTGAATAAAACACTTCAAATAATCTCAAATGTATCTTTATAGAAATTTATATTCCTGTATGTTGAACTTGTAGTAAAACAACGAAATCCATTACCCCCTTTACAGCAAGTGAACAATAACTATAATACTATTACTCCACATTCCCTCCAGTTACTATAATCTAGAGCTCTGGAGCTACCTAATAGTATTAATGGGCAACTCAGGATTTTTTTTGTTTTATTTTAATGATATTAAGGCCTTCCATATAAAAATTTCACATAAAACAATTTCGATAAACTGCAATGTAGCAGGGTTTTTGGCTTTAGACTTCAAGTTTTTATAAAATGGCTAAGACTGAGGACTGTTTAAAATTACAGAATTTTGGAGACAGAAAAAGCCTTACAGATCAGTGTACATTATACCCCTCTTTGTTTGAAAACCACCACCATTACTACTACCAAAAAATAGAGAAAATGAAGACTGCCTTACAAGAAAATATTTAGTAACTTTTTCTACCATTATTTCATGATATCAAATCCTAGACTCTAAATATATTTGGGATAAGTCTAGAAATAGAAATTGTCAAATTAAATATTTGTTTTACTGCTATTTTAAGGAGTCTTTATAAAGCTACCTTATGAAGTTTAATGTTCCACAAAATAATCTGAATTCATTAATACTGGATAATAGGTTCTTGAGTAAAAGGGGTGATATAACTCAAGTCACAAATGAATTGTGTCAAAGTTATGACACCAAACCTCACATCAGTCTGAACAACTTCTAACTAACCAGCTTCCTAAATTGTTCACTACGTGGTTTCCATCTACACTGGTCTCTAAAAAGGAAATGGTAATGTGTCAAAAGATTCAAGTTAGAAATATAAAATAATAAGAATATTTTTTTCACATATCTTTGCTAACCTTTCCAGAACAATAAAGACACAGGCTCCCTAGTAATTTTTAATCTAATTATGACTTGATTCAAAACATTGATTTCAACATTGTTATTAGTTGATGAATTCACGTCTTTAAGTTAGCTTTATTTCTTTTAACTTGGAGAAACTAAAAAAAAAATACTTGTTAATTTGTACCCAACTACTTCAGAGTGGCAGAAACATATGTATTTCATAACTTTTTTTGTAGAAGCCCCAATCCTTAATTCTAAAAAGGCTAGAAAAAGTAAAAATTCTTAACATAATACAGAGATACTACTTTGAACATTTTTTTTTTAATTTCAAGAGTGGTATAATTTTTAGTTTATTGAGCTGAATTCTGATGGTCATTTAATGCATAAGGACAAAGCATCTCTTCCCTCCTTTAACCACCACCTAATGCTACTTTAATGGCAAGAAAGGAAAAGAAAGAAGGTAGAAATAAAGTCCCCCCCCCCCCCAAAAGAAAATGCCTTATGAAAGAGGGGAAAATTCTAGGTAGAGCACACACACACACATAAAGAAAAGACTTGACAATAGTTCTATATTTCTTTGGTATTATTATACAGAATTTCGTAATTATGACACTCTTGAGTATACAAGGATACAAAAAATGGAAAAGCTAGTTAAATTCATTAATCATCACATAAATTTAAATATACTTTTTAACCTTAATGTCTTATCCTAGGAGTAAGATGCACAGAAGCCCCATGCCATGCTATCCTTCCAACCACCATAGATGAAGAATTCAGGACAATAATTAACTGCTTGAACTACCACTTAAGTATTTTAAATTATTTAACAAGAGTACCATTAAGAAACTTAGTGTTCACAGTGACAAACCAGAATCTATAATCTATTTTAGGTAGAAACTTTTAAGATTTTCTTTATTAACTAGGAATGTATTAAACTATATTAAGTAAAAAGTTTAAGTGACAGGGTATAAGAACCCTAAATATTATTTTCAACACTTACAAATTCTCCATATGCATATATGTTACAATATATGTAAGTTATAATATATGTAAACTCTACTAAGTGAACATGTAACATAAACAAGCTGTGACTATTGTAATCTCTAGGATTTGGCTGACATCTCTTGCAATTTATCTCTGACTGAATTGTGTTTTAATTTTCAATTACAACATAACACTGATAATCATGCAATTTTATTTAATCACTTCATTTTAAAGCCTTAAACCCAGAAATATCTTTTTTAAAAGGTCAAAAATAAAATCAAACAAGGATACCAGATTCATAGCTAATGCCTTCCTTCAACATGTGGATGAGTTATAAAGTATACATGTTATCTCCAACACTAAATGCATTGCCAGGATTGTGATTAATCGTTTAAATAACGACATCTGTGTTGACTTCAGTGTGCAGGACTCCAGATGTGTACTGGTAAAAAAAATTATCATATTTTAAGAAGTCAGAATTAGAAATAACCAATAACAGATGCCTAATACATAAGTTTCTAGCAATTCTAAATTATTTAAGACTTTGCCCCCAAATATGGCTTTGTTCACATTTGTCAGTGAGAATTACATCTGTGACTAGCTTTAAATTTCAAAAATCTGAGCTATCAAAGATCCCATATACTTTATCTAAGTATCACCTTGACATTAAAGAGGGAAAAGATTTTTCTCTCTCTGTTCTAAAGATTACTTATTCTCCCCACCCTCCAACATACAAAATACCTTAAAAGTATGAAGGATACCATTTTGGAGAAAAGTAAAGAGGAAATTCAATTTATACCAAATAGGGTTGCAAATGTTCTAATCTATACCAGTTTTCAGGAGCATCAAATTATCATTCATTCCTTAATAGCAAAGCTACTCTGAATATAAACAAACTAATCTCCAACAAAGATTCTTCAAATAAAAAAAAGTGCATGTATAAAGAAAAAATGAGACAGATGAAGTTCGAAAAGTTGTAAATTGTACACTCACCAACACAGATGAGTGTAAAAGAGAACAGCAATACTTGCAAATAACATCATTATGCTCATGAATATGATTAGCCACACTAAATCTAGACATTCTGAGATAAATGTACATGTATTTCTGTTTAAGCTGTATAAAATAAGTTAAAACTTTTTTCTTAAATGTCACTTTTGTAGGTTATCGTGATACAAAAATATTTATACCCTAGAGATCTAATGTCTATATTCAGTGACTAAGAAACCAACAGCTAGCATAGCACCACTGCACTACTATATTTTCTCTAACAAGAACCAAATATGTCAATGAGGAACTTCAGAGCAGCAACCTAAAGCAAGTAATAAACGATGTTGGTAAAAGACTACTGGTGACCTTTTAGTTATTTGTTGCAAGGAGTCTGAAAAGAAGCTCAAAATAACTTACATAACCATTTATAATTGTTCTCATATTTTAACAAAAGGAAATTCAAACAATTCTTTTCATAAATAATTTTTAAAAATATATATCTGGCAGAATGATTCCACTACAAAGTCATGTTGACTTCGGTTACCTTTGTTAATCGATGATTTTTAATTCTCTCTTAAAAAATTCTCCAAAGCCATTACTCTAATCTTTCCCAAACCCTCATATCCTATACTCATCATTTTCCTCATTCTGATCCTCCATATTACTGAAACAAGGGTATCCAATGTGAACTCCACCATCTGTCATACATTAGACATGCCAAGTGCAAAATCACAAACTTGATTTCTTCTTACTACCATCACTCCATTATCAAACTAGTTGCCAAAGCTCCCTTGTTATTCTTCCATCATTCTCCTCACTTCTTTTCTAATAATAATCTATTTCAGGCCCTTACTCTTCACTTAAGCTATTACTAATTAGCTTCCTTGACTCTATCTCTTTTCATCTTTTCAAATTAATTTTTCTGGGTTAATTTTCCCCAAACTGCTTATCTGAAGGAAAACACATACATATTAAACAAAAAAATCCACGTCCCACCTACCTAAGGATAAAGTCCAAACTGGTCATTTGGCTAAAGCCTTCCTTCCATGTTAGGCCCCAAACTACCTGCTTTGCAACCACTATTTCATAGCCAAAATTTACACACTGATTTTCCACCTCCAAGAATCTACTTCTTTGCCCTTCTTTTGGAAACCCCTTTCCTACATTTCTGTATTTTGAAAACTCTGTTCAAATGTTGCTATCTCAGGTAGTACACAACTAGAAATAATTCCCCCTTCTTTTCAACTGCTGTTGTACTTTATCAATTGATTAATCACCCTCCCCACTCCCCCAGCAGCAGCAATTGAAAGGAAACCAAAGGACCTCCTAACCAGAAGCCCAACAGATAAAGACAGTCAAATGCAAAGATACTATGGTTTAATTGAAGGTAGGGAGGAAAGGATTTGGAGACCCACATTCCAGATAAGCACCTGCAAAATACTGAAAGGCTCAAGCTTGGTATGAAAACTACTGATCCATCATCTCCACTGACATTTACATCATTAAGTCCAAAGACAAATATCTACCTAAGGAATCAAATTTGGCTAAGTGCAGCCTCTAGTTAACTGTAACCTTGGTCTTTTCCTGAGCCCCAAATATAAAACCATAAGGCTGCTGTGTATCTGAAACACTTAGTATTGAAAAATATTAGTTAGTAGCATTCTCTCTCTGCACTACTCAGTGCCAGATTTACAGGAAGCACTCAACAAATATATATATCCAATGAATAAGTAATTTATTATTTGCTAATCACTGCTAGGGAACTTGAAGGGTGATAGAGATAAAAGAAACATGTCCCAGAACAAAGACAACACCATTTCTACCAAGCATTACACATACAACAGAACACAAAACTGGGGAGGTAATGTTATTTGGTGAATTTTTAGTACCTCAGAAGAAAAATATAACTTTGAAAACTTTCATTTTCCCCTAAATGTTTTCACAGTCCACATCTTTCAATGAGTCGTGTAAATCAGGATTGCTTATTGCTTGTTCATTCCACAGAATCAGTGAAAGAGCTAATCAAATAATTTTTCTAAGCAGTTTTTACTGCATAATATCCTGGTCACACCTCTCACTATCCCCTCTCAAGCACCAATATCTTGATTTGGGAGTTTTCACTACCCTGTATTTTTTTTATACCTGTTGTCTGTCTGTATACATCCTTAAACAATGTATGCTACTGTTCTATGTATTATAATATTTTACATAAATAATCACACTATTTTAAAAAGTACTTTTGGAAAAAAATTAACAATATTTTTTAATTTTAAAATTTTAATACTAGAAAATAAATTATCAAATAACCCATAAACTCAACAAGCTTAGTTGCGTATATACCTAAAATTACAAATAAAGTATTTGTCAAAAATAGTTCAAATTCTAAGTAAATTAAATATCAAACATCATCCAAAATCCAAAGCCCTAAACAGATTGTGGAGAGAAGAGAAAGGGCTCTAATATTCACTGAATACCAACTTTATGCCAAACTCTATGCTATGCACTTACACGTATCATTGTTATGGACTGAATGTCTGTATCCCCCAACCTCCAAGATTCTTATGTTGAAGCCCTAACCCCTAATTGGATGGTATCTGAAGATGAGGCCTTTTGGAGGTAATTAAGATCCTATGAAATCATGAGAGTGGAGTCCTCATGATGAAACTATTAGTACCATTATAGAAAAAAAAATAAAACACCAGAACGCTTGCTGTCTTCACCTTGAAAGGGCATAGTGAGAAGGCAACAGTCTGAAAGCCAGAAAGAGAGCACTGACCAGGAAATGAATCAGCTAAAATCTTGATCTTGGACTTTGCAGGCTCTAGAAAAGTGACAAAATACATTGCTGTTGTTTAAGCCACTCAGAATATGGAATTTTGTTATGGCTGCTTGAGCCGACTAATACAACCATGCAATCCTTATATGACTCTAATTATTATCCAAAAATCTATATATATAAAAGTCTAAGCAACCAGCTGACCGGCTGACAGGCCAGTAGCTATGACGCACACTGACCACCAGGGGGCAGACGCTTAATGCAGCAGCTGCTGAACTGCAGTCTCTTGGCAGCATAGGTTCTCGGGTGACGCACCCGGAATCAGAGAGGAGGGAGCCCAATTCTGGGGTGTGTCACCCGAGAACCACCCTCTTGCAATCTGGAACCTCTTGGGGGATGTCAGAGAGCCGGTTTCAGCCCGATCTCTGCAGGCCAGGCTGAGGGACCCCACCAGTGCATGAACTGGGCCTCTAGTTATAAAGAAACTGGCAATTAAGAAGAAGGTACAGTTCAATGAAAAACGTAATGGCCGATCTCATACAAAGAAATCAATCCAAATCAAAATGATGCAATATTTTTCATCCATCAAGTCTACAATGCATAAAATGTTTAATATGGAATACTAGAGGCTCGATGCACAAAATTCGTGCAAGGGGCTCAGCCTTTGCAGCCGCAGCTTTGTCCAGAAGTACGTCAGGAAGGTCATTCAGCTGTCCTGTCTAATTAGCATATTATGCTCTTATTATTATAAACAGGCAACCTAATGAGGAAAAAGGTGAACTGTAGATGGGACTGTTAATTACTGTTATCATTCTCAAAAGCAATTTGAAAATATACATCAAATTTCAAAATGTACCTGGTCCTGAAGAGGTGTCAGAGCCCAAGCAGAGCTTGGAGGGGTAGCATTCCTGTGGAGTAGCACTGCATGGTTGGTATGTCAGAGCCTGAACAGGGTGAAGAAGTCATCCAATACTGGAGGGAGGAGGGGAGAGGGTGGCCTGACATAGAATGTTGATACCCAAGTGGGATGAGGAGGGCATCTCTGTGTGCAGGGGGCAACAAAGATTGGTTAGGGAGGAGGATGACCAAATAGATAATATACTCATGGTAATGGAAGCCAGGTATCTCACTGTTGGGAAAGGTACTATGAATATGGAAAGGGGGGCAAAAAAACACAGAATAAACCCCATGACAAACAGATATTGGAGATCTCTGTGTGAAATCATAATTTTATACGAACACATACAATATAGATGTAAAAGTGTATAAATGTATACACACATTTGTACATTTCCTAGCTCCTTCCACTGAGATGGTCCCAAAAGCAATTAGCATAACTGGAATTAAGATATTGCCTTCTAAATATCATCCTATATAATAAAGAGGTAATATGCAAATGGTTGTTACACCGTGACACCTAACAACCAAACAGTAGGAGAGCGGGCAGTGACCTACAAGCCTTGGAGAGCTACAGGAGGGCGGGGCAGCGAGCTACTCATGCATGCGTGAGCGCGCAGGGCTACTAGTTCTACAATAAAAGGAATATGCCTTGGAGAAATAGCTGATTCCAGGAATGGAGCAGGGAAAGTACAAGATTAGCTTGGAATACTTCATTGTACCAGAAGGTATTGAAGGTACTACACAAAGATTGATGGTGGCATGTCAAAAGGTCAAAGATAGCTTGAAGGGCTTCCCAATGTTCAAATATGGGACAATTTGAGGATGAAAGTAAATAATAGTAATAAATTGTAACCCACTGACTGAGAATCCATGAATGTGTACTGATATAAATAAGCAAATGAACAAACTGAAAGTTTGATGATAAATGGGATACCGTATTTACATGGTTTCAAAATCCCTCTTCACAAAATACCAGTTAACTATGAAAGGAAAATTAGTAATCTAACAACGGAAAACTCTCTCAGACACTACCTTAATAAAGTGATAAAAATGAACATCATGAGTAATGAAACAAATGAAAATCATGTTCTCCCTGACAAGGTGCAGTAAGAACACTGCATCATAACTTTGATATTCCTGCCAATGTGCAGAACCTGAATCTATTCATGTGGACACATGAAACAAGTCAAAGTTAAGGTACATTCTATTAAATAACTGGCCTATAATCTTCAAAAGTGTCAAAATCACGAAAGTTGAAGACAAACTGAGAACGCTCCAAGGGTCCTCAAACTTTTTAAACAGGGGGCCAGTTCACTGTCCCTCAGACCGTTGGAGGGCCGGACTATAGTTTAAAAAAAAACTATGAACAAATTCCTATGTGCACTGCGGGCCCAGGACGAGTCGGCTGCTAAGCAGGACAGGCAGCGGCACCCGGTGGGCTGGATAAATGTCCTCAGCGGGCCGCATGTGGCCCGCAGGCCATAGTTTGAGGACGCCTGCGAGTCTAGACCAGTGGTTCTCAACCTTTTTAATGCCGCCACCCTTTAATACAGTTCCTCATGTTGTGGTGACCCCCAACCATAAAATTATTTTCGTTGCTACCTCATAACTGTAATTTTGCTACTGTTATGAATCGTAATGTAAATATCTGTGTTTTCCGATGGCCTTAAGCGACCCTGCTAGCGGTTCTCAACCTGTGGGTAGCGACCCACAGGTTGAGAGCTGCTGCTGTAGAGCCTAAGACCATCGGAAAACACAGATATTTACATTACGATTCATTAACAGTAGCAAAATTACAGTTATGAGGTAGCAACGAAAATAATTTTATGGTTGGGGGTCACCACAACATGAGGAACTGTATTAAAGGGTGGCGGCATTAAAAAGGTTGAGAACCACTGGTCTAGACTGAAGAAGACTAAAGGGACATGACAACTGAATGTAGTGATCCATGATTCTAAATCAAGACATTTTTGAGACAATTAGAGAAACCTGAAGATGATTTGTGGATGATAGTAATGTATTAGTGTATTAATTTCCAATTTTGATGGTTGTACTGTGATAATGTCTTTGTAGGAAATTCCAATTAGAATACGCAAGGGTGATGGGCATCAGGTTGGCAACTTACTCTCAAATGGTTTAGGGCAGTGGTCGGCAAACTCATTAGTCAACAGAGCCAAATATCAACAGTACAACGATTGTAATTTCTTTTGAGAGCCAAATGTTTTACACTTAAACTTCTTCTAACGCCACTTCTTCAAAATAGACTCGCCCAGGCTGTGGTATTTTGTGGAAGAGCCACACTCAAGGGGCCAAAGAGCCGCATGTGGCTCGCGAGCCACTGTTTGCCGACCACTAGTTTAGGGGGAAAAAAGAATGTACTTTCAATTACTCTGTAAGTTTGCAATTATTTAAAAGTAAAAAATTATATTAAAAAAATACAAATGCACCTGCCAATTTGATCTAGCAAATTCTTCTCTAAAAGTTTATCTGATAGATAAACACAAAAGCTAAGTAGATTACTTAACATGCATACAAGGGACTAGTAGTGCACAACTATTAAAAAGCATAAGATAAAGTTTTACATTAATGTGTAAACATGTGCCTAAGACATAAAATATAAAAATCAAGTAGAAGAAATGTTACATAAAATATAGTTCTGTATTTAAAGAATATAAACACACACAAAATTATATACATATGTATATGTAAATTCTAGAAGGATACTTAGTTTTGTTACTTATTGAAGTTTTTATTAGTAAATTATTTGATTTCACCTCCTAAGCTAATTTTGTATCCAGAAAAATCTTACTAACTCAAATTAACATGTAAGAAAAACTGAAAAGAAGAAACATACAGAAACCTGAACAAAATAAAGTAATTTCAAATGTTTTTGTCATTCTAAATGGAAAGTTTCCTGAATGAAAGCAGGTTCTACACATTCAAACCTGAAGACCACAAATATTCTGTAAGTTAAACAATAAATGGTGAATTACTTAATACTAATAAACCAGTCTATTGTGAAGGCCTTTTTCTTCACAAAAAATATTCTTTGCTTTTCCTTTTATCTTTAATGACATTTTTTTACTATGTAACTACAAACATTTTGAACAAATTTCTGCTCACAACATAAACATAGAACAGGAACAAACTACATATTCTGCAAAAGCTGGTAAGATGAAAGTTGCTGAGAAAAATCATGTATATCATCAGGTACACAATTATCTCGAGATCCTTTTTAAGCAGTCAATTTTCAGCTACTTATTTTAAATACAGATTCATCCATTCAACAAGCATTTATTGACCATCTAAAAAGTACCAGGCACTTTGATAAATGTTAATAAAGCTTGGTTGGGACTAACCACTTAATGGCAAAATTTTCAAATCTTTGAGCTTCAGGATTGTGGTGATAATTAGACTAATTTAAATAAAGTGCCTAATATTGCACCTTGTATATGATAAACAATGAATAAATGCTATTTTGAAATATGAAATTTAAGTAAGAAATGGATCCTGCCCTAAATAAGCCAGTTTTCTACTGCATAGTTAGTTCAAAGCTATGAACCAACTTGAAAGTGAGGTAAAGAAAACATGTCTGACGATAAAGCTACTATCAAAACAGAAGACAATCCCCACAATGTATAATGAATCCCAGAATTGAAAAGAAATGTGCTTGGGCTAGTTTATGAATTTGTGTAGTCTGCACACTAATGTCTTTCTTCTTCCATTAAAAAATAACAAATGAGTGCACTATATATACAAAGAACAAATGTTCCAGCTGTGTGGTTTTATGATTTAATAGAATCACGATGGGTATAACTTAGGACAATTTTAGTGATGCAAATAATTGCTTAATGTAACAAATGTGTACACCATTAACCACAATTCTTTCTACCACCTTCAGAAAGACTACCCAATAGTAACCTCCTTTTCTTATGAGACGAATATCTATCCTAACTATAACATTTAGCCAATAAAGTAAATAATCTTGAAAAAAAATCTAAGTAGCCACAACGATCTAACAAACAAACAGAACCAAATCTACTAAATAAACAGCGAAAAGAATTTAAGAACTCTGGTGTCAAATGGGCCAGCTGTCCATCAATTCTTGCCAGTTATGTGACACTGGGAAGTTTCTCAACTGTTCCAGGCTTCAGTGTCTATCTGAAAAATTGTAAATATCAGTTCCTTCTGGCTAGATTTGTGAAAATGGATTAGTTCCTCTAGGTAACCATGAAACTAATAAAAATATAGAATTTTAGGGTCCTAAAAAATCCTTAAACTTAGATTAGTTCAAAGTAATCAAAAATGAGTGAGGAACAAGAGTAAAAACAATAACGTGTATTAAGCAGCAACACCTGCCCCTCCCATCCTACGTAACATTCATTCAGACTTTATCTGTAATGTCCTAAAAGTCAGCAGCACTGGCCTAACCAGAAACGACAACTCTGAAAGGTGTGAAGGCAAAGGAGGGCTGCTAAACCAAAGAAAATAAAGGGAAAACAGAGTCAGGAGCGAAGTAGCCGGCTGAAGAGGAAAAGGACCAACCATCCCGGACACCGGCGTCGGGGGGGCCCAGGTTCACCATGGCTCCTCCCAATGAGGAAGCAGAAGGCATTCAGCGTCCCCGGCGAGCCCCACCCGGACGCGACGAGCCCCAAGCCGGGTGCACTGAGAGTCGCACTCGCAGAGCCTCCAGAGCCGGCCGCAGGGTCCAAACTTCCCGCGGGAGCCTCTGGGCCCGGCCCTCGCTGCTGCGCTTCCTCCAACCCGAAGCCTGAGTCACCGTCCGCGAGGCCGAGGCCCCGCCGCTCACCTTCCGCAGGAAACTCCTCGAACTCGTCGTCCTCCTCCAGGAGACCCAAGTCTACCGGCTGCTTTTTCTCGGACATCGCGCCCCTCCGCGCCCCAACGCTCTCAGGCCAGCAGGAAAGTTGGACCCACTCGCCCTCACCACAGCCGCCGCTGCCGCCTCCGAGCGCGCTCTACCATAGAGACGCGGGAGAAGAGCGACAGGGGCGGCGCGAGGAATGCTGGGATACTGGAGGTCGGCCGCGCGCCTCCTGCGGGTTTAGCAGCCCTTCAGTTAGAAAGGTTGCTTATGTTGTGTCTGTTGTACCTCTGCGGCCTTAACGCGAGTCTCTGAATTGACAAACTGGATGTCAGGGTAGGTTTCCGTGACTGGAAAAGACTCATAATGTGTAAAAACAAAATTCAAACCTGAGGGGTGAGGCGTCCGCCAAGATTCTTGAACGGCCTGGTAAATGCCGGGCCCTTAGCTTAGGTTAGCTCCGTCCTTAAACCAATTCGCTAAGCATAGTATTAAATATATCACATCCCAGAATATTCAGATTAGGAAATGGCCAAAGGCATTCAGGTGGTGTTAGTCAACACAAATGCAGATTGGTTCACCTGACTTTAATCTCCAAATTTTCCCATTCAATGTTCCTCCATCTTGTAGTTACATTGTGGTGAATACCCGATTAATAGCGAGTGTGTGTAATAACCACTTCACAGGTTATTACAAAATAATGCTACATAAAAGCGAGATACATAGTATGGCGTTCAAAATATGTCATTTTGAATTTTTAAGATATCTAATATTTGGAATGTAGTGATCTACATAAAACTGTCTCATCTATATGTAATATTATAGTTGAATATTGCATAATATAATTAAATGTACATTAATAATTGTAAGTTTTGTTACATGTGTTTGTTTATGTGTTGGAGTCCCATTTCTTCAACAGCATTAGTTTATTCCATGTACCAGGGACTGTGCTGGAAGGTCAAACGTGTAGACAAGGTCCTTGCCCTCAAGTAGCTCAGAGTCCACTCAGAGACATGGAAACAGATGGGTCACAATGACACAATAATACATTTGGAACTCTATTTTCAACTAAAATTGCCTAAGAAGTGAACAAAGAACATGAGTGTATGGAGAATGGAGCAACTAAGTAGAGCACATATTTGGATCAGAATTTGGGAACCTACAAGTAGATGTAACTTTTAAGAGAATAAGAGGACCCTTCATAATACTAATTTGATTTGATTATTGAAAACATTGACAGTCTTCAAATTAAGTTCCAAGTATATGTAACTTGGTATGCTACATACGTAAGTACCAAATAAATGAAAGAAGAGAGACTATGAGAAAAATCTAAAGTTGGTAATGAATGTAGACAGCAGAAATGCAGAAAGTATGTAGTATATTTCTTCATATGTAGAAAGTATGTAGTATATTCTTCATCTTAAACTCCACTTAATGGCAGCATTTGCTAACCTTGATGAACTCTCTTAAGAGATTTATACTCTCTATCATGCCTTCTATCATACATATTACATATACCACTAGAACCACACACCAAGTTGAAGCTTGGGGCAGGCAACTGGATTTTGACATCAAAGAATAAAAAACAAATCATACATCCGAGCAGTCATCTTATGCAGAGATAAAAGATTTGCCCAAGGACAAGTTTATAGAGACAGAAATATTAGTGGCTGCAAGGAGATGGAACTAACTGCTAATATGATGATGACTGAGGATAGTAATGGCAGATAGTGATGATGGTTGCAAAAAGAAGGAATATACTGAACACTACTGAAATGGTGAATTTTATATTATGTGAAGTATATTTTAATATTTAAAATGCTATTAAAAAATTAGTCCAAGGAGTCGAGAATCCCAAATTCTACTTCCTGGGCCTATTATTTGATTTATTAATTCTTAGCAAAAGTAAAAGCAATAGCAATGTAGTGATTTTCTTCCCTGAAACTGAATGTATTCTTTTTAAAGGAATAATTGAGAAACAACCTCATGTTTAGTCCCCGTTTATTTTATTTTATTAGTTCATTAAATACAAAATGCTGGAACCACTGACTGGATAATCTCTCATTTTAGCCATCGTGGCACATGGTTAAAATTAGTGACTTCTCATTTTCATGGTTATGGCACAGGGAAAAACTTTGAGAAATGATAGCTATTAATGTGTGAGGCATTGGATGCATTATTACTTTGTTACATTGAGCATATAAGAATACATATTTGATGGACCAGGCTATAAATCCATGGTGAATTCCTACCAAAGAGGGATTTTAGGCAAATTACTTAATTTCTCTAAAGTATATTTTGGTTACTTGCAGAGTTATAGTGAAGATTAAATGAGATTATATGATGTACATAGTGTAATGTGATCAATACATGTTAGTTATTATTAATTATCTCAGATCTTTCATACCAATCCTAAAAATCTCTAAATGTGGATTTTGTTTCTTAGATGACATCTTGGGTGATACTTTGTGAGGAAGTCAGTCCCTCCACAAGTTAATAATAATATAAAAAACAGTAGCCAACATGAATTTAGTGCTTACTTTGCATCAGGCACTATGCCACACCCTTTCTGTATATTTACTTATTGAATCTTCCTCACAAAAGTCCTATAAAGTGAATACTTAAAATTTAAATTTGTTTTATATTTGAGGGAAGTAAGTGGTGGAGCTATTATATCCTAAGGGCTTTGTTAAAGATAGGAAACAAACAATCTCATTGTGTGGAAAGGCAGACAGTTCACACACAAATCTCCAGAATCATTTCTTTCTTACACTACTAAAGGTATACACATGTAGGAAAATGGCAAAACATATAAATGTAGACAGAAGTGCCAAGGTCAAACAGGTAGAATAAAGGAGAAAATCAAATCTTGGGGTTGACATAGTTCTCCATGGCTAGGAACCATCCACAATTCTAGTGAGAAGCATTGGAGTAAAAACTATGCCTTTACCTTCATATCAGATCATGTCTTTAATTGGTTGATTATATTAAACTTCAAAGGAAATCAAATTAGTAGCAGATTTTATAGTAGATGATTCCATTTGTCTCAGGCAAATCTTTTCCTTTCTAGAAGTTGCATTTGGGAACCACATGGTATTAGTTACATCACAAATACATACCCGAATCTTTGCTTGCTGTGGAGTAACCATTCCATAACTAGGCAGGATGGATCACATGAGACTGACCTTTCTGTATCCATCTCTATCCAGGAAGAAATGGTGAGGGGCTGTTTAATGGCCGATATCTGGAGAAAGGACCAATTTTAAAAGCATCTTCATTCTGACTTCGGGAGGACACAGGTAATTAGCCAGCCATGAAAAACTGAGAACGCAATGCTATGATGTCCTTTCAGGGACGATGAAAAGCTTAGGCTCCAAAGTCACTCAGTAGAATCATCTACTTGAGTGACTTTGGTTGTGCTACTTATGTCCTTCTGTGACCAGGTTATTTCATTTAGCATAATGTTCTCCCGGTTCATCCATGTTGTTGACTAGCACAGAATTGCTTTCTTTTAAAAGGCTGAGTAGCCCTAACCAGTTTGGCTCAGTGGATAGAGTGTCGGCCTGTGAACTTAAGGGTCCCAGGTTCGATTCTGATCAAGGGCATGTACCTTGGTTGCGGGCACATCCCCAGTAGGGGGTGTGCAGGAGGCAGCTGATGGATGTTTCTCTCTCATTGATGTTTCTAACTCACTCTCCCTCTTCCTTCCTCTCTGTAAAAAAATCAATAAAATATATATTTTTTTTCAAATTAAAAACAAAAGGCTGAGTAATCCATTGTATGTATAGACCACATTTTCTTTGTCCTTCACCTGTCAATGGACATTTAGATTGTTTTCATATCTTGGTTATTGTAAATAATGATGCAATGAACATGGGAGCGCAGATATCTTTTCAAGATCCTGATTTCAATTCTTTTGGATAAATGCCCAGAAGGGATTGCTGGATGACATAGTCATTCTGGTTGTATTTTTTGAGACACTTTCATGCTATTTTCCATAGTGGCTACACTATTTTACATTGTCACCAACAGTATATAAGAGTTAACATATTCTCCACATCCTTACCAGTACATGTTACCTTTTAGGGTTTTGTTACATTTTGTTTTTGGTTGTTTGTTTTCTAATACCCATTCTGATAGATATGAGGTGATATGTCATTGTGGTTTTGATTCACATTTCCCTGGTGATTCATGATATTGAGTATCTTTTGCACACTTGTTAGACATTTGTATGTCTTCTTGGGAGAAATGTCTATTCAAGTTCTTTGCCCATTTTCTAATTGGGCTATTAGTTTTTTGCTATTGAGTTATAGGATTTCCTTACATATTTTGGAGATTAGCCCCTTATCAGTTATGTATAGTTTATTTTTCTCCCATTCTATATGTTGCCTTTTCACTCTGTTGTTTGTTTATTTTGCTGTACAGAATTCTTTAGTTTGATGTAGTTCCATTTGCCTTTCTTTTGCTTTTGTTGCTTGTAGTTTTGGTGTCATACCCAAGAAAGCAATGCCTAGACCAATGTTATGAAGCTCTTCCTTATGTTTTCTTCTAGAAGTTCTATAGCTTCAGGTCCTATATCTAAATTTTTAATCTATTTTGTGTTTATTTTATATTTTATTTTTAAACATTTTGTTGATTTCAGAGAGAGGAAGGAAGAGAGAGTGAGAGAAACATCGATGAGAGAGAAACATCAGTCTGCTGCCTACTGCATGCCCCCTACTGGGGATCGAGTTGAGCCAGCAACCTGGGCATGTGCACTGACTGGGAATTGAACCAGTGACCTCCTGGTGCATGGGTTGACACTCAACCACTGAGCCACACCTGATCAGGCTATATTTTTTAAATCCTCACCCAAAAATATATTTAGAGAGAGAGAGAGAGAGGGAGAAAGAGAGAGAGAGAAACACTGATCAGTTGCCTCCAGTACATGCCCTGACCAGGGAACGAACTCACAAAGTAGGTATGTACCTTGACCAAGAATTAAATCCACAACTTTCTGGTGTATAGGATGAAGCTCCAACTAACTGTGCCATATGGCCAAGGCAGTGGTGTGTGTGTGTGTGTGTGTGTGTGTGTGTGTGTGTGTTTAATATATGTGTGATATATGTTTAATGGTTTGGCTTATAGGGGAGTGATAAAAATAAAATAAAATATTAAAACACATGTTTTTTTAAAAAACATAACACTTGAAAATATGTCACCTTTGATATAAGTAGATATTTTTCATTCTCTTGTCTCAAAATGATTTAACGTTGTTTATGGATTCGGCTCTGAAATACATGCTGTGCAGGTGCCATGTGCAGATAAGGTTCCTCCCCTCTCAGAGTTTATACCCCAGTAGGTTCTTTAGCTTCCATCAGTCCACCTGGAATAAAGCTTCTAAAATTTTTCTGGAGCAAATATTTGGGGCTCGCTGTGTTCTAAACCTTAATGTTCATTCAAATCTCTGGTGATCTTATTAAAATCAAATGCTGATTCAGTTGGTCTACCTAAGGCCTGAAATTCTATGTTTTGAATAAGTTCCCAGGTGATGTCAATATTGCTGGTCTGGAGACCACATTTGAAGAAGCAAAGGTTTAGATGAAATGGAAGTAAGAGAAAATATCTGAGTTTCTGAAAATTGATGTAGTTAATAGCACTGCATGACCAGTGTATAACTTGTTGTGGCTCCTTTAACAGTGTAGGAAAGGAAAGACTTTCCCTACTCTCCTAGGTTTAATAACTGGGTCTATAAAATAAATTGATAACAAGAAGATTAATCAGAGAAAAAGTAAACAAATTTATTAATTTTTAATATGCACAAATTTATTAATTTTTAATATGTTCCTGGGTGCATCCCAGGAACAAAATGTGAATATCCCCCATAGCAGTGAGATTTGAGAGTTTATTACTGTGTGTAAGAAATAAGGCGAGCCTCCAAATTCAGGGGTCCTGGTAGAACACAAAACATACTCGGGAGCCAGGCAGGAAGGCAAATATCTTTACTTCTACCTAGAAGGGTGCGCAGCACATGGTCTGGAAGCACGCCCACACTGAGCAGGTGGTCTGCTTGGCTTTATAATTCCTGACACACGTGACCTGTTCCTCACTCTTAATTGGAGTTCAGGCATGCAGTCTTTCACAATTGGCTAATTCAAAGGGAGGGGCTGGCCTTTGCTGGTTCAAGATGGCGGCCCCCGGGGAGCTGCAAGCCATGCGGCCAACATGGTGGCTGCCACTTCGGGCAGTCCAAAATGGCGGCTATCTAAACTGTTCTTTGACAGAAAACATGACTTGTTTATTCTCACATGTGTTAAGTGGAAGGGAGGATACAAATGATTTAGGGGAGAGTAAATAGTTTTTAGGAAAAAATGAATGGGTTGTTAGAAAAGTTGGGAGATATTGTTATCGGTGGAATGTCCTCTGTGTCCCCACCTGTTGCTGGGAGAAGTGGGCTTCTTGGGGTGCTGCAGGAATGAGAATTTCCTGAGGCCCCCATGAGAGGATGAGGTATTGTGGAAAGCTTTATTTCTGTGGAATGAAACCCCTGAGTTTCCAAGGTCAATCTCCCTCCATCCTGCCATGGAAAAAGTCCCATTTTGTCGTTGGCAGGGCTAAGATCAAAGCCATTGCCCAGAGTTTTTGTTCCATAGATGCATAGTCCAGTCCAGCATCTGGCTACTTTAGCTTGTGTTCCCAGCAGCAGTCCATTGCATGTGGGATCTGCATGGTCATTGGCCATGCAGTTCCTAGGGCCACATGGCAGGTCAGCGCCCGGCGAGCGCCATGAAGCAGGAGCAAAGCAAGAGGAACCAGAAGGAGAGAATTCCTTTGTCTGGGATTATGTATTCCCCAATTTTTGCAGGCTTGCATTAGCTCCACCCCTCTAGCCAATGATCTTTGTTCCCAAATTGGACTGATGTCACCCGGACTTTACTGCACCTGCTGCCTCTTCCCTTTTGTTGGACCCCCTCTCCAGTGATCTGCAGAGGGTGGACTGATGGTTCCCGGGAGTGTCAAGTGGCAGCTTCCTGGTGAAGCTGCGTGGATGACCATGCTTATGGCCTCCCCTCTGCTCCTTTCCTATTAATATTAGCTAGCTAGTTATGAAGGTAACAATCGAGTTTGTGGAAAAATGTGTCTGGATGTGGAGTCGACTTCTAGTCTCCTTCCCAGTAATGAGTCAGTCCTGGGGAGGAGTTTTATGACAATTGAGGTTCTTTTGGAGGATCTGTCTTTAGGCAAATAGGGTGAGAAAACCTCTCCCTGCATTTGTTGTTTTTCAAGTACCTTCAGTTCAAAGTAATCAATATACCAAAGCAGCATATTTTGGGATGGCATGCCCAGAACTCCTTCAACATCTATACCCAATTCAAATGTTTGCTTCTCACAATTGGAATTTTTCCTCTGATATATTCTTGCTTCTTAAACATTAGGGGCTTAGCTCTTCTTAGAGAAATATATCCCTGTGAACAACTCACAGCTTCATTTAGTATTGTAAGTAGTCCATACTCAGTGATCAATTCTAGACTTTGAAAGGAATTACAAACCCAATAAAAGAAGATTTCTTGGCTCTTTTATCATGACAGAATCCTTGGGCAAATAGAAATGTGAAAAATCATAATTGTAAAATAATACTTTAAGATATCTAGTCTCATGCAGAGCAATTTATAATGAATAAAGAAACAGTTATATAAAATCCAAATGCTAATGATAAGTACTTAATCTACCACAAAGTAAAAACCCAGCCATCTTGCACCAGAATTCATGTTCAGAAATCTATATTTGCATGCCCAAGACTTGTTTGAAAAGGCGATTATGGTCTCACAAGTAAATCATAAGAATTTTAAAAATTTTGTAAATGCTATATTTATATGACAGACAAGAACCACTCAGAAGGAATCATTATGGTTTGGGAAATGATATGCAATTTCAGAATCATCTAAATCATTTCAATTGCCTGTATTTACATTTATATAATGGGTATTTATAATGGTGATTATTTTAGAACTTACCTTGTTTTCCAGAATCTCTCACATTGGTTTCTATGGGAACGAGAATGGCTCTGAAGAAGAGCGTTTTAAGAACTCTTTTCACATTCAGTGACTGCTAACTGAACTGCATATTCGTTTGTTAATGGTTTTTAACTCTTAGATTTTAATACGGAAATAAAAGTTGGGCATTCTAGTTACATAAGTCATTTGAAATAATAAAAGCTATTTTTATGAAACACCTGGCACATTGAAACATTTGAAAACAAAATAACAAGCTTTAGGAGCTAGTAATCTGTTCACTTTTTAAAAATTCATTAGTGATTAATCCACATTGGCCATGTGCTTTGCTTGGAAAATTGTGTAAAGAAAACTTCATCTGATATATTGTTTCAATACATTTTCTGCATATATATATGTATACATATGCACACACACACATACGCACACACACATATATTTATGTTTTCTTACTTTTGTAAAAACCCCTTTTAAAAGCTGTGTAAAATGTTCTGCATTTAAAGTAACCCTCTACCAATGCCTCACCCATCCTGTGCTATTATTTACCTGGTATGGTGTTGTACCTTTATCATGTTCTCACCAGCTGGAACTTATTTTTGAAACAAGCTCATAAGTCTTCGTATTTCAATTTTTCTTTTTCTTGGAATAGATTTTTAGATCATACAAAGCCCAACATGTAACTTATATCTTACATTTGTGCAGTTTACTATATTTAATATTTCCCCACATTTCATGTTTTCTCATAAACTTTATTTTTTTAATTCCCTGGAGAAAAGATATTTTGGTATATTTTTATTTAATTCCTTCTCGAAGTAATTAAAACCCACTAAAAATAAGAGAAGGCTATTTCAGAAAAAAGTGCTAAAACTAAAATTTTGTTATACTCAAACTGTAAAAGATGCCGGTAGAAAGCACATGGCATCCCATAACCAGCTTATGTAATAGCTACTCCAGTTATTGCTGACATATAATCTGTGTCTTAAATCCAAAATGTACAGGCTGATGGCAGACTGCCAAGCAGGGTGGAAAAAGTAATTTTTTTTTTTTTTTACCTTTCTTGGGTTGGTGGATTTCTGCCCATGATCAGTATGGTCCTGGCTGAGGTCAGGTTTGCTAGAAACTAATGATGGCAGTTTGAGAAGTGGAGCTGCTGGCATTGTGTGACCAAGAGACCATCCTGTGACTCACTGACCTGGTATAAACTCCAAGAAATTTTTCTTTTCTTTCTTAAAAGTATTTTTTATTCAGGTTTGATTTTATGAAATAAATTAGTGATTATTATACTTTGAAAAATAGAAAGATAAATACTTGTGGGAAACATGTAACCAAATATTTTGGGGAAATGATTGGCTCTTCTATTTTTTAAAAGTTCATTTTGTTTTTTAATAAAACATTTTTAATTTTATTTTTAACTATAGTTTACATGCAACATTATTTTGTATTAATTTCAGGTGTACAGCATAGTGGTTAGACAATCATATACTTTACAAAGTGTTCCCCTGACATTTCAAGTACCCACCTGGCACCATACAGTGTTATTTCAATATTATTAACTATACTAGTACTAGTATTTACTATGCTGTATAAAAGTTGATTTTGAAGTGAAGCTGAAAAGTAAAATCAAGTATATTAATCTTCAGAATAGAAAATTTATCTTGCAAAGTATCTGAATCTGAAGGTGAGGACTATCAGAGCTACTCAAAGTGGAATCTACAGACCAGTGCCCATCTGAGGCAAGATAAATACAAACCGTGAACGTAGCATTTAGAAACCTTAATTTGACATTGTCACATCATCTAACCCAGTGATTTTGTATTTTACAAAGATCAGTCCACTGCATTTGAGAATTATAAAAGTTTGTCCTTTGCTACAATTAGTTTGAGTTGCATTGCTCTAATATAAACTACTATAAGCCAGGGAAAAAGGAGCCGTTTGAACTTTGCAGTATTGAAAATAATTTATCCCATGTGATTCTATCTGAAAGCTGGGAAGTGGAGGATTTTTGTATCCGAAAGATCTTTCAGCCTTAGAAAAACATACTTATTTTCATAAGGTTACAGCAAAAGAGGCTGAAGCGGATAGTCTCTCCTTTGCAGATATAAAAACAACAGTGCTTGAGTGAGATATCTGATATTACCCAATTACCAGCAAAATTTTAAAGTCCAGTTACATGAAGAGCATTGCCTAGAACTTAAGTATTCTGATAAACAAAATAAAAATACCCTAGGCTGATTATGCCAATGAATTGGCTATATTTACTATTTAGGATGGCATTGCTTTGTCTTAAAGTTTCAGAAGGGAAAGCACAGTTGTTCGATGGACCACTAGTGAAACTACATGTGCTAAGAAAAATCAAGGGGAAGAATTGGAAGGAATTGAATAAACCAAAACCAAAATTAAACAGAATGAAGAGAGATTAAAGTAGGAATGCATATATAGTTTAAAGAACCAATGGAGCAGAAAAGGCATAAAATCCTAAAAGAGAAAAGGCTTGCTACCTTGGACTACAAATAGGAGAAATAAAATGATAATATAAAAGGGAAAGTTTAGACAAACATTGGGAATTTTTGTTAATTGTCAAAAGCATTAGGCTCGCGAGTCGTGGTTTGCCGCTCTGTTGACTAATGAGTTTGCTGACCACTGGGTTAGCTAATACTAACGTAATTGGGCACATAGGGTGCCCAATGAAGACATTTAAAACCTCATTGAACAAAGCTGTGGACATTATATTGTGGAGAGCAACACTTCAATGGCAAGGGGGATGGACTGGCTGAACCATGAGGTCTTTTCCAGATCTAATTTCTACTATCCCATAGCTCTGTGAAGAATAGTTGCTAAATTGATCAATCTAGACAAAACTCAACACAAGACTAAAACCCCAGACAAAACAACAATGTCAGCCAAAATTGAAAACACGCCCCTCTAAAAGGAAAAAAAAAAAATCTCCAAAATCTTGCATCATACCCCAAAGAAAACAAATTCAAGCTCTGGCAACCTGCCCAGAGGAATAAATTCCAAAGACAGGGTCCTTCAGTGAGCAAGTGCAACAAGCAGGTTGGGAGATTTCAACTTCTGAGATAAGCTTACAAAACCTCCCAGTTGATCTTAATACTAGGCTTAAGAGTGAAAGTGAAAAGAAATCTATGAAGGAGCCTGGCCTATGAGTGAACTAATTCATTTATTCATTCTACACAGATTTATGGAGCACCTATTATAGGCCAGCAGTGCTCTAAGGTAGGGTAAATGGGTAAACAAGACAGACAAGATATCTGCTCTTGTGGCACTTATATTTTAGTGTGAAGAACAATATAATATAACAGGACAGGATAATATATCATAAGTTAAGGAGTGGTAAGTGCTAAAAAGCAAGGTAAAGAAGGTGAAGGGAAGTTGGAATCTGGGCAGCTGATTGTATTTAATAATGCAATCAGGATAGAACTCATGGAGAATGAGATACATCTGAGCAGGACTTGAAGGAAGTGAAAGGAGGTAACGAAGTAGATATTGGAGGAGGAGCATTCCAGGCTGAGGGAACCAGAGAGTGCAGCTCGAAGGTTGGAACAAACCTGGTGTGTCTGAGGAACAGGAAGGAGGCCCCTCTGGCATGGGGAAGACTACTATGAGTATGGTCAGAAAGGCCTTGTGGGCCACTAGGACCTCATCTTTTACTCCATCTGAGTAAACTACTCACAACATCTCAAATCAAGAATCCTAGGAACTCAGTGAAGAAACGAATTCACAGCAGATATCAACCTTCCTGGGAAACCATTCCACCCACACATCGGCAGTGTTTCCGTGTGCTCCTTCAAACTGGTCAGTGTGTCCCTTAATGTGTTCATGTGTCCTACAGTTATTGCTACTGAGAATGAGGAGGAACCATCTGTTTTAGAAATATGGATATTTGTTTGTATTTATTCTTATACTAGGGGCCCAGTGCACGAATTCAGGCACCAGTGGGGTCCCTTGGCCTGGCCTGCTCTATGAAACCTAATCTTTACTCGGGGCTTGATAAATATTTAAAGTTAAGGAGGAGCTTGAAAATCAATTTTGAAGACAAAAATGGATCTGCTTGTGAGAAGTAAAGGCAATATTAAAGGAACTATTAGGTGTTTTTATGAAAAAAATCATAAAATTAAAGTTAAGTTAGAAAAATACTGTTAATATTTATTAATTAATTGAAAAAAAAGGAAGTTGTTGAGCTCCTGTTATGTGCCAGGTATGTTTTCTAGACACTATAGCTAGAACAGTGAACACCATATGAAAGCCGGCAATCTATATATATAAAAGCCTAATATGCAAAGGGTCCCCTTGGGAGTTCGACCGACTAGGAGTTCGATCACTCACTATGATGAGCACTGACCACCAGGGGGTGACACGGAATGAAGGAAGGCCCCGGCCCGCAGCCAGCAGCCACTAGGGATCCTACCTGTGCACAAATTTAGTGCACTGAGCCTCTAGTCTAATATGTTACTCTATTAGGATTCACCTCAGGCATTTTATCAGGTCATCCCTCTGTAATAATATGTAGTTAAGAACGTGGGTTGGAAGCTCCATCTGCAACCCAGCATCACCTGTTAAGGTGGGACTGGTCAGGAAAGGATGCTTGATGACCTGTCCCCATCTTGTCATCTGCTCTGAAAATCCTCAGACAGAGACTGCAAGCTGAATGCTCCAGAACTTTAGAGAGGGAAAAGAGCACAGCATTTGAATTACAGGTGCATTGTCCAGTACTACAGCTGCTAGTTACAGGTGACTGTCAAATGCAATTAGTCCGAAATGAAATGCACTCTAAGTATAAAATGTACTGGATTTTGGTGAGTCAGTGTGAAACAGAATGTAAACTACTTCAAAAAGTTTTATATTGATTGCATGTTGAAATGCTAATGTTAATTTATCTTGTTTCTTTTTACTTTTTTTATGTATCTACTAGGAAATTTAACTTTTACATGTGGCCCCAAATCCGCCCATTTAGGGGATGTGCATTTGATTCCCAGGTCAGCTCAGTGCTATTACATAAATAATGGCCGACTCTTATTGAGTATTCAACTCATTAATGAAAATCTCTCTTCCAAGCACAATACTTGTGTTTAAACATTTAATCCTCATAATAACCCTGTTAAGGAACCATTTCTCCAGATGAATAATTTGAGGCACAGAAAGGTCAAGAAACTTGCCAAAGGCTACAAATCTAGTGAATGGAAGAGCAATGAGGCTTTAAAACTAACTAATCCCGTGGCTCTCAAACCTGTGTTCTATCACCTGCAAGGCTTGTTAAAACACAGAATACTGAGCTCCACCTCCAGAGGTTCTGACTCATTTGATCTGGGGTGTAACCTGAGAATGTGCATCTCTAACAAGTTTCCAGGTGACGTTGATGCCTGCTGATTTGCACATCAATTTGAGAACTATTGGTCTAATACTTCCTACCTCCAATCTTAATAAAGTCCTCAAACTTTTTGAACCATAGTTTCTTTACCTTAAAGTGTGAATATTTCATAAACCTAACTCACATACCATACAATTTAACATTTCACATGTTTTTTAGTATATTCACAGTTTTGCAACTATCATCACTATCTAATTATGGAACATTCCCACCACTCCAGAAAGAAACCCAATACCCATTAGCAGTCACTCCCCATTTTCCCTTCCCCCAGACCCTGGCAACCACTAATCTACTTTATAGATTTGCCTATTTTGGACATTTAATACAAATAAAGTCATATAATATGTGGTCCTTTGTGTCTGATTTCTTAGCATAATGGTTTCAAGGTTCATCCATGTTATAATGTGTCAATACTTCATTCCATTTTATAGTCAAGTAAGATTGTGTGGGCACTCCACATTTTGTTTATTCATCAGTTGATGCGTATTTCGGTTGTTTCTCTTGGGTTATGAATCTGTGTGGATGTATGTTTTCATTTTTCTTGGGATATAACTAGGAGTAAATCCAGTTGGAGTGGAATTGCTGGCTCATATGCTAACTCAATGTTTAATTTTTTGAGGAACTATCAAACTGTTTCCAAGGCACTATACCATTTTACATTCACATTAGCAACATACGAGGGTTCCAGTTTCTCTACAACATTGCCAACACTTGTCATTGTCTGGTTATTTTGAATATAGCCATCTTAGGGGGTATGAAGTGGTATCTCATTTGTTGTCGTTTTTTTTTTTTAATGGCTTAGGTATATTTTATTAGGCTTTTTCCCCCAGAATATTTTACTGTGGTTTTGATTTGTACATGCCTAGTGACTAATGATGTTGTTCATCTTATCAATGCTTATTGGCTATTTGTATATCATATATATATATATACACACACACACACACACACACACACACACACTAGAGGGCCTGGTGCATGAAATTCGTGCACAGCGGTGGGGGGGTGACCCTCAGCCCAGCCTGCACCCTCTCCAATCCGGGACCCCTCGAGGGATGTCCGACTGCCCTTTTAGGGGGCAGTTGGACATCCCTCTCACAATCCAGGACTGCTGGCTCCCAACTGCTCGCCTGCCTGCCTTCCTGATTGCCCCTAACCGCTTCTGTCTGCCAGCCTGATCACCCCCTAACCACTCCCCTGCCAGCCTGTTTGCCCCCAACTTCCCTCCTCTGCCAGCCTGGTCACCCTAACTGCCCTCCCCTGCAGGCTTGATTGCCCCCAACTGCCCTCCCCTGCTGGCCATCTTGTGGTGGCCATCTTGTGTCCACATGGGGGCAGGATCTTTGACCACATGGGGCAGCAATCTTTGACCACATGGGGGCAGCAATCTTGTGTGTTGGAGTGATGGTCAATCTGCATATTACTCTTATTAGATAGGATAGAGGCCTGGTGCAT
This sequence comes from Plecotus auritus, assembly GCF_963455305.1. Classification (NCBI taxonomy): domain Eukaryota; kingdom Metazoa; phylum Chordata; class Mammalia; order Chiroptera; family Vespertilionidae; genus Plecotus; species Plecotus auritus. Next base: position 166,851,600 of record NC_137775.1, read on the forward strand.
GGGTGGGGGCCAGCTGGTTTACCCTGAAGGGTGTCCCGGATCAGGGTGGGGGTTCCCTTGGGGCTTGGGGCGGCCTGGGCGAGGGGCCTGTGGTGGTTTGCAGGTCGGCCACGCCCCCCCAGCAACCCAAGTGGAGGCCCTGGTATCTGGGATTTATTTATCTTCTATAATTGAAACTTTGTAGCCTGGAGTGGAGCCAAGCCTTCTGCTCGCTCTGTGGCGGCAGCCATTTCTGTTGGGATTTATTTATCTTCTATAATTGAAACTTTGTAGCCTTAAGTGGAGGCCAAAGCAGGCCAGGGCTGCGGAAACTTGGCTTCCTCCATCACCAGGGGCAACACTAGCCTCCTGCTCTCTCCAGCTCCGTGGCTGCCGCCATTTTTGTTGAGATTAATTTATCTTCTATAATTGAAACTTTGTAGCCTTAAGTGGAGGCCTGGGCCGGCCAGAGTGTGCGGAAAGCTTGGCTTCCTCCATCGCCGGGGAAACCCAAGCCTCCCTCCTGCTCTCTCTGGGGCCGCAGCCATCTTGGTTGGGTTAATTTGCATACTCGCTCTTGATTGGCTGGTAGGTGTGGCTTAGTGTAATGGAGTGACAGTTAATTTGCATATTCCTCTTTTATTAGATAGGGGAGATATATATATATCTTCAGAGAGGAAGGGAGAGGGATAGAGAGCTAGAAACATCAGTGATGAGAGTGAATCATTGATCAGCTGCCTCCTGCACACCCCTGTACCAGGATTGAGCCCGCAACCTGGGCATGTGCCCTGACCAGAATTGAACAGTGACCTTCTGGTTCATTAGGACTATGCTTAGCCACTGAGCCACGCCGACTGGGCTGCATACCTTCTTTAAAGAAATGTCTATTCAAATCCCTTGCTTATTTTTAAATTGGGTCATTTGTTTTATTTATTGTTGAGTATGAGTTCTTTGCATGTTCTGGGTACAAGTCCCTTATCAGATATATATGATTGGCAATTTCTCCCATTCTGTGAGTTGTCTTTTCACTTTGGTGTCCACTGAAGCAAAAAGTTTTAAATCTTTTTTATTTATATATCTTTTAAATAAAAATTGTGTATATTTAAGGTGTACAATTTGATATACATATGCATTATGAATTGATTACTACAGTTAAGGTAATTAACATATCTCCTCACATAATTAACATTAAAAAGCTTTTAATCTTGATGAAATCCATATCTGTTTTTCCTTTATCATTTATGCTGTTGGGTCACATCTAGAAACCATTGCTTAACCCAAGGTCATGACCATTTAAGTATATGATCCATTTCTAGTAATTTTTATATGTTGTGTGAAATAAAGGTGCAACTTCATTTTCATGTGGATATCCAGTTATCCCAACACCATTTGTTGATCATAAGATCTTCCTAAAATTTAGGTAAAAATACTTCAGAGGCTGTATTAATTGCAATACGTTTATTTTTTACAATACTTTTTTTCCCCCTGAAGTGCTTCCCTGCTATTCTATCAAAGCTTTGTCAGCATATTTAGAACAAAGCAAATGTCCTCTGAGTTAAAACCTCAAGTCAGTAATGACTGACCACAATAAGATAGGTTTATTCAATCAAATTCCCTCATTTATTGTTATATATTAAAGTACCAAGATTCCCACCAATTTATCATATATTAATTCTCCCATTACACACACAGGATGAGGAACAAAGCAGTGTTTATCCTGTATGCACCTTTGTGATCTTATAATACCAGTTTGCTCTTATTTATGCTCATGGTACCCATTAAATTGATGATGGAAATACAAATTTGAAATGTGGTGGGTTATTCCCATATGCTATTATAGTAATTGAAAACAGCAAAATAAGATGAATGCTAGAAAATAAACAAAAAATATTTTTAAAATGCAGGTCCTACTGTGGGACTGACAGCAATTAATATACATAGGTATTTCTTTTCCATAGGGAGTCAGATAAGTGGAATGTCAAACACATTGTCCAAATAGTTACTTTCATGAGTCAAATGATAGAAATAAAATTTGAAGCCAAATCCCCGGCCACACCTTTTTTTTTGTATATTAACTGACTAGCTCTTTAGCACTCAGAGAATTCTGGATAGAGATATACATACCCCAATAATATGTTCATGGGGGTGGTTCTTGTGTTGTGAAAATGCCCACTGAATTTGGTTACATGCATTTGAAAGTTCCTGAAAAATAAATATTAGCCACAAATAGGAACCTGATCAACATTTAAAAAAAATTTATTCTGTGTAAGAACTAAAAGCCAAAGGGTATCATCATACCACTTCAAATTAGGGACTATGACTGGAAGATATTTAAACAATTTATTAGCTTTAACAACTTTCCCTATGCTTATTACATTCTTTTTTGGTGTCAGCATTCCTATCATATTCAGTCTAAATTCTTAAGCAGAAATGGAGTGCATGTCTATGCAGTTAACAGGAAAGACCTAAGGAGTATATGAGTCACAGCAGTCTTGGAGATGAGAAGAGAGGAATCTCTAGGGAGAGATGCAATAGGAACAGTATTATAGAGAAAAAGAATACAGGTTATGGGATTCAGCCATACAATTTTCAAGTCATATAGTATTAAAAGTCAAGCTACAGAGCCTCGTGAATTTATGTTCCATAAAACTCTTGTCAGTAGCTACCATGAGTCATAAGTCTTTATTACCATGAGTCCCATGAGCCTAGATGAGAGAAAGAAAGGAGCACTTGAAAATTACCTTGGGCCAAAAACTGGACCCAGCAGTTCCATGGGAGAAGAGCTTGCCTATTTCCTGGTGGTCCCACCAGGTGAACTTCTCTTGAATCAGGCACTGATAGCAGAAACCATGAGAACAACAGACACCACAGAGGTGATGACCGTACCCCACCCAGGCTGCTTAGTTTCTGGTATTGACCTAATCAGGTCTTCTTTCAGAACCTGCAGTCACCCTTACTGTCTCGTGACTTCTGATTACATGTGGGGTTGTTGCTACATGCACACCTGTGACTGCATTGAACAGCTGATTGCCTCACTCTGCCTCACATTACCTGATGAGATCAAGCAATGGTGTATTAACCCCAAGCGCTCTGGGATAGCAAGCAGAGACAAAGCCAGCACAAGTATGAAAGCCAGTTCCTAGGGTCTTATGAAAAGATTGCATTTTTTAGGATATTAAAAAGCAAGCTGTAGTTAGCTTACTTCTGAATTCTGGGGCTGATTCCAAGCGAAACAAAATTCCCCACGTCCTGGGTAGAGCAAGCCTATACGTGTGGTAGTCTTGATGTCTTCTCCCTAGGCAATCACTTCTCTTCTCTTAGAGCAGCACTGCCAGGTTGCCAAGGAATCTTCCCCTCATGTGGAGGGGCTGATTCATAAAACAGTGACTTGCTTGGTTACACTGTGTCCTGGATTCTAAAATCTGAGCCGGAGCCAGGGTGTGGACCATCTATGCAATTCTGCCCCCGGCTTGTGACAGCATGTCCTGGTATTTAAGCAGAGTCCATGTCGTCTTCACTTGTATGAAGAAAATCTAACAAAGGACTAAAATTATTATAGGCCTCGGACTCTTCACTGACAGGAGAGTCAAATCTTCTAGTTAGTTGTGAAAATAAATAACAATGAATCATTCTAAAAAGCTCTGATATTGGAATGTTAGCTCTAAAGTAATTTTTTAGGTACTACTTATCTATTTCATTTCATTAAGCTTTATAAACCTCCTTCAAGGTAGGATTTTATCTATTTTACAAATAGAAAAATTACTTTTTAAGATCATAATTAACTAGAGGCCCAGTGCACAAAATTTGTGCACGGGGGTGTGTGTCCCTCAGCCCAGCCTGCACCCTCTCCAATCTGGGACCCCTACCTGGATTGGGCCTAAACGGGCAGTCGGACATCCCTCTCACAATCCAGGACTGCTGGCTCCCAACTGCTCACCTGCCTGCCTTCCTGATTGCCCCTAACCACTTCTGCCTGCCAGCCTGATTACCCCCTAACCACTCCCCTGCCAGCCTGATTGATGCCTAACTGCTCCCCTGCAGGTCTTGTCACCCCTAACTGCCCTTCCCTGCAGGCCTGGTACCCCCCAACTGCTCTCCCCTGCAGGCCTGGGTCCCCCCCAACTGCCCTTTCCTGCAGGCCCAGTCACCCCCAACTTCCCTCCTCTGCCAGCCTGGTCACCCCTAACTGCCCTCCCCTGCAGGCCTGATCACCCCCAACTGCCCTCCTTTGCAGGCCTGGCCCCTCTCAACTGCCCTCCCCTGCTGGCCATTTTGTGGTGGCCATCTTGTGTCTACATGGGGGCAGCCATCTTGTGTGTTGGAGTGATGGTCAATTTGCATATTACTCTTTTATTAAGATAGAGGCCTGGTGCAGGCGTGGGGGCCAGCTGGTTTGCCCTGAAGGGTGTCCCGGATCAGGGTGGGGGTTCCCTTGGGGCGTGTGGCAGCCTGGGCAAGGGGCTTCTGGTGGTTTGCAGGCCGGCCATGCCCCCCAGCAACCCAAGCGGAGGCCCTGGTATCTGGGATTTATTTATCTTCTATAATTGAAACTTTGTAGCCTGGAGTGGAGCCAAGCCTTCTGCTCGCTCTGTGGCGGCAGCCATTTCTGTTGGGATTTATTTATCTTCTATAATTGAAACTTTGTAGCCTTGAGTAGAGGCCTAGGCCAGCCAGGGTGTGTGGAAAGCTTGGCTTCCTCCATCACTGGGGGCAACTCAAGCCTCCTGCTCGCTCTGTGGCCACAGCCATCTTGGTTGGATTAATTTGCATACTCGCTCCTGATTGGCTGGTGGGTGTAGCAGAGGTATGGTCAATTTGCATATTACTCTTTTATTAGATAGGATAATAAAGCTAAAGAAAAATGACCCTAAAATTTTAATCTCTATTCATGGTGGTAGGATGGGAAAAGTGATTTATTACACTTACATGATAAACACATTTCCTGTGAATTTCTTTAAAAAATGCTGTTCTTTATGCATCCTTGCGATTTTTAAAGAAACATGGGAGCAGAAGGAAAAATATACATTTTAAGGAACTTATTCAAAGCAAAATTTTTTTATATGCTCTTTTGTTTCTATTAATAAACTTTACTTTTTAGAAGTTTTATGTTTGTATAAAAATTATGCAGCTAGCATGAAGAGCCCCATATACCCTACACCTCATTTCCGCTGTTATTACCATGTTAGTATGTATGGTCTGTTTGTCAAAATTAATGACCCAATATCAATACAGTATTGTTAAAGTTTATACTTTATTCAGATTTCCATAGTTTTTACCTAATGTCCTTTTTCTGTTCAGGATCCCATCCAGGATATCATATTACATTTAGTCATCATGTCTCCTTAGGCTTCTTTTGACAGTGATAATTTCTTAAACTTTCTTGGTTTTTGATGTGTATTTTGGTCTTAGCTCTCTCTAACTCTATCTCTATCTCTATCTCTATCTCTATCTCCATCTCTATCTCTGTCTTTACCTCTGTCTCTATTAGGTATTTTGTAGAATGTTCCTCTATTGATATTTTTCTAATGTTTTTCTCAGGATTAGACTGGAGTTACAATTATTGGGAGCAAGGCCACAGAGATAAAATGCCATTTGCATCCCATGATACCAAAGGTGCTATCAACATAACTTACCACTGTTGATGTTGACTTTGATCACTTAACTGAGGTAGTGTTTGTCAGGTTACATGCTCTTTTGAAATTTTATATAATTATACAGAATGATCTCTTCATTAAAAAGGTTAACTTTAATTTTAAATGTAATTTTTCCAAACAGCAGTAGAATTAGCACTAACTATCACTGAAAAGATTACAATACATAAGAGATGACATTGCATATTTTGGAGAGTGTCAGGAGGAGGAGTTACACAACAGAAAAACTGGTTTAGTGAGCCTTAAAACTTATTATAAGTACAATTCCTATGGAGCAGGCCGATACTATCAGTTCTTCACTAGCACATTTTACACTGCAAAACATGTTGCAACCACTCGGTTATTTTTCCCCCAACATCCCTACAAGGAAGCCAAGTATAGCTTCCTTGGTTCACTTTCAACAAAGGAAAGGCTTTGGAGCCAGAGACTGTTTGATTTTGAGCTTAGCCACTTTCTACTGTGCCATTTTGCAAAACTTTTCGGAGCACTTCATCAATAACAAAGGGCAGTGGTCAAAATGTAAAAGAACAGAAGAGGAGCAATGTGAAGTAGGTTGGAGTGGGTAAGGAGGTATGTATTAGTACAAGGTAGAGAATATGAATTTTATGGCTCTTATATATCCATAAACATATTTGTTCTTAATGCCCATATGCTTTATGGCACAACAGAAAACACAAAGCAAATATTTTGCTACGGCCTCTTGGTGTAGTGGAGACTCAAGCCCATTAAGTAATCATCTTACCATCTTGCAATCAGCTGAATAAAATTTGAAGAGCTCAGGATTTGGAGTCAAAAGACCTGGGTCTATCCTGAGTCTGTCACTTTCTACTGTGTGGCCTTGGGCACTTACTTAAGATCCATTAGTCTTGTTGTAGTTGGCCATAAAATGAGTATAATGTGAGGATTAAATAAAAGCATCTAATACATCAATGAATGCTGATTACATCTGAATTTTAACCGACTTTGGAGAAGCTAGGGGTCAACATGGCTCTGGGACAACTAGCAGAAAGCTACAGCGCATTCTCAGCTGTACTTTCAGTGAAGGAATTGGGCTTATAATATTCTAGAAGGCCATTATTTTGATTTTTTGTTTAAGGCTAGTTCTTATTTTGACTCAGTTATTTTAGGCAAGACTGTTTTCAAAAGACCTAAGTGATGTTATTAACAAATGGGTTACATCTTCTCTTCACAGAGTTAAGCCTCTAATTATACCTTGAGCTGATTTATTAGTACTACAGGCTTAAACATTTCCTAACTATTAAGACTGACTAGAGACTCAGGATAACTGTCCACATGCAAGGGATCTGAATGGCGAAAACACCACAGAGGGAGAGGTGATATTTTGTGGATGAGTCACAAGGAAAGGCTCAGAAAGGTATTAATTAGTGTAATAGGAAATTATAACAAGTAAAATATGGGTTAAGTATCAGTGAATTTCCCTTAAGGACATACTTCCTAGGATAGAAGGGAAGAGTCTTCTAAAGGAGGTGATTAAAAACTCCAAGCTTAAAACTTTTTAAATGAGACTGAACAGAGTCCTATGAACATTATAGAGAAAAGAATCCTGCCCCGGTGTGGAATGGGGTGTGATGGGGTGATCTAAGAGCTTTTTTCACTGCTAAGGGTCTCGAGTTGCTAATCTGCCCAGTAATTGAATATGTTGCAAACCATCAAGTACACAGTTTCTTCCCTTGAGTGTGTAGCTGTCATTTCTATGGACACTATTTCTTTTGGGGCAACTTTCCAATATCACTAATAAAAACTGTAACTCTGCCTTCATTTTACATATATAAACACATATATACTAGTATAATATACACATAATATATATGTGTGTGTGTGTGTGTGTGTGTGTGTATATATATATATATATATATATATATATATATATAAATTATTTTTCCAGCAAGGAAATTTTTATTTCTCAAGATATAAAGAATAAACAGTAATTTTAGTTTCCATTATTTGCTTTGCACCCTTATTTCATTTAATAGCCAAATCCGCCTCCAAGTATCTCTGAAATAATTTACTTTTCTCACTACCTTGGTTTGATCTATACTCATCTATCTCCCAGATTATTATAACAGTCTCCGAACAGATTTGCTTCTCTTCTTATCTCTCTTTAATTCATGGTTCACAGAGCAGCTAAGGTGATCTCTTCAAACACTAATCTGTTCTAAAAGATTAAAAAAGGAGAGGATGTGAAGAAAAGGGAATCCTTGTGCACTATTGGTGAGAATGTAAATTGGTGCAGCCACTATGGAAAACACTATGGAGGTTCCTCAAAAAATTAAAAATAGAACTACCATATGATTCAGCAGTCTGCTTCTGGATATTCATTTGAAGGAAACAAAAACACTAACTTGAAAAGATATCTGCACCCCTATATTTATTGCAGCATAATTACAATAGTCAGGATATACAAACAACCTAAGTGTCTATCAATTGATGAATGGATAAAGAAAATGGTGTGTGTGAAAGAAAGAGAGTACTGGGATATTATTCAGCAGTAAAAAAGAAGGAAATGTTGCCATTTGCGACAACATGGGTGGACCTTGAGGGCATTATGCTAAGTGAAATAAGTCAGACAGAGAAAGCCAAATACCATATAATCTCACCTTTATGTGGAATCTAATCTAAGAAACAACAATAAAACAAACTCATAGATACAGAGAACAGATAAGTGTTTGCCAGAGGCAGGATGGGGAGGTGGGCAAAATTGGTGAAGGATACAAACTTTCAGTTATAAAATAAATAAATCCTGGGAATGTAATTTACAACATAGTGACTATAGTTTAAAAAGCCTTATTGTATATTTGAAAGTTACTAAGAAATTAGAGTTTAAACATTCTATAACAAGAAAAAAAATTGTAACTCAGTGTGCTGATGGATGTTAACTAGGCAGTGGTGATCATTTCAGAACATCTATAATAATAAAAGTGTAATATGCTAATTAGACTGGACGACCTTCAGGAGGAAGCCAGGGCTGTGAGGGAAGCCTGGGTCCTGGGTGCCAGAGGGAAGCCGGTGCCGGCAGCCAGGGGAAGGAAGGCCTACTCTGGCACGAATTTCGTGCATTGAGCCTCTAGTATATAAATATTGAATCATGTTGTATACCCAAAACAAATATGTTATATTTCAATTATATCTTAACTTTGAAAAATCCAGACACTAATCTGATTATGTTATGCCCCTATTTAAATGCACCACCTACTTTCCTGCTGCCTTCATATGAGTTTCAGATTCCTTATACAGAGCCCTCTCCAGCCTTATCTCCCTCCTCTCTGTCTCACATTCAGCACCCCAGCCACACTGGATTATGGGCAGCTCTCCAAATACACTGGCTCTTTCTTCCTTGCCTTAGTTCCTTCTATCCTTAATGCTTTCTAATAGCCCTGTTTCACCTGAATAACTCTCATCGTAACAGATTTAACCATAGAGAACTTTTCTCCAAATATTTTTATAGTGACCCAAGACAGGATTAAATACCCCTCCTGTGTACTTCCAGGCCCCCTATGTTCACTTCTCTGCAGCTCTATCACACTCTAACATTCTTTAAGAGATTATCAACCAGCATGATGGACAGGAACTGGTCTTTTTCACTGTGTTATCTTCAACACCTTCTACAATGGTTGGCACCTAGTAAATACAATGTAAAACTTTGTTGAATCAATAAATGAATAGCAAATCTTCCCATGGGAGAAGTAACACATTGATTCAATAGCATAAACGGGAGACTAGTTAGGGGAAATTACCTAGGGAACTTTGTAGAGGAGATGTAATTAAGACTGGGCAGAGAAGGTGGCATTTAGGGTGAGAGGAGGTGTGTGAACAAAGGTACCTAGATGAGAATAGGCATAGGAAGTTTGTGAAATATTTAAGAGTCTGGAGTCATTGGAGTGGCAAATATATGTTCAGAAAATGAAGAATGGCCAAGTTATGAAGGATGTTGAAAGATAGGAAGACTTTAGTCATAGTACAGTTGGAAATTATGACCAATTCATGATTTTAAGGAAGACTAATGTGGGAAATGTATACAGGAAACATTGGACAAAGATAATTCTGCAGGTATCAAAAGCAACTAAGAGGTTGGTGTGCCATAATATATGAATAAGGAGATGTGGTAAGTTAAATAACTGTTTCAAATATTTATTCCTTTTCTCTTCCACTTTTTATCCCCCATCCTTTGGCTCTGGATAGAATGTCATTGAGGACTTAAGAAGCACTTGTGTGATTGGACTTGGTTCTGCAAGAGAAGAACATGTCCTAGTAGCCGAGAGAGAGAGAGAGAGACAAGAGAGAGACAGACAGAGAGAGAGAGAGAGAGGAGCAGCCAGTCCACAAATACATGATAAATGCAAAATAATTGCTTTAAGCCATTGAATTTTAGGAATTTCTGATAGTAATAGTGACTGATACAGAAGATAAGGATGTGATAGTGGTATAGAGAGGAAGGAATTACTAGAACATACTTTGAAGGAAAAATTAATAAGCTGAAATAAGTTCTGGTTATAATGAAATTTAGATGTTAAAAATGCAAAAGAATAGCCCTGGCTGGTGTTTCTCACTGGTTAGAGCATCGTTCCATGCACTGCATGGTCACTGATTTGATTCCCGGTCAAGGGCACTTACCTGGGTTGCAGGTTGGATCCCTGGCTCCTGTTGGGGCATGTGCAGGAGGCAACCAATCAATATGTCTCTCTCTCACATAAATGTTTCTCTCTCTCTTTCTCTCCCCTTCCTCCATCTCATTCTCTAGGGATAACTAACAAAAAAAGAAAATGCAAAAGAATAGCTTTAAAAATTATTTTTTAATTGAATAAATTGAGAATATCTGAACAGGAAAATCTGAAGTAAATGAATAACATCATTATTCTTAAGAAGCAGTTGCTCAGGTATATTCTTTCTCTTTTGGAGGTGATTTATTTTTCTATTCAACAAGTGTATGCTTTATGCATTTGCATTCACTTAATTGGTGAAATCCTTCTTTTGGAAAGTATACCAGCCAGTTAATTATCTACTTACAAAGGAGGGAGGATGATGTCATTGAAATCCATTTATTCTTGTGGATTTATATAAATGTAGAATGCAAATAAAATAACATTTTCTGAATAGTCCCCTGCACATTTTCACTTTGGGAGAAAATAAAAATTGACTGCAGCTTCCTGGTAATTTTTTTCTTTTGTAGACTATAGGTAATTTGAAGTGACTAATCCAGCTGTCTTTACCCAATTATCTGGCTTGCTTCTGGCAAGAAACATGTTGGTGGTAGAAATCAGAGGGGACATTACAAATAGAAGGGCAAAGAAGAACCATATAACTCTTTGCTTATAAGAATCATCCATTGTTGTTGGAAAAATCTCATTACAACATTTGAATGTTGGAGTCAAGTCAGTCATCCTAGTCTAGATTTAATCCTCTGACCATGGAGGAAAGTGTTTCTCTTTGCCCCACCACCAAACTTCCTGCTACAAATCTGCTTCACCTGAGTCCCACTGCGTGGATTCACATTCCCATGGGCAAGCAGCTTTTGATTATTTTACATGCAGAGAGAGAGAGGGCAGGCAGGAAAGGGAGAAAAAGAGAGGGAGAAGGGTAGGGAGAGGGAAAGAAACGAAGCAAAGAAAGAGGAAAATGAATGAAAAGTTCTCTACAGGGTTATTGAAAGCCAATAAATGTGGCTGAGGTATATGTACTTGTCAAGAAGATCATACCGTCTTCCCCTGGTTATCTTATTTCTTTTAAAAATATTTTTATTGATTTTTTTTTCTTTTTTAGAGAGAGAGGAAGGGAGAGGGAGAAAGACAGAGAAACACTGATGTGGGAGAGACACATTGATCAGTTGCCTCCTGCATGTACCCCTACTGAGGACTGAGCCCACAATCTGGGCACGTGCTCTGATGGGGAATCAAACTAGTGACCTTTCGGTGCACTATGTGATGCTCAACCAACTGATCCACACCAGCCAGGGCTATATTCTTTCTAAAAGCTACATGCCATGGCACTAAATTGCCAACTCAAGTCTGTGAAATACCCTCTTCTATCATTGTAGAGCTCAAACTTTCTGGGTGAAAGACTCAGCCTTAACAAATATGGCTGGGCATACATGTTTTCTTAGACACATTTTATAAGTGAAGACTGGGATACAGTTGGTAGTACCTAGGAAGTGCTTGGCTGGTTCTGTCAAGAGAGTGAACTATCTCTAGGTGCTGGCTTTCTCCTAACTCATTCCTGTTGAGGCCAAAAGAAAAAGGGATCCTAGAATCTGCCATTGAAACTCTGAGAAGCTCCTGGAGGACAGAGGAGGTTAGGTCCAGGTGTGAGGGGCATGGCAGCGCAGGGAAGAGGGCCATATTGTGCCCTGGATCATCAGTCTAGCTTGGGTGAAAAGTGATAAAAGCCACATTCAGTAGACTAGCCCTTAAGCATTTTTTCCTCCCTCTCCCCTTCTCCTATATCTTGGTCTATGTCACTACTCTTTGTCAAGAGATGTCTCTCTGAATTGCAAACCGCCTGTCCCATGGGAAAGGAGATAAGGAATTGCATTGAATCATTAAATTGCTTTGGGTAGTATGGACATTTTTATTTAAAAAATAAATAAATAAATAATGAAAGAGTATATGTGTGGAAACTAGAAAGATAGTATAGATACAGATATAGATTACTAAATAACCTTTAGGTTAAAGAGGTAATCATAGGAAAGTATATACAATAAATAGAAAGCATTATATATCAGAATTTCTGGGATTTAGCTTGTGAGGTCTGAAATTAATATTCACTATTATGTGCTACCTTGACATCTGAAAGGGAGAGGGCCTCAAAAAGCCTAACCACGAGTTTCCCTACACTCACCAGATAAGATGCAATGGGAAAGGTTCCCCACCTGGCTTGTTCCCCTATCAGCTGGAATAGCTGCTCCTCACCTTGTCTTCAGCCAGATGGGTTTCACTCCCCTGACAGCTCATGGAATTATTCAAGGAAGCCAATCACATATCCTCCTTCCAGAACCCCTTGCTACTATAAAGCCAGACTCCGGCTGACTCTGCTCATTCACTCCATTACCAAGCACAACTCTATTGGTCCTCCATGGTGTATAGTACTCCCCTCTCCTGGAGTATGAGTATATGTGACTAACATACTGCTATCTCATCTGTCTGGTGTCAGACCTCCTGTATTCAGCCACATCACCACTGGGAGTGATTCTTAGTCAATCAAAACACAGCTAATGTGAAATGTAGAGGAATTCAAAAGATTTACATATATTTATCAAAAAACAAGAACGTCTGAAAACAAATGAGCCAAGATTTCAACCAAGAAAGTTATAAAAGGACAACAGAGTAATGTCAAAGAAAAAAAGGGGAGGGAGGATATTAAAGTTAAAATAAAACAATGAAAAAGAGAATAACCACAAGAAAACCAAGGTAAAATGTGAATTTTGAGAAAAAATATATAAAATGTATAATTGGCCCAAGAAGAAATAGAAAAGTTTAATAGAGTAGTACATTTAAATTTTCATAGTAATCAAAGCATTTCTACAATTTTATAGCTGAATTTTACTAAGTTATTAAAGAACTGTTGAACTTTATATGAGTTATCCCCCCCAAAAAAGAAAACAGAAAAAAGGGAATGCTGCCTAAGTAACTTTATAAAGCCAGTCAACCCTTAATTTTAAATCCAGATGAAAACAATATAAGAGAGAAAACATGTAGATCTACATGACTCATAAATATAAATGAGAAAATTCTGAATAAAATTATTAGCTAATGGAATCAATCAATGTATTTTACAAAACAGCAATATGATCTAGAAGTTTTTTCTCTTGAAAATGCATAGGTGGTTTAACATAAGAAAATCTACACAGTAAGTGACTAAAAGAAAAAAGTCCGGGAGAAACCAAGATGGCAACATATGTAAACACCTAAACTGCTGCCTCACACAACAATATCAGAACTACAACTAAAAGACAAAATGGACACCATCCAGAACCACAGGAAAGCTGGCTGAGTGGAAATTCTACAACTAGAAGAAAAGAGGAAAGCACATTGAGACTCAGAGGAGCTGCAAAAGGCTGAGGTACGGAGACTCGCATGCGGAGAGGACAGGCGGCTGTGTGTATGGGCGGCTGAGTGTGTGGTTGGCTTTCTAAAGCAGAAGGGAGACGGAAGCTCCCGACTGCACTGAACTCCAGCCCCAGGCGAGACCCTGGGAAACCAGACTCATTCGGGGGGAATCTGGACTGTCAGGAAAAGAGAAAGCACACTGAGACTCAGGAGCTGCGGAAGGCAGAGGTCCAGAAGCACGCTCACGCAGAGAGGACTGACTGCTAAATGCACGGATGGCTGAGTGCGTGGCTGGCTTTCCAAAGCGGGAGGGAAACAGAAGCTCCTGACTGCACTGAACTCCAGTTCCAGGCAAGTTTCTGGGAACCCCAACTCATTTGGGGAGAAACTGGACTGTCTGGCAGCGGGCGAAACTCGAGGGCGGCTTTCTCTCAGAGGTGCTTGCAGCAATTGCCACGGGACACTAAGACACAGGGGCCTCATAGGGCAGGGCTGATGGGAAACCAATGCTGTTTGCTCCGCCCTGAAACTCCGCCCCATCCAATCTGAGCACAGAGGCTTTTGCAATTTTGCAAGTCTTATCTCATAAGACTGTCTCCAGCACAGAAGTTCTCCCAGCATAGACACAGCTGATCCTCACAGCCAATTGGCCTGGAGGTCAATTCCTCCCAGTGAAGCCAATAACAATCAAGGCTTAACTACAACAAGACTGTGCACACAGCCCACAAAGGGGTGCACCAAGAGTGTCCACCTCAGGTAACTGGGGAGGCCGACCCACTGGGCCTTATAGGAAACCTAGCACACAAAGCTACTCTACCAACTCAGGGAAGCAGCGAAAATGTGGAGATGAAGAAACAGAACACAAACAAAAGAAATGGAGGAAAGCAAATGACTGGATATAGAGTTCAAAACCACGGTTATAAGGTTTTTCAAGAATTTCCTAGAAAAGGCCGATAAATTTAGCAAGACCCTCGAGGATATGAAAAAGGACCAACTAGAAATTAAGCATACACTGACTGAAATAAAAAATATTATACAGAGATCTAACAGCAGACTAGAGGACCGCAAGAATCAAGTCAAAGATTTGAAATACAAAGAAGCAAAAAACACTCAACTGGAAAAGCAAAAAGAAAAAAGAATCCAAAAATATGAAGATAGTGTAAGGAGCCTCTGGGACAACTTCAAGCGTACCAACATCAGAATTATGGGGGTCCTAGAAGAAGAGAGAGAGCAAGATACTGAAAACCTATTTGAAGAAATAATGACCGAAAACTTCCCCCACCTGGTGAAAGAAATAGACTTACAAGTCCAGGTAGTGCAGAGAACCCCAAACAAAAGGAATCCAAAGAGGACCACACCAAGACACATCATAATTAAAATGCCAAGAGCAAAAGACAAAGAGAGAATATTAAAAACAGCAAGAGAAAAACAGTTAATTACCTACAAGGGAGCACCCATACGACTGTCAGCTGATTTCTCAATAGAAACTATGCAGGCCTGATGGAAGTGGCAAGAAATATTCAAAGTGATGAATAGCAAGAACCTACAACCAAGATTACTCTACCCAGCAAAGCTATCATTCAGAATTGAAGGTCAGATAAAGAGCTTCACAGATAAGAAAAAGCTAAAGGAGTTCATCACCACCAAACCAGTATTATATGAAATGCTGAGATATTCTTTAAGAAGAGGAAGAAGAAGAAAAAGGTAAAGATAAAAATTATGAACAACAAATACATGTCTATCAACAAGTGAATCTAAAAATCAAGTGAATAAAAAATCTGATGAACAGAATAAACTGGTGAATATAATAGAATCAGGGGCATAGAAAGGGAGTGCACTGACAATTCTCAGGGGCAAAGGGGTGTGGTGGTGCGGGAAGAGACTGGACAAAAAGCGTACACCTATGGATGAGGACAGTGCGGGGGGGAGGTAAGGGCAGAGGGTGGGATGGGAACTGGGTGGAGGGGAGCTATGGGGGGAAAAAAGAGGAACAATTGTAATAATCTGAACAATCAAGATTTATTAAATTAAAAAAAAAGGAAAGAAAAAAAAAAGCCTGTTATTCAAAAAGCTATGGAAAAAGAAATTTATAAAAGACTATTTTTATAAACTTACTAAAAGTTAGAAATTTTTCCCTAGATAAAGCCTATGTACTAATAATTTACAGCCTATATTTTACCTTACAGAGAAACGTTAAAGGTTGGCTGCTATATCATAATATTTGATACAGTACCAGACATTCTGGCCAAACAACATTTGAAAACAAAGTAAGAGGTATAGGATTAGAATGCAACAAACAACTGGCCTCTCATTGCCTCTTACCTACTCTGTCCCTCTGTGAAAAGGAAATGATTGGCTCCCCCTCAGCCACTATGCAAGACTTAGTCCCACCCAGTGCTGCTGCAGTGGGCTGGTGGACTGCCCAACTCTGGTGTTCTTTATCAGCATCCCCACTGTGTTCACAGACCTAATGCCACCACCTCCAATCTGGGCTCCAAGAGTAATCCAAGTGCTATCAAACCCCTCATCTTTTTTTTTTATTAAGGTATTATATGTGTACATATCTTACCATTGCCCCCCCCACCCCACTCCCATACTTGCCCTCACCCCCGAATGTTTTGCATCCGTTGGTTATTCTTATATGCATGCATATAAGTCCTTCGGTTGATCTCTTATTTCCCCCACCTCTCCTTAACCTTCCCGCTGTAATTTGATAGTCTGTTTGATGCTTTACTGCCTCTGTATCTATCTTTTTGTTCATCAGTTTATAATGTTTTTTATTATCCACAAATAAGTGAGATCGTGTGGTATTTTTCTTTCATTGACTGGCTTATTTCACTTAGCATAATGTTCTCTAATTCCATCTGGGTTGCTACAAATGGTAAGAATTCCTTCTTTTTTATGGCAGCATAGTATTCCATTGTGTAGATGTACCATAGTTTTCTGATCCAGTCATCTGCTGATGGGCACCTAGGCTGTTTCCAAATCTTAGCTATTGTAAATTGTGCTGCTATGAACATAGGGGTGCATATATCCTTTCTGATTGGTGTTTCTAGTTTCTTAGGATATATTCCTAGGAGTGGGATTACTGGGTCAAATGGGAGTTCCATTTTCAGTTTTTTGAGGAAACTCCATACTGTTCTCCACAGTGGCTGCACCAGTCTGCATTCCCACCAGCAGTGCACGAGGGTTCCTTTTTCTCCGCATCCTCGCCAACACTTGTCGTTTGTTGATTTGTTGATGATAGCCATTCTGGCAGGTGTGAGATAGTATCGCATTGTCGTTTTGATTTGCATCTCTCGGATAATTAGTGACTTTGAGCATGTTTTCATGTGTCTCTTGGCCTTCCTTCTGTCTTCTTTCGAAAAGATTCTATTTAGGTCCATTGCCCATTTTTTTATTGGATCATTTATCTTCCTTTTATTAAGTTGTATAAGCTGCCTGTAGATGTTGGAGATTAAACCTTTATCAGTGATACCATTTGCAAATATGTTCTCCCATACAGTGGGGTTTCTTGTTGTTTTGTTGATGGTTTCTTTTGCTGTGCAAAAGCTTTTTATTTTGATGTAGTCCCATTTGTTTATTTTCTCTTTGGCTTCCATTGCCCTAGGGGCAGTATCAGTGAAGAAGTTCTTTCGGCATATGTCTGAGATTTTGCTGCCTGTGGATTACTCTAGTATTTTTATGTTTTCCCATCTTACGTTTAAGTCCTGTATCCATTTTGAGTTTATTTTTGTGTATGGTGTAAGTTGGTGATCTAGTTTCATTTTTTTGCATGTATCTGTCCAATTTTCCCAACACCATTTATTGAAGAGACTGTCTTGACTCCAGTGTATGTTCATGCCTCCTTTGTCAAATATTAATTGTGCATAGTGGTTTGGGTCGATATCTGGATTCTCTATTCTATTCCATTGGTCTATATGTCTGTTCTTGTGCCAGTACCAGGCTGTTTTGAGAACAGTGGCTTTGTAATACAGCTTGAAATCTGGTATTGAGATCCCTCCTACTTTATTCTTCTTTCTCAGGATTGCTGTGGCTTTTTGGGGTCTTTTTTTTATTCCAGATGAATTTTTGGAGAGTTCTTTCTAGGTCTGTGAAATATGCCGTTGGTATTTTACTGGGGAGTGCATTGAATCTATAGATTGCTTTGGGTAGTATGGACATTTTAATGATGTTGATTCTACCAATCCATGAACATGGTATGTTCTTCCATCTGTTTACTTCTTCCTCTATCTCTTTTTTCATTGTCCTGTAGTTTTCCGCGTATAGGTCTTTTACCTCCTTGGTTAAGTTTATTCCTAGGTATCTTAATTTTTTTGGTGCAGTGGTAAATGGGATTGCTTTTTTAGTCTCTCTTTCTGTAAGCTCACTCTTGGTGTATAGAAATGCCATAGATTTCTTGGCATTAATTTTGTATCCTGCTACATTGCCGAATTCATTTATTATGTCTGTTAGTTTTTTGATGGAGTCTTTCGGGGTTTTTATGTACAATATCATGTCATTTGCAAATAAGTACAGCTTTACTTCTTCTTTTCCAATTTAAACCCCTCATCTTTTACTTCGCTTTTCAATTTATTCAGAACTGAGATGGGGAAGAGGGATATTCTGAATTGTGTCCCTTCAAAGATCCCTCTGCCAAGAGATGATTGGGAGTTAGGCAGATAATTGGGAGAGGACAGTCTAGGCAATGGAAACATCAGAAACAGAAACAAGGAATTATGAGGTTGTGGATACACAGGAAACTCTAGTTAATTCAGTAAGCAGAATCTAAAGTGCAGGCCTAGGAGTTTTAGGTGATGAGTTAGCTGGACAGGAACACAGAGGCCAGATCAAGAAAGGCCTTCTCTGCCACCCTGAAGAATCTAGATTTTCTTCTAACTGATTGTGGTCAGTGTGGAGGGGAATTTGAAGTGATTGTGGTGAGATAAGACTATTAGGGGGGCTGCTATGGAAGTCAGCTCAGGGGAGTCTGGGGACCTAGTAAGGACAGTGATGGTACAGATGGAGCTGTTTTATAATATTTATGCATGTGCTTTTGGCATAAATTTAAAATTGTGTTCATAATTGATATAAAGCAAATTTCTAATCATTGTATTAATTATGAGGCTAGATTGCAGTGGCAAATAAGGAGTGTTAGTTTTTTCCATTTGTCTCACTAAAGTGGCCAAGAGAGAATTCCTCACTAAAAAGGATACCAATCTTGAATATGATTGACAGAAGAACTGACTAAAGAATTGGTGAATCCAACTTTGGATGAGGAGTTTGATTTGGAGAAGAAAACAATTCACAAAGGTGCCAATTCCACCCATTTTCACTAAAAACAGACACAAAGAAATAAGTCTAAATAAAGGCTTAATCATCTTAGTGTTTTAGTCCATTCAGACTTGCTATAACAAAATACCATACACTGTTATTAACCTAAGCACTTCCCAAAGGCCCTACCTCCTAATACCATCACATTGGGCATTAGGATTCCATCATATGAGTTTTGAGAGGACATAAACATTCAGACCATAGCAAATGGGCTGGAATAAAAAGGAGGTTTTGATGATGAGAATTAAATATTAGACTTACTAAGCAAATTGTGAAATCTCCTATAGAGACCTTTAAAAGTAAGACTTTTTGCATATGGTTGAAGTGTGGCCCTTTAAAAGATACAAATACAGCCCGGCTGGTGTGGCTCCGTGGTTGAGCGTTGACCTATGAACCAGGAAGTCATGGTTCGATTCCCAGTCAGGGCACATGCTTGGGTTGTGGGCTCAATCCCCAGTGTAGTTCGTGCAGGAGGCAGCCCATCAATGATTCTCATCATTGATGTTTCTATCTTTCTCTCTCTTTCCCTCTCTGAAATCAATAAAAGTATATTTAAAAAAAATAAAAATTAAAAATACATATGTAAATTAAACTGCTATGCATATAAGCTTTATACATCATTGATTTTTATTTTGTTTATAAACAAAAACAAAAATATGATTTTGAATTTGCAGTACAAAAACAAATTATGTTTCACTCTGGAATTTTGTTAATATTATCTTAGATTTGTTCATTCAACAAATATATTTTGAGTGCCAACTATGTACTAAAAAGTGTTCTAGGTGCTGGGATACAGGACTGAACAAAGGAGATAAAATCCCATGCTTACAATCTTGTTAATCAGTAAGTGAGATAAATTAGTAAAATATACAAGTTTTTAGATAGATATCAATGCTAAGAAAAAAAATGAAAGAGAAACAGAGATCAGATATGTATGACTGGAGGGAAGGGAGAGGGTGTGTACAAGTTTAGTCAGAGTGACTAGAGGAGGCCTAATTGAAAAAGTGAAATATGAGTAAGCTCTGAAAGTTAAGGAAGAAAGCCATGTGAATCTCTGTGGGAAGATTGGTCCAGGCAGAGGGATTAGCAAGTGCAAAGGCCCAGGAGGCAGGTACATGCTCAGTGACTGAGAGGGTTGGTAGGGGAGAGCGGAATGAATGAATAGAAGAGAATAGGGGGGAAGATTAGATTTAAAATAAGGGCAGATCATGAACATCATTAGAAGGCTTTATCTTCAGTTTTAAGCAGAGGGGTAACCCTGTAGCACTCTTGGTACCCCTACAAGTAGACTGTAGGTGCCAGGGGCAGATGCAGGAAAATCAGTTAGAAGGGTATGGCAATAACCCAGGGAAAAATGATAGTGACTACAGTGTCATAGGACATTGATAAGTGGTTAGAGCAGGGGTGGGCAAACTTTTTGACTCGAGGGCCACAATGGGTTCTTAAACTGGACCGGAGGGCCGGAACAAAAGCATGGATGGAGTGTTTGTGTGAACTAATATAAATTCAAAGTAAAGGAGCGGAGGGGAGAGCAAGAGAACCCTCCGCTCTTTTGGCTCCGCGGGCCGGATAGAACAGCCGAACGCGGCCCGCGGGCTGTAGTTTGCCCACGGCTGGGTTAGAGTCTGGATATTTTTTGAAAGTTAAGTCAGTAGGATTTCCTGATGGACTGGATATGGGATGTAAAAGAGAAGAGTCAAGAAGGACTTTAAGGAGTTTTACCAAAGCAACTGAAAGAATGGGGTTGACATGTACTAAAATGAGGGATTGTGTGAGAGAAGGAGGCTGAGGACGCACAGATAGGGGATTTGAGATGCAGCTTGGCATAGATGCTTCCACTGTACTACAGAGCGTTAAGAGCACAACAGATTATCTAATTCTTCTCCCGGTTTTTAACACCCACTTAACACAACCTTCCATTGACCTATTGCTAGAAAACAGAACAAAAAACCTTTTTTATTCCAAGTTTTAAAATTCACACGACAATTCTGCTTTGCTTTAATTTTACTCTTTAGTTTTATTTTGTCTAATAAAATGAAATATGCATTAAAATGCCTGGCACATGGTACATATTGAATAAATATTTGTTGAATGAATGAATGGTAGTGGGGAAGCTGCAGGGCAATTACCCTTTCCTGAAAAGACCACACAGGAATGGAGGGAGAGCATGGCAATGTTGTTAGAGTCTAAATATTTTAGGCATTTTCAGAGAATCAGTGAGAGATGAGAAATCCAGAAATCCTTTACTTCTATAGACCCCAGATATTTGGACAAAAGCCTTCAAACAACATATTCCATTAAAGAAAAAAAAAAACTTTGAAGAGGTAAAAAAACTATTTTTTTCTTTATTAATCTCAGCCTTACAACTCAAACCAAACACAAAGAATTGGCAGTCCCTCCCTCCCTCCCTCCCTCCCTCCCTCCCTCCCTCCCTCCCTCCCTCCCTCCCTTCCTTCCTCCCTTCCTTCCTTCCTTCCTTCCTTCCTTCCTTCCTTCCTTCCTTCCTTCCAAAAAGAAAAGCCTTCCTATGGTGAGAAACTAAAAACTCAACGGTGTTCCCAGCCAACGAGAGTGGCTTTGCAGCATAATGGGCAGAGATATTAATTTAGGGGGTATGCAGCTGTAAATTGACTCACAGGTAAAATAAAATGTAGTCTTTGGGAAGAGAGCTAAGGATTCATGTGCAAGACAGACCCATTAGATAAGTTTCATAATCCATGCATAAGGACCCTTCTGAGTTTCCCTCTGGAAAAAAAAAAAGGCAAAATCTCTCACAGGAACCCCTGAAATCTGTTAAGTAACTGCATTCCCTGAAGATGAATGGGAAATGGGAAGCTGCTTCTTGAAGGGAGTTATATAAGTAGGGAGCCTCCCTGGCTGCCACACAAATTGTCGTGGTATCACTGGGAGGACTTGACCTCCAGGCCAATTGGCTGTGAGGACTAGCTGTGACTACAGTGGGAGAGCTACTATGCAGGACATATTACTATGCAGCAGGACTTGCTTCATTGGGGGTTTGGTGCTCACTGAGTCTGCCCTTTGAGTGTGTCACTTATGGAAGTGTAGAGCTGTAATCTGGTATGGTCTGACACTGACCACTGGATACACTGACTGTTGGGTCTCCAGGGAGGTGCAGTCACCAGATCTGCAGATTCCTCCTCTTTGTATCGGGTTTGGAAGTGCCCAGATGAGGCCTAGCTATGAAGCAAGGCAGGCTGGTGCTGGTGTGGGTCTTGGGCCTTTTATTGATAGGTTTGGGCTCCCTGACCCAGCTGCAGCTTATTGGAGAGATTTTAGTCTGAGCAAGGACAGGCCATTCATATGCAAAAGCCACTGCTCACAGTTTGAGCAGGGTTGTAAATTGGATGAGGGGCGTCTTAGGGAATCACCAGGACAGAGCACACAGAAATGGCTGCCAGTCAGCCCTGCAACCAGGGAGGTCCCAGCATAGGAACAATGATCCCTGCGAGCATCTCCATCTGGGAGAAAGCTGTCCCCGAGTTCCTGCCCCAATGCCAGACAATCCAGTTGCTCCTCGTATGTGTCTGTGTCCCCCAGAGCCTCACCCTGGCACTGGAGCTCAGAGGAAGCGGGACCTTATTAGTTCAGTTTGTGGAGCCAGGCTTTTAAGAGGAACAGCTAGGTCTTCAGCAGCTTCTGTTTCACTGAGCCCCAATCCGAACTGGTTTTTACAGCCTGTAGTTATGGGGACTTCTTTTCCCAGCTCTGGGACCCTGGGCTGGGCTTCTGGTGTGGGGCTGGGACCCCCTTGCTCCTCATGGGTGGCCTCTGTAGAGATGATTTCCCTCCCGATTAAAAAAGCAGCACATGTGGGTGCCGGACCAGCCTCTGCACCTCCTACTAGTCTCAGTGTGCTTTTTTTTCTTTACTTCTCTAGTGTAGGACTTCCATTCAGCCAGCTTTCTGGCAGTTCTTGATGATGGTTGTCCTATATCTCAGTTGTAATTTTGATGTGGTTGTGGAAGGCAATTAGTATGGGCTTTTACCTACGCTGCCATCTTGGTTCCATACTATATATTTGCCTTTTTTTAAGGTGACTATTCAGTGTGTTTTTTTTAAAATTATTGTTCTTTTAATTATTGTTTTTGTAGTAGCTCTTTATATATGCTGTATATGACTTATCAGATATATGTGTTGCAGACTTTTTTCTCAATCTGTGGCATGTTTATTCACGTTCTCTTTTTTTTTTTTTTTTACAAATGAAATTTTAAAAAAATTTTGTCACCATTAAAAGTCTGAATTTTAAACAGATTCTGAGGCTTCATATCCATCAGCTCATTCGACTTTGGCAGCTGTCTCATCCCCCCAATAGCTTTTCCAGAACTGCTAACCTTCACCGTGAAGTTTCATGAGTTTTCCCAGTTCAAACTTGGGCTTCTTCAGCACTTTGACTTTTCCAACAAAGACATCATGGAGTGGATGAATAGGTTGACAAGTTTTTCTATGTCTTTTCCAATGCTATCTGACCATTTCTTTCAAGTCATTTATCTGTACCTTTCTGGTCATGATTTTGATCATCTTCTTTTGGACTTGATGGGCCTGTTGATGCTGACCATAAGAGATCTTCTGAAACTGATTGTTGCATTTTTTTTTTTTAGTAAAACAAAACACAGGATAGATGAAGCAAATAACCACCAGTAGTTTTGAGCTTCAATCATGGTCTGTCATTTTTTGACTCTGGAGTACATTTTGTCATGGGTAAGATCATGCCATGGAACATCCTCACTAATTAGCTTGAATTTTCTAAATGCAACTTCATTATTCTGCAGATCAGTGAAGATCACTTCAAAAACATGATTCTTGAGACCATCAGATGCAATTTTGGTTCCTTGAGTTCTTGTGACCAGTGTTTTTCCAATTGTTCTTGTGCTGAACATAGCTGGTGCTATCACATCCCTCCAATCTTTCTTAGAAAATAGACCAACCACTTTCTTACTGGCTCCCATTTTACCACCTTGTGTGAGGTGCTTGTTCTTGCTGACACCATGGTGTTGCCTATTTATTCACTCTCTTAATGGTGTCTTTTGAGGACATTAAGTATTTAATTTATAAGTATTTTCCTTTATGGTTAGTGTTCTAAAAAATATCTTTGTTTTTATTTTCCCAAGTTTGTATAGATATTCTCCAGTGTTTTCTTAGAGAAAGTCTGGATTCCTAGGTTTTGTATTTTGAACCATGAGCTATTGTGAGTATATTTTTGTGAGTGGAGTAAGAGAGAAGTTGAGGTTCATTTTCTTTCTCATGTTTATTTCTGAATATTTAGTTGTTACATCACTATTTGTTAAGACTCTCCTCATTGTTGGCTTGACTAAAATTCAATTGACGGGTTTGTGAGTTTATTGCTGGACTTTCTCTTCTGTTTCTTTACTTATCTAATTGTCTTTTATTTATCTGATTGTCTATTCCAGTGTTTTTCCACATCTTTCATTATCACACCCCTGAAGAGCCTTTCTAGATATTTTATTCCTAATTTCCCCTTTCTCCCTTGAACTTTTAATATCAAAGGTATATTATACAACTGTTCATGTACTGTATGTACAAATGTGCTTTTTATGTTAAAAGAATTTTAAAAATTTCCTCCCAAAACCAATTTCCACCCCCTTAGGGGTAATATCACTCCCATTGAGAATGCATGGTTTACTCGTGTACTATACCACATTGCAGATTAGCAGCCCATCTTGAAATATGGTAGTATAAGTCCTTCAAATTATATTGGTTGTTCTATATCCTTTGCTTTTACAATAAATTTTGGAATTAGCTTGCCAATTTCTTCCTAAAAATGCATGGTGAAATTTCATGTCTGGCCATGATAGAGTAATAGGGACTAGATTTACCTTTTCATCTAAAGCACATGGAAAACTTTACAAGATACATACACATTTTTTTCAGACACTGGACAACAGACATAACAGGCCTGTTATTTCCCCCAAGAGAAGGGAAATAAACTGAGCCATATGATCACCTCAGCTTACTGCTTTGAGGCACATTCTGACTTGTGAAACAGGAAGAAGATTGTCAAGGAGAACACAACAACTTTGCTGAGTTGAAGAGATAGAGATTTGAGTTTAAAGAATCTGAGGTGGCTAGAAGTTCCAGAAGGGAGGCAGTTAAATAGAAAAAGAGCTTCAGAAAACTGCGTAGAGTTCCCCTTAGGTTTTTGCTGAACCCTAAGACCTGCACACATAGAGCAAAACTCTCTGAGTTCAGGCAGAGAGTACCAGAATCATGAGCTAACTGCTCATTATTCACACAGGGCTTGGAATTGTTTGAGTTCCCACCAGCCAAATTGGAGATTCCTCATTGGTTAATCAGATCATTCAATAGACATCCTAGAAGGTCACATTCTTTTTTGTAGTGGGAGCTAAATTATCCCTACCATAATAGCTACTCTAGAACCACTCTACAAATTCTTTCAAACAATAAAACTAAAGTAACTTAATAGTCTATCAGAACTAATCCAACTGTCTTTAAAGAAAAGCAACAATCAAAATCATGATGAGATATCACCTCACACCTGTCAGAATGGCTATTCAAGTGCTGGCGAAGATGTGGAGAAAATGGAACCCTAGTGCACTGTTGGTAAGAATACAGATCAGTGCAGCCACTATGAAAAACAATATGAAGTTACCTCAAAAAATAAAAATGAAACTGCCTTATGACCCAGTGATTCCACTTTTGGGAATACTAGTATATCTGAAGAAACCCAAAACACTAATTCGAAAGAATATGTGCACCCCTATGTTCATTGCAGCATTATTTACTCTAGCCAAGATTTGGAAGCAGCCCAAGTGCCCATCAGCAGATGAGTGGATAAAACAGCCATGGTACATATATACAATGGAATTTTACTCAGCCATAAAAAAGAAGGAAATCTAACCTTTTGTGGGAGCAAGCAAAATAGAAACAGACACATAGATACAGAAAACAGACTGACAACTGTCAGAGGGGGGGAGGGTTGGGGTTTGTGTGAAAAAGGTAAAGGGATTAAGCAAAAAACATAACTCATAGACACTAATAAAAGTATGATGATTCTGGCCTAGCCGATTTGGCTCAGTGGATAGAGTGTAGGCCTGCAGACCGAAGGGTCCCAGGTTTGATTCTGGCTAAGGGCACGTATCTAGGTTGCAGGCTCCTCCCTGGCCCACATCCTGGTCAGGACTCGTGCAGGAGGCAACCAATCGATGTGTTTCTCTCACATCAGTGTTTCTCTCTGTCTTTCCCTCTTTCTGAAAATCAATGAAAAAAAATATATATCCTTGGGTGAGGATTAAAAAAAAAAAGTATGATGATTCTGAGAGGGAAAGGGGGTGGGGAAGTATAAGAGAGTAAAGGAGAGATAAATGGTGATGGAAAGAGACTTGAATTTGGATAGTGGACACACAATACATTATATAAATAATGTATTATAGAATTGTACACTTGAAACCTATATGATTTTATTAACCAGCTAGGGGCCCAGTGCACAAATTCGTGCACCTTGAAAGGAACTGTGGGCCAAGAGGCTGGGGTGGGCACAGGGGCGGGTCTTGGCCCATCCTTCGCGCCCTTGCCTAGCCCCTCCTGCCATGGCCTCCTGTCACCTGTCTGCTGGCAGCCCCTGCTCCCACATGCTAATAGCGCCATTCCCATTCGCACCCGCTGAAGAGACGAAGTGATTGGGGCCGGCGCCAGCAGTGGGTGCAAGTGCCGGGCGGGACCGTGGTGTGTGGGAGCAAAGAATTTTCAGTAACCACCAGAGTCTTGCCCTGATGGCAGCAACCGGTGCCCTGCCTTTGTCTGGTGCCCCCATTCACCTGCTCCACCATCCCGCCACAGCTGATGTCTTCCATGTTCCACGCATGTCCCCTGGTGGTCAGCACACGTCATAACGTCCAGTTGTTCGGTTGTTCCGGTTGTTCCGCCGTTTGGTCTATTTGCATATTAGCCTTTTATTATATAGGATGTTACCTCAATAAATTCAATAAAAAGTAAAAAATAAATAAATTTATCACCACATTTGCCTTAAAAAGGCAACAAAATCCAATGCTAAACAACATAACATCCACAATAACCAGCAAACAAACAAAAACTCTTAGACATGCCAAAATCAAGAGATAGTGTACTCTACACTCTTTATTGTATGTATGTTATAACTCAATAAAAAAATAAAAGGGAGGAAGATAAATGTTTTGGTAAAAAAATATTGTTGGAGGAAGCATAGGATAATGCATTGTGTATCAAACTTTCAGGATTATTCAGAAGGCTTGTATTATTAAAGCACAGATTGCTGGACCAACACCTAGAATTCCTGATTGCTCGGTCAATTTTTGAGCCTGAGAATGTGAATTTCTAGTAAGGTTCCAGGTGCTGCTGCTCCAGGGACCACACTGGAGGATCACTGGGATAGTGGTTAGCTTTAGATTCTAGAGTTATTTAAACCTACTCAGTCATATACTAACCTTGAGATCTTGGTTGCATTTCTTGAGCTCTCTAAGCTTTGGATTCCTTTTTTGTTAAATAGGGACAATAATGGTACCTACATCATATGATTGATGTGAGATTAAATAATGTAATATAGCTAGTATTGGCACATACTAAGTGTGCAATAAAAGTTAGCTACTTTATCATTCATACTGTTATATATATTGTTTGCTATTATTATTGCCATTAAGAACAAACTAATATTCTCTATATTTATTTTGTGGTCCTACATTAGCAAGCCTTTTGGTTAAATGTGGAAGTCTTTGTAATCCAAGTCCTTTTTTCTTTTGTTTATACAACTGTCTTCCAAAATATTCCTTTGGGGCTAAAATTTTTCATGCTGGTTTTAAGCCAAAAGATGAGGTGTTTTTTTTTCAAGACAAATGAATAGAATCTGTTATGCCTTATTGAGTTACAGGATGGGGGGGAGGGGGCGCGGGGAGCGGGAAAGAGGGAACATGGAGGTAAGAGAGACACATTGACTGGTTGCCTCCTGCACATGCCCAACTGGGGACTGGGGGTGAACCTGAAACCCAGATACATGCCCTTGACTGGGAATCAAACCAAGGACCCTTCAGTGCACGGCCGACACTCCAACCACCGAGCAACACTGGCCAGGGACAGCTCAATAGCATTTCATTCACTTAACCCCAAAAGGAGATTTTGATTTAGTTTTAAAAGATAAATTTTACTCTGACACCTGGGTCTCCATGTGGTATAATAGGTACATCACTGTTCAAAATACCCCCTCCCTATGGAATTTGATGTCAGACCTGGCCAGGTGATTTACTTTGGTCAATGTAATAGGCAAAAATGATATGTGCCATATCTTAAAAAAACACACAAAAACTTAAAGAGCCTTTTTTCTTTTTTTTTTTTTTTGTACCACAGACTATGTAATGTCCCAGGTGAGGAATTGTTCCTACCGTAAGGAAGACAATAAAGTTTAGAGCCGCGTGTGGCCAGTGACAGATGAATAGTTTAAGGAAGAAAGAAACCTTCCTTTGGGGAGGACTAAGTCACTGAGATTTTAAGGTTGCTCTTTATTGCAGCATAACTTAAGCTAAGCCAATACAGACAGGTATATATACATGACACACACACACACACAATGATACTCTCTAAAATATGGGGCTTTTGTTGGCCATCGCTAGGGTTCTTGTCTTCTCAAAGTAATTTCAACTGGGAGTGTGAAAGGCAGGGAAAGGTAAGAAAGAGGATGCTGTTGGTAGGTGGAAAAGTCTACCTCCAGATTACTTTTTGCCATTTTTGAGAGCCCATGGTTCATTCAAATTTCACTTAGTAAACCCTGTGAGAAATTGAAGGATTGTACCTATCTGTGTACCACTAATAGGCCTAGCCCAATACTGAAAATGGTATATATTTAATTAATTATGCCTGGACAAATAAATGACTGATAATGGTACTGGCCATAAAAAACTGAGGCATTGTTTTCCCTGAATTGTGATATAGTCATGAAATTAACACCATGCATATTTTCATAGAGAATATATTCTAAGAGACTCTTCAGTTAGGGAGTACAAAAAGAGATGGGAAAGGTGGGGAAGGATAATGAAAACTGGATGGTGCCAGCCAAGCAATATGGATTAATTGTGTTTTTTGGGGAAAAATAAAAAGATGACAACAAAACATAATGGCTAACATTATTGTTTAACAAAGTGTCAAAATTATCTGGGAACATTTCTAATAATAATGCATGTCACCCAGCTTTAAAAAGGCTAAAGATGATCTGTAGCTCATAAGAAGAACAGGTCTGAAAGGATTAGGCCACATGCTTGGGTTATAATTTCAAAGAATTTTGTAAGTCTGTAGAATCCATTAAGTGGACTTTCTTAAAGTCAAAATAGTTAAGAATATTTTATAGGTGAGAATTTGAGTATTTATATTAAATATCTTTTTTGGCTTTTATTTTTTTTAAATCATATTTTTAATAACCATGGTTTGGGCTCATCAAGCAACTTACACTATTTTTTTAAAGTTTAAGGTTCAATAAAATCTAACCTGCTTTTTGTCAAGCACCTTTTCCTTCTGATTTTAAAAACCATCTGTATTTTAAGGGAAATTTAACCCATGTGTTTTTTATTCATTTAAATTTAAATAATCAAAATGGTGTTTTTTACAAGTTAACTGATGTCAAAGAAGCTTTTTGAGCCATTTAAAGAAACTTTTATTCTAAAAACAAGAAGCAATGATTTGCCAAGTGTAAATGCATTTCAACACCAAGAGACTTGTATTCATTTGTAACTGTAAACCTCTGGTTTCTATATCTGGCAGAGATAGATCATTCCTGTTCTGTAACGTATTGGGGCCTAGACTCCCCAAAGTTAGCTGGCATTGTGATGAAATAAATGTACTAAGCCTGTAAAAATAAGAAAAATGGTGATGATAGTTAAAACATTTCAAGAAATCATTGGCGCTACAAGAGGCTGTGTAGCCAAATAGAAAGTGTTTTCCTGCATTGGCTACACATTTACTGAGTTTCTATTATGAATATGGCACTGGGGTGGGGGTAAAGATGCTAAGGTAAACATTTTGGGGGCTCCTTACCCTCAAGTTAAGGAGAGTAACCTCAGAAATTTGCTTTCATTGTTTATTAAAATAGAGCTCTAAAAAGTCCAATTGAATGGTATTTTGGTGGAAGGAGAATTGAAATTTTGGTTTTGGAATTTTCAGAGGTGAGGGTAATGTCCTCGAGGAATGAGATTAAGAATGAGAGGGGATAGAGTTTATCAGACAGATGGTATTGCATTTTCTCTCCTCCATCTTTGTTTTTCCCTAGGTAAATAAGTCACTCAAATGTCAGACCAAATCACAATTGTCTGTAAGCTGTTCTGTACTAGGTTACTTATTTTAAATCTTCAGATATCCTCTTTAAACCTGGAGTTGACTTAAATGTCAGATGAATAGATTCCTCACTTCTCTCCACCCTGATTCTCAGTAGCTTCTTTTTCAGGCCTATAAATAGGAATAGCTTCCCCAATATGAATCTTTCAGGGGATAACCAAGATAGCACTTCACTCTTTGTCTCATTCCCTGGAAATTTGCTCTGGACAGATAATTAACTATTTATTTTACTGTCCCCCTCCTCTTAGAGAGATGGGGAGGAATGAAGGTTAGGGGGAGGAGATAAGAGAAGGTTTGCTCCAGAATTTGATGTAATCTAATGCAAAGACAAAAACTCATGAAAAAAGACAAAACTCAAGTTTCATGGCTTCTACCTTGTCTGTTTCTTTTTAATTTTAAAATTACAGTTGACATTCAATATTATTTTTCTGTCATCTTGACTGGAACTCATCTACCAATGTCTTTATGGACATCAGTGTGTACCTAGAGTAAGGTGGTTCTTAGGTAGGTGCTGCTTAGCAAGGCATTGTAATGAGCCTCATTTCTTAGACACACTATAACTTTACATGTTGTCAAAGAAAAAAAGGACAATTTATTGTCTTATAAGGACAATTTATTGTCTTATATAGTTAGGATTGCCACATATAATTGTGCTGGCTGTGCAGTACACACCCTTTGCAATTCTATGAAGGCTCTGTGTGTAAATGAAATGTCCAGGGAAAGATTCCAGACATGCCTGGTTTTAGGTGGTCATATGATGGCATAAGTGATCTCTCAATTTTTCTCTCTCTCTACACACACACACACACACACACGCGCACACACACACACACACACCTCCCAATACTTTTTTCCCTTTACCCTTAGAGTCACATACATTTGTATCTAAAAAGGGCTAAGGGATGGTTTTATTAGGAAATGAGCTTAAGAACCTCTGCCACTGTTAGATGAGCATCCCTGGGCACATCATCCCAAAAGAAAAGAATGTACAACTAGTAGCAGGGCATGGTGATCATTATGAAAAATTGAACTTTAGTCCTTTGTCCTTTCCAACCTAGGGCACCATGATGGTTGATACAGTTTCATTAAAAATCCCAGCCAAATTCTCACTGGCCTGGCTTAGGTCACGTGCCTATTCCTGATCCAAATATAGAAGCTGGGAGGCTGGAGTGTTCTGATGGGTAAGGCCCAAGTTTTAGTCAATCCCGAAATTGAGGGGTGGACTCAGCCCCACCCTAACCACATTAAGTGAGAGTGGAAAGGGATAGTTCCCATAGAGAATCAATAATAGAAGGCAAAATGGCAAATGTCTATAACTGCCACCTGGTATTTTACATTTGTTACTGAGCCAAATTGTCCCAAAAACCTATTTACATATATCCTTATCCAATTTTACCTGCTTGGTTTTCTACTAGCATTCAAGGATGTTGAGATAAATACGAATTGTTATTCTGTTGTTTGCAAATAACTTGCATTAAGCTGTTGGAGAAGTTGGTCATCTATAACTAGGTTACAGTATAAATACTGAGTAATACCTGTCCAAAAATTGTTGTGGCACTCAACTGGCTTCATGTTGACATAATTTCATTCAACAATTATTTATCAAATACTAACTAGGTGCCAAATATAAAATTATATTTATTAATACTCTTGGTTATTATTGTTTAATCAGCTTCAAATCCAGTTACATTTATTATTATCCAGCCCATATTCTTTTTATCTTCTATCTAAGGATATCTCCTGATTCAATTTATTTAGACATTCTGAATGTGAAATTATGTACCAGAAATTGTGCTAGCATTGAGGCTACAAAGAAGCCTAGAGTGTCATAGAGAAGAGGGATGTGCAACAAAAAAGATTAAAATAAAGTGTGATAAGAGGGACAATAATCATCTTATTATTTGGCATACCTACTGCTAAAAAAAAAAATTGGTCTGTAAACTAACAATGTATTTTACCCTATTAAAACAGGATAGCCCTAGTCCGTTTGGCTCAATGGATACAGAGTTGGCCTGCGAACTGAAGGGTCCCAGGTTTGATTCTGGCCAAGGGCGCATACCTGGGTTGCGGGCTCAATCCCCAGTGTTGGTTGTGCAGGAGGCAGCCAATCAATGATTCTCACTCATCATTGATGTTTCTATCTCTCTCTCCCTCTCCCTTCCTCTCTGAAATCAATAAAAGTATATTTTAATACAGGATAAATAATGACTGAGGCATCAGTTTTCCTAGTTAATCCAAGTTGAGTTCTAGTGATCCTTGCATCATTTTCCAAATGCTCATACATCATCTGTTTAGCAAACAACTTCAAAATTTTGCCAGAAATCAACCTCAGATTGTATGTAATTTCAGAAAATTATCTCCTCCATCCTTCTTTTAAAATACCCTTTAGGGCTCTCTCTTATTTTCTATGTCCCCCCAAAATTAATGCTGGCTTGAAGTTCATACCAGCAAGTTCTTTCACTACCTTGGAAAATAAAGTATCTTGGAGTAGTTATATTTGCTTATCAAAATGGAGAGAGCTATATTCTTTTACTGCTTCTGTTACTTCTTGAGACCACTGATCATCAAATTAGCATCCTAAGAATCATCTGCAGAGCTTTTTAAAGCACACTTTTCTAGGCTCTTCCCCCAAGTTTCTGATTCAATAGAATGAGTTGGGGCCCAAGAATTTGCATTTTTACCAAGTTCCCAGGTAATGCTGATGCTGCTAGTCCAGTGATCACATTTTGAGAACCAGTACTCTATAATGTATATCTACCACTTTGTTTGGAAATCATTCTTCTTGCCAAGGAAGTTAAAAATTAAGAATAAAATTCTGCTTTCTCCCTAGAACTTAACAACATCACACCATCTTTTTTAAGTAATGGGACCCTCTCTGAATTCATTCATTTATTTAACAAATGTTTATTGACATTTGCTTACTATGTGCCAGGCACTGTAGTAAGCACTAAGGCAAGGGTGGGGAACGTCCAGCCCGTGGGCTGTATAAGGCCCAAAAAATCATTTAGTCTGCCCCTGCCAAGGCATTAGGGGTGAGTTAATAAAATGTTTGATCAAATATAGCACGCTAATTTTTAAGTTGTTAATTTTGTATGGCCTGCAAATGATGTTATAAATATCCAAATGGCCCCTGGCAGAAAAAAGGTTCCCCACCCCTGTACTAAGGCAACAAAGATAAAACCAATTCCCAGCTTGTAGAAAAGCTCCTATGCAGGGAATCTAAAGAGTAAATGAACAGATTCCCTCTGGGAAGTGCTGTGTTGGGGTTTGCTGGGGTCATATTAGGGACTTAAGCAGTAACTATATGTATTATTCTGAGTCTTTTGTATGGGAGGGGCAGCTCCCCCAAAAGAAGGGGCAAAGATTGTTCAATTACCCAAGATAAGCGATGCTGGGTAGACAAAGCCATACTCTGTTGTGGGAATTGGAAAAGATTCTACAAAAGAGAGGACATACTATGAATTGTTCTTATAAGTCTTTCGTAAATTTTTTGTTGCATTAATTTTTATTATGGTAACTTTTGTTTACCTGTCTTTTCCTTTTACATTGAAATCATTAATAATCTTACAAATCTATATTATAAAAGGACAGTGGCCGGAACACAGGAACGACCAAACGACCGGTCACCAGGAGGTGCATGGAGCACCTCTCAGTCCCTCCCCCCGGCCCGAGAGCCACTTGTGGCAGCAGGGTGGGGCTCACGGCTCACGGGGCTTGGAGTGGCTTGCGGCTCACACGGTGAGGCGGGGTTCATGTGGCGCAGTGGCATGAAGCGGCGAGCTACTCGCTCACAGTAGGTCTGGGGTCCCACTGGCATGGCAGGTCTGGGTTTCACATGATTTTGTGCACTGGGTCTTTAGTAATTATAATAAAATGACACCTGTATGACCAGGGTCAGGTTACATTTGTAATCTGGGAAGCAAAGACATAAGAAGAGAAAGGGGAGTCATAGAAAATTGGTCTGCTCTATCCAGTGTTGTTCTAGAAATCCAAAGTTCAGAGGGAAACTGACTCAGGAACCAAGAAGAGTTAGGCAATGTCAGAATTAAGTTCTAGGTGGTACCAAAGAATTTTTCCAGAAAAACTATTTTTTATTCTCCATGTGATTGGCGTTGGGCTTCTGGCTCTACTGGGCCATGTATACTGAAGATGAAGTTCAGCCTTTGACATAATCTCAGGCATCATCTTCTTTATTGGGTGTGAACAAGCCCATAACAATGTTGGTTGCCTTGTAGCTTCTCACCATAGCCTCACCTTCTCACAAGGGTGCCCTTAAGGCAGCCTTCTCCCCATTCAAGAGTAGCAGGAGAAGAGGCTATAGAAGAGAGGATTTCCACAGTTTTGTCTTGTACATATTGCCCTTACTTCTAAAGGTATGAAATTCAAGATATTGAAACCTTCAGCTTCTTAGCACACTTGATCTCTTTCTCTCCTCCGTAAACATACACATGCACGCTCACACACACGAGTATATATAATAAAAACTGCATTTACTTCTAGATCTAGAAAAGCATTGAGTCTTATCATTCAACAATAAGTATTTATTGAGTATTTACTATATGCCAGGTCCTGTCTAGGTGCTTGGGATCCACCAATGAACAAAACAGACCAAAAAAAAAGAAAAAAAAAAAAACCAAAACAAAACACAAAACCACAAAACTATCTGCTCTGCAAAGCTCACATTCTGGTGGAGATGTTATATTCCATGTGAATGAAAGTATCATATTTGTCTCTCAAATGATACTTAACTGGGGGAGGCATAGGTAAAATGGGAGGACCACAAGCAACATGGTGCGGACAAGTGGCTTCTGTGAGTAGGAGAGGGGTTAGAAAAGGAATGAGTGACAGAGGTAGATTCAACTACTTTATAATTATGTTTGGGTAAGACCATTTATCCTTTTAACAGAAATGGATAAATTCTATTAAAAAATCTAGGAAGCATACAAGTAGGCAAATTTGATAAATTAAGTGATTTTTTTTTTCCCTCCCAGCAAATCTATTTTTGCTTTTCCTGTTTTAACATTATCTGTCCATCAGTCAGTCAGTCAGCATTCCATCCTTATAGTTTTACAGTATGGCACTTCCCAGATAAGAACCCCATTCTTTTTTTTTTTTTTTACATGGTTTCAAGAGCCATCTGGCAGTCAGGCTGTTGAATTGAATTCAAGGATGCTTTCAGATTAGTGCCATGAAACAGGCAATTTACCATATCTCCATAAGGCACATTACTGTCCCCCAGTGAATGATACCTGACAGAAACAGTAAAGAAATTATCTAGCATCTAACAAGTATTGCTTTTCCCAGGATGGACAGAGAAAGGGATGCTGAAGGGAGGCATTGCACTAAGTCTTATCATCATTGAGTAATCACAATGAGTGCATTGTAAGTCATTTGGCCCACGCCAACCACTGTAGCTGGAAAACGTATGCTGTGGCACCTGTCCTTGAAGAACTTAGACAGGTGAAATACCATTTCAAAAGAAATATAATAAAAAAAGTCCAGTTCTCTAGAAAGTCCAAAAAGAGAGCACTCTGTAGGTTTATTCCTGGGGAAAGGGAAGTGGATCCTGCAACCATGTGTGAGACTAGAGTAGATTTCTGTCACCTGACATTGTTGCTGAGTCTTATGGGAACACAGAGCTAGAGCTCCTACCAAACATTCATCATGGGTCTCCTGTTCAGTTATCTCTCAGAAATGCTTACAAAAGTGCTATAGCAGAAAGACCTTGCATAGGACAAGGTCTGTCACTCAACAGCCCTGTTGGCTGCTATTTTCTACTGGAAATAGATAGAAACCTCTGTGTAAATAAATAATGGTATCCTGAGGCAGAGGAAGACTTTTCTAATCCTTAACAGTGTCCTTTGGGACTTGTTTAGAGATTCATGGAGTCATAAGGTGGGTATCCCTGGAAATCAGTTCCAGATTTCCATGGGATTCTGTATTGTGAAAATTGCCACATCAAATGAACAATGAGTTGGTTCACAGCTACTTCGGGGTGGATGGGTGGGAAATGTCATCACAATGGTTGTTTCCCAATTTACAAACCAGTAGGATTTTTTTTTCTTGGAAAATTGGACACATATGTAACTATAACTAGTATGATATTTAGTTTTCCATTTTTTAAGAAGTATGAGTAAATAAATGTCTACTATATATAGTGTTTTGTGTACCTGGCATTAGTGGAGAATGGGTTTAAGCAATGCTAATAGCATTTTATAAAATAATTATTAAAAATCTCTATGGGGTGAACATTTAAAACAAATATTTTCCTGAGGTCGTAGACTCAACCTAAAATTAAACCCACAGTTAGTGTACTGTGGCTAGAGGTGATCAAAGATTAAGTGGATTTGCTTCACTGGGGGTCCTCAGTTACCACCAAAGCACCTTTCGTCTCTGGATTGAGGCCTGTTCCTGTAATGTAACACATTTGGTTCTTTTACACCTTCTCCCCTTCAACCTCAATAGATTCCTGTGGCTTTTGTGTTATATTTTCATAGTCCTGATCAAATAATTATTCCCATCCCTCTTGCTCAGGCTTCTTTGCATCATCTCTTTTGTTGTGGATTTAGACTTGCATGAGCTCCGCTCCTTCTTGACTCCTCCCTGCTAATTCTGCCCAGGAATTATTCTATGGGTGAATAGAAGGTATTGACTGTTCAATGTGTTTTTTGTGTATTGTCAGCTGCTTTATTGCTGCCTTTCTCTAGATTTTGCCACTAAAAAGCATGGAAATGTTCTTTTAAATCACTAGGCTCCTGTCATGTCCCAATGGAATGGATGCCTATGATTGGGTGGATACTATGAGTAACATTGAAAGCTATGTCTAACTTGTGTCAGCAGCAAGGTGGTGAAGAATACAGAAATAGCTCCTTAGAGGATACAGAAAAAGCCTCCTCAGAGTGGAACCATTTTCCCAGAAAAAAATAGGCTTACCATTTTCTAGTGTTCAGAGACTTATAATCATGGTGAATGAGCATAAAGTTTAAGATTTCAGAGCAAAGCTCTTTGAGAGCAGAACCGACCTCAGCTCCAACTCAACCTCCACTGTTATTAAAAATAAAAATTGCTAGAGCAGCCCTCATTACGTCTACTTTGCTAGCTGGCTATTTGGAATTTTGAAGGATAATTTTATTTTTTTTCTAACCTCCCACGTGGCTGTAAGTTCCACCACTCCAAACCCTCCCACCAAGGACCCTGAATCTGTCCATCCCAGTCGAAGCAGGACCTTCTGGCTGGGCACCCCTGATTTGGGCTGACTTTGTGCCTCCTAACAACCTTAGCATGGTGTCTTATCTTAAGCAACCACCTTACCCAGTCAATGGACTGAATCTGACCACTTTGGGCATGGATTTGCTGCACCACTCGGAGGGCTATCCGGGGCCCTGGGCTTCTTGTCCCACAGCCACCCCACAGAAACAGTGCGGGGAGATGACAACGTGCTGGAAGCACTGTTTGCTAAGACCTGGTACCCAGGTGTCTTCATGCGGGTGGAGGTGGCACTGAAAATCAACTTGCCTGAGTCCAGGGTGCCGGTAGTGGTTTAAGAATCAAAGAGCTAAGTGCCACCAACAGCAGCAGCAACAATAGAATGGAGGTCAAAACAAAGTGAGGCCTACAAACAAAAGGTATCTCCAGCTCGGGAAGTGAGTTCAGAGAGTGGAACAAGTGGCCAATTCACTCCCCGCAGTGCCAGCCATTTCCAGCAGCAGTGCTCCTGTGTCTATCTGGAGCCCAGCCTCCATATCCCCACTGTCAGATCCCGTGTCCACCTCCTCTTCCTGCATGCAGAGGTCCTATCCCATGACCTATACTCAGGCTTCAGGTTATAGTCAAGGATATGCTGGCCCAACTTGCTACTTTGAGGGAATGGACTATGGATCTTATTTGACCCCTATGTATCACCAGCTTCCCAGACCAGGGGCCACACTCAGACTTATGGGTACCAATGCAATTACCAGCCATCTCAATCAGTTCCCAGCTTCTCTTCCCACCCAGGGATATGGATCTTCAAGCTTAGGTTTTAAGTTAACCACTTATTACTTCGATTATAAAGACCAAACTGCTTCTTAGAAGCGTAACTTCAATGCTGACTGCTTGGATTATAAAGATCAGACATCCTTATGGAAATTCCAGGTTTTGTGAAGACCTGTAGAACCTCTTTTTGTGGGTGATTTTTAATTATACTGGGCTGGACATTCCAGTTTTAGCCAGGTATTGGTTAAAAGAGTTAGATGAGATGAACTCAGACTCATCTTCTGATTTATCATCATCTATGCCTCATGTTACAGGAGGCATAGAAAGAAATATGAAGGTCCTTAGAGGGGCCCACTGACCAGCAACCTGAAATGGACAAACCAATCTAAGATCCTGTCATAGTTTTAGATCATTGGTCTTCTTGGTACTCAAAGTGATCAAAAGCATTCTAGCCATGTGCAACCAAACATCACCAAAATAAGCAAAACTAAATAGTGAAGTAAAGGAGGGAAGGACATAGCCTTCTTAAGCAGAGGTATTCCAGTGGTTTAGCCAATCCTTGGTTGACTCTTAGGAATGGACCGTGTCTCAAACTCACTCACATTTTATGACCAATTGTGAGTTGGCACTGAAAATTTTTTCAGGATGGTGTGAATTGTGCGACTGATTGTCCTAGATGCACTACTTTATTTAAAAAAATAATATTCATAAGGAGCAATATGTAATTTAAGAGACAATCAGTGTGTGTCTTATATAAATGGTACATCAGTGGTTTTTAATCTGTGCTAGGCTTCAAAACTGTGATCTCCTGTTATTGTATGCAACCTTGAACTCCACCTCTACAGGGGTTCTTCTGTGATTAAATAGGTTATAACTATAAGCAAAATTCAAAGCAACTGAATACTTATCTAAAAAGATTACCTTTGGCTGGAGGGGAGCTGTACTGAAACTTTACAACAAAATGTCTGGACAAGAAGAGTGAGAGAAGAGAAATGAAAGTACACTAATTCATCTGTCATTTACTGTTAGTAAGCCTAGCAGTAAAGATACATTGGTCAATTGCTCTGACCCTGATGAATTTATAAATTGAGATCAATGTTAACTGGAAAAGTTATATATGCATAAACTTTTTCTTTCTGGACTTGGCAGATATGTATAATTATATTAAAATGGTTCTACCACACACACACGTACATGCACACACACAGAAGATCTCATAGCTGTCATTCAAAGAATATTAGAGATCTAAGGTATATTCTCAAAGGGCAAGCACAAACTGAGCTCATCCCTGAGGCTATTCCAGTACCCTCTTCTCTGCTAGATGTCCATCAATAGTATCTATTTCTTTCTGAGCATATTTCAGTTTTCAGTCCTTTGAAATATGTAGCCATTAATTAGAGAAAGCTGAACATTATGACAAAGAAGGATTCTCCTGATATCTTCTTAAACATAAATACAATGTGTATGTATTATATGATCCAATTTTGTCACATGCACACACACACAACTCAGGGAACAAATAATCTATATATATAAAAGCTTAAGCAACCATTATGACTGAACAACCAGAATGACCGGTCATTATGATGCACACTGACCAACAGGGGGCAGACGCTCAATGCAGAAGCTGTCCCCTGGTGGTCAGTGCGCTCCCACAGGGGGAGCACCGCTCAGCCAGAAGCCAGGCTCATGGCTGGCGAGCCAGCTGTGGTGGTAGGCACAGTGGGGCTGGGATGAGTGGGAGTGGCACAGCATCAGCCCGGGCTCATGCTCCTCCCTGGCTGCCTGCCACTTTAGCACTGCTACATCCCTTGGAGGATGTTGGACTGCCGGTTTCGGCCCGATCTCCCCCAGGGTCCTGGATTGTGAGAGGGCATAGGCCAGGATGAGGGACCCCAGCCATGGATGAATCCATGCACCGGGCCTCTAGTGAAATTATATACACCAAACATTAGCTGATATCTCTAGATGCTGGGATTACAGAAGATTCTTATATTTTCCTTTATCTTTATTTTGACAATGAATGAAAACAATAAGTATTACATATTACAAATTAAACTGCAAGCAATTTGACTTCATACATAGAGGGCCCCTAAGGGGAAAGGGCTTATATTAGAAACAAAGAGAACAAAAAGTTCATGTTATAGTTATATGATTTCAAGAGGAATAACTTAGAAGTTTTCATAGTGACTTACTAGTTCTAAAGGTGAAAGCAAGTTCTGATAGATTTCAAATTAGTTTAGTTTTCACTGAGGCTTTCAATGTCCCCATTCAGTGTTTCAATGTGTGTTTTGTCTATGTCTAACACTATTTCCAGATGGTTTGGGAGGTAAAAAATTTCTTTAAGGCAGTGTTATCACATTTTATTTTCATATTTGAAAACAAACAATATTTTATTGTGCCCTTCTTTTATACATATATACATGCTCTTCTTTTGATATATTTTTCTACTTATGCCTTTGTGCAAGTTAGATCTTTTTTTTATTTAATGTTTTTTGATCTCTCTCCAAAAGCTTTATGACAGCTGAGTTTTAAGTGGTTGCTTCAGGCTACAGAAGTCAAAGATGAAATTGAATTATGCTTCCAGGCTTGGAATACAAAAATCAAGAAAAATTTCATTCATTATGATTAATTCATCCAGAAGCACAGTGGTAGTATTATGATTATATTGTATCTGGAATTTGGAATATTTTCTGCTGACATTTACATGGTAAAGGAGAAAAAGGAATGGTAACTCTATGCCTGGCAAACTGCTCCTTAGTAGACAGGCTGCAGGCTGGGGAGAAAGTGAGTAAGAAAGGAAAGAATAAACAAGAGACCAAGGGGAAGAAAAGATGCTATATATACCATATAGGGGTTTAGGTTTTTTGAGATTCCTCTCATTATTGATTATCTCCTGGAAAATCCCATAATATGTTTGGAATGATAAATGGCTTACAAGTCAGAGTTACCCGCAATACCATTTTTTATATACCTTGATTTGTCATATGTGGTGGTGTAAAAATTACTCACAATGATAGTGACATATACAAGTGAATAATTAAAATATTTCAGAAATGCCTGCTAGAGAAGAGGCATTGCTAACAAGAATCGCCTACTCAAATCCTTTTATATGGGTTCCTTTTCTTTGTTGTGATAAACTTCAAATGTAGATCACCTGAGATTTATGTTACTATCTAGTGGACAACTGGTATACCAAAGGGACCAGGATCAAAGATGAGACACACTGGGAAAGACAGAGGAAGAGAAAGAGGAAGAGAGAGGAGTGGGGAATTGGGAGTGAATTCATTAGCCACCACTATAATAATAATAATAATAATTATATATATATATATATATATATATATATATATATATATATATATGCCTAAGTGACCCAATGACCAGTCGACCAGTCACTATGATGCACACTGACCACCAGGGGGCAGACGCTCAAGGCAGGAGCTGCCCCCTTTTGGTCAGTATGCTCCCACAGGGGGAGCACTGCTCAGCTGACTATTGGGCACCAGACACTGGGCTCATGGCTGTCGAGCACAGCTGCAGTGGCAGGAGCCTCTCCCGCCTCTGTGGAAGCACTACCAAACTGCAGCAGAGGCAGGCACAACAGGGCCGGGATGAGCAGGAGTGGCGCAACGGGGCCCCAGCTCGGGCTCCTCCCCAGCTGCCTGCCACTTCGGCACTACTACATCCAACTGGAGGTGCAAGGGGAAGGAAAAGTGAGAATGAGAGAGAGACCTAGAAATAAAGAATTTCCTTCGATCATCAAACCCTGGCCAAGCAAATGAGTAATTCACATTGGTAATGGTTTCAGCCCTTGGTAACTTTGGGGAACACAATCTGTTGTGGATCACAATCTCACCTTGGCAGCAACTTTCTTTCCAGTGTCTTGACCTGAAGTTTTTCCTGAGCAGTATGGGAGAAAGTTTATTTTCTGGGGGCCTGTGACTTTCCATTTGCCGTTAAGTTTAAATAACATTGTCATTGTGACAGCTCAGGGGCCTTACAGATGCAAACATCAGATAAGGCAGGTAGGTGTAAGTCAGGCTTTCTGAAATGTGCTGTGCGTAAGCGCTATATATGGATGAGGATCCAAAATTACTTCCTATATAAGCTAGTTAAAGAACACTCTAATTATTAAAGCATATAAAGGAACACTTCCAGAAGACAGGCCTACATATATGGTCCTATATTCATTTGTGTGATATAATGCAAAGGAAACCCTTTATATTCCTTAAAGAACCTCATTTTCTATACCTGTAAAATTAGGTATTTAAAACATGTAGCAAAATTTACCTATATAACTGAAAGATCTATAATTTTGACAAAACCAAATATGTTTTACTTTTAGGGTTTTACAAAAGCTCTATGGCATAAGTATTCATTCCAAAAGACAGGGTTTCAAGGCAAGGTTAGGATCAGACCAGTCCACTGGAACAAACAATTGATATATTTTATTTGCCTCGCACTCTGTCCTTTGGACATCTACTGCTTCTCTACTTTAGGAGTTTCTGGGAAAGGGCAATCATGGGACCATGCCCCCCCACCCCCCATGACTACCACCGTGGCTGAAGCAGCCATTTGACCTTAACTGGGGCAATGAGACTCTCTCCCCTGTAAATTTTTATCTCTAGCAGTGTACTGATGTCATCAAGAATACAGGAGCAATAAAATTTGTCATAAGAATTCAAATTTTACAAAGAATCAAAGAGATTTTCCTATAATTTGTTTGATATTGATATAGCAAACAAAATTGAAAAATTGATTTTAAAATATATTTGGAAGGATAAAAACTAAGAAAAGTCAAGATACTCCTGAAATAATAGTAGAATAATATATCAATTTAGTCTAAAGCAATGATAAAGAAGGTAAAGTAATAGTGTTACTTTGGGGAAACCAACAGAACAGAATGGAATATCCAGGTAGAGACTCACATAGAAATGGAAACTTCATGTATAATTGGGCTGGCAATGAGGACCAGTGAGGAAAGAGTGGGCTGGTCTCTTTGATATGCTGATAAAACTAGTTATCGGAAGAAAAAAAAAGCCTATTGCACTTTATTGTCACACACACAATTCAAAATGGTTTAGTGATATAGCTATGAATGGCAAAACTTCTAAATTTTAAGACTTTGAGAAGAAAATATAGCTTTAAGGCTTTTGGGTAGGGTTGCATAGGTAAGACATTCTTAAACAAGAAAACAAACAACAGCTAAAAATTGGCCTTGTCTTTGACTGCAGTTAGTTCCTGAAAGACAAAGTTACAGTCAGGTAAAAGTCAGATGCCTCTGAGATTGGTCCGTCCTGATACTGTGCATATGGCCACAGAGTCACATCCAAATGATTGGGACATAAAAGGAACACAGAGTTATGAACTAAAAGGTGTTGTATAGAGCAGGTGTGATAGTGACCAGGTTAGTGGCACATAAGGAAGATCTATTAGCATTCCAGAAGAAAGCAGGAGGGATGGGCGGATAAAATACAACGCAGATTCTCAGCACATCTGATCTCATTGTAATGTCTTGTTATTTCCATTTTCTATTAGATTATCCATAGTGATAGGGGTTTATTGCTTTACTTACTATAAATTCTATTAAATGAAAACCTTTGTTAGAAGACATAATATCTCTAGTCCCCATATATGCATTTAAAACACAAGACAGTATTGATTTTTTTAAAATCACTGAGAGTTTGTATTTTAATATAAGTTGTTTTCAATTGTAATAGACTTATCAAAAGATCCTATTGATATGGTAAAGGCCTAGGGGAAAAATGGTGAATGATTTTTCTCAGGAATTAAAGGACTGTTAAAATTGGGATGGAGGTGCCCTGACTGGTTTGGCTCAGTGGATAGAGCGTCGGCCTGTGGACTGAAGGGTCCCAGGTTCGATTCCAGTCAAGGGCATGTACCTTGGTTGCGGGCACATCCCCAGGGGGGTGGTGTGCAAGAGGCAGCTGATCGATGTTTCTCTCTCATCGATGTTTCTAACTCTCTGTCCCTCTCCTCTCTGTAAAAAATCAATAAAATATATTTTTTAAAAAAAATTGGGATGGAGGTAAAACATAGAAATTGAGAAATAAAATGATCAAGTTCTCAGCTAGAATTCATAAGCCAGAATAGCAAAAACCAAGTATTTGAAGTGGAAAAAATCCTCATTGTTATACTACAGCAAAAATTCTTCTGTAGCGAAAGAGACCATTTTAATAAAATGGAGGTCTATCATAATATCAGTTTAGAAATGGGATAACTGATAAAACAATGTTAGCATTTTTTAAATGTGTTTCTTAAAACAATGAACAATACCTCCAATAGACTAATACCTTTGAACAAGAATAGGTATTTTACTTTTATTTAACATTTTAAGAAGTTGGGGGAGAACTTTCTATAAGATTTCTTGACATATTAAATAAAAATCTCTTGAAAGGAAGCATCTAATAACCAATGGTTCCAGTGATTAGTGTTGAGACCTTGGACAAATCTCCAGACTTTCTTACATTTTTATTGTCTTGTCTGGAAAATGATGACATTGTACTAAATGATATTGAAAACAAAAGTAAAAATCCAGACAAGCAGAAAAGCAGGCATTGAGCACCAGGAAAGTCCCAGACTCTGAGTTTAATAGGAGGCCAGAGAGGAAATGTTAACAAGAGCTCGACAG
This sequence comes from Plecotus auritus, assembly GCF_963455305.1. Taxonomy (NCBI): domain Eukaryota; kingdom Metazoa; phylum Chordata; class Mammalia; order Chiroptera; family Vespertilionidae; genus Plecotus; species Plecotus auritus. The sequence goes on from NC_137775.1 coordinate 166,896,578, forward strand.
AGATCCACTCTTAAGAGAGGCTGGATATCAAGCAAGCTAAAAAGATAGGCAGCATCTAAGACCGGAAAACATTTACTAAAGTTAGTGGAGACCGAGGAGGACACTGAATCACCTGAACAAGGTAAAACTCCAGGTTACAGAGCAGGGGCCTAAGAACTAGGCTGCTTTCCCTGAAATGATACATAGGCTGCTGAGTGGGGAGTCAGTGCTCCTTACAGCACTCCTGTCTCTAGTCCAAAAGTGGCATTTGGGATTAGGAGAGCGTGGTCTTGGAGATGTGGGCAAGGAACTCTAGAGGAAGGTGAGAGTAGAAACTGAGGAATCAGAACCCAGCCAAATAGCACTGTGGCAGTAAGCTTCTCTCTGAAAAATAAGCAACAGAAAAAGAGAGATTTCATTAGCACTTTCATAAAACCAGAAAACACAGTCCTAGATAGACTGCATGGCTGTCAGCCCAGAAACTTCACTCTAAATCATTTGGAAAATCGTGTTTGTCAACAGGAAATTAAAAGGCCTTTAATGGTAGTTGCTTAAATGTCATCTCACATTTTCACCACAGTCTCCTTTCCTGGAGAGAAAATTTCAAATTTGTCATTATTATCCTCTCTTAGAAGTGGCTCAGGGCAGTTGTTGTATGAAACATAAACCAAAGCACAACAATCCACTTCCGAATGGGATGCCAGTACTGTGTACTCGGAAGCAACATGTAAACCACAAAGGGAGGCGGGTAGCAGCATATTTGTCAGATGGCCAATAAAAGACAATGTCTAAATTCCCATAATGATATCAGCCTTTGGAATCCTATCTAATAAAAGAATAATATGCAAATTAACCATCACTCTGCTACACCCACAAGCCACGCCCACTAGCCAATCAGGAGCAAGCATGCAAATTAACCCCAACCAAGATGGCTGCGGCCACAAAGAGAGCAGGAGGGAGGCATGGGTTTCCCCGGCGATGGAGGAAGCCAAGCTTTTCACACACCCTGGCGGGCCCAGGTCTCCGCTTAAGGCTACAAAGTTTCAATGATAGAAGATAAATAAATCCCAACAAAAATGACAGCAGCCACAGAGCTGGAGAGAGCAGGAAGCTAGGGTTGCCCCCGGCGATGGAGGAAGCCAAGCTTTCCACACACCCTGGCCGGCCCAGGCTTCCTCTTAAGGCTACAAAGTTTCAACTATAGAAGATAGATAAATCCCAACAGAAATGGCTGCCACCACGGAGGGAGCAGAAGGCTTGGCTCTGCTCCAGGCTACAAAGTTTCAATTGTAGAAGATAAATAAATCCCAAATACCAGGGCCTCTGCTTGGGTCGCTGGGGGGCATGGCTGTCCAGCAAACCACCACAGGCCCCTCACCCAGGCCACCCCATGCCCCAAGGGAACCCCCACCCTGATCCAGGACACCCTTCAGGGCAAACCAGCTGGCCCCCACCCATGCACCAGGCCTCTATCCTATCTAATAAAAGAGTAATATGCAGATTGACCATCACTCCAACACACAAGACGGCTTCCCCCATGTGGTCAAAGATCCTGCCCCCATGTGGACACAAGATGGCCACCACAAGATGGCCAGCAGGGGAGGGCAGTTGGGAGGGACCAGGCCTGCAAGGGAGGGCAGTTGGGGGCGATCAGGCCTGCAGGGAAGGGCAGTTAGGGGTGACCAGGCTGGCAGAGGAGGGAAGTTGGGGGCAAACAGGCTGGCAGGGGAGCAGTTAGACATCAATCAGGCTGGCAGAGGAGTGGTTAGGGGGTGATCAGGCTGGCAGGCAGAAGCGGTTAAGGGCAATCAGGAAGGCAGGCAGGCGAGCAGTTGGGAGCCAGCAGTCCTGGATTGTGAGAGGGATGTCCGACTGCCCGTTTAGACCCAATCCCGGTGGGTCAGACATCCCTCCAGGGTTCTCAGATTGGAGAGGGTGCAGGCTGGGCTGAGGGACATCCCTGCCCCATGCACAAATTTCGTGCACCGGGCCTCTAGTATTTTATGTTTTCGAAATCAGACCTGAGGTTTTCTGGAATGATGAACAGTAATACCTGAAGCAGCAAAATCTTAATCAGTACCACTTTGAAATTTGTAACTGAAAATTAATCAGGTCGCCCTGTTGAGGCTAAGAACATGATTATGTGATAGTGTAGCTCATTTCACACATAGAAAAATTCCTGGGAAGTTAAGGGTCCTGTTGAGCCATTTGTATTTTAAAATTGTTTGTTTGTTTGTTTGTTTATTTATTTATTTATTTTAATTTAATAAATCTTTATTGTTCAGATTATTACAATTGTTCCTCTTTTTTCTCCCATAGCTCCCCTCCACCCAGTTCCCATCTCACCCTCTGCCCTTACCCCCCCTCACTGTCCTCATCCATAGGTGTACGATTTTTGTCCAGTCTCTTCCCGCACCCCCCACACCCCTTTCCCCCTGAGAATTGTCAGTCCACTCCCTTTCTATGCCCCTGATTCTATTATATTCACCAGTTTATTCTGTTCATCAGATTTTTTTTATTCACTTGATTTTTAGATTCACTTGTTGATAGATATGAATTTGTTGTTCATAATTTTTATCTTTACCTTTTTCTTCTTTTTCCTCTTCTTTAAGAATACCTTTCAGCATTTCATATAATACTGGTTTGGTGGTGATGAACTCCTTTAGCTTTTTCTTATCTGTGAAGCTCTTTATCTGCCCTTCAATTCTGAATGATAGCTTTGCTGGGTAGAGTAATCTTGGTTGTAGGTTCTTGCTATTCATCACATTGAAAATTTCTTGCCACTCCCGTCTGGCCTGCATAGTTTCTGTTGAGGAATCAGCTGACAGTCATATGGGTGCTCCCTTGTAGGTAATTAACTGTTTTTCTCTTGCTGCTTTTAATATTCTCTCTTTGTCTTTTGCTCTTGGCATTTTAATTATGATGTGTCTTGGTGTGGTCCTCTTTGGATTCCTTTTGTTTGGGGTTCTCTGCACTACCTGGACTTGTAAGTCTATTTCTTTCACCAGGTCGGGGAAGTTTTCGGTCATTATTTCTTCAAATAGGTTTTCAGTATCTTGCTCTCTCTCTTCTTCTGGGACCCCCATAATTCTGATGTTGGTACGCTTGAAGTTGTCCCAGAGGCTCCTTACACTATCTTCATATTTTTGGATTCTTTTTTCTTTTTGCTTTTCCAGTTGAGTGTTTTTTGCTTCTTTGTATTTCAAATCTTTGACTTGATTCTTGCGGTCCTCTAGTCTGCTGTTAGATCTCTGTATAATATTTTTTATTTCAGTCAGTGTATGCTTAATTTCTAGTTGGTCCTTTTTCATATCCTCGAGGGTCTTGCTAAATTTATCGGCCTTTTCTAGGAAATTCTTGAAAAACCTTATAACCGTGGTTTTGAACTCTATATCCAGTCATTTGCTTTCCTCCATTTCTTTCATTTGTGATCTGTTTCTTTGTCTCCACATTTTGGCTGCTTCCCTGAGTTGATAGAGTGGCTTTGTGTGCTATGTGTCCTATAAGGCATAGTGGCTCAGCCTCCCCAGTTACCTGAGGTGTACACTCTGGGTGCACCCCTTTGTGGACTGTGTGCACAGTCTTGTTGTAGTTAAGCCTTGATTGTTGTTGGTATCACTGTGAGGAATTGACCTCCAGGCCAATTGGCTGTGAGGATCAGCTGTGTCTATGCTGGGAGAACTTCTGTGCTGGAGACACCCTTATGAGACAAGACTTGCAAAAGCCTCTGTGCTCAGCTTGGATGGGGTGGAGTCTCAGGGCGGAGTAGACAGCATTGGTTTTCCATCAATCCTGCCCTAATAGGCCCCTGTGTCTCAGTGTCCCATGGTAATCACTACAAGCACCTCTGAGAGAAAGCCGCCCTTGAGTTTCTCCCGCTGCCAGACAGTCCAATTTCTCCCTGAATGAGTCTGGGTCCCCAGAGTCTAGCCTGGAACTGGAGTTCAGTGCAGTCGGGAGCTTTTGTCTCCCTCCCTCTTGAGAAAGCCAGCCACGTACTCAGTTGCCTGTCCTCTCCGTGCACGCGCCTCGGTACCTCTGCCTTCTGCAGTTCCTCTGAGTTTCAGCGTGCTTTTCTCTTTCCTGACAGTCCAGTTTCACCCTGTATGAGTCTGGGTCCCCAGAGTCTCGCCTGGAACTGGAGTTCAGCGCAGTCGGGAGCTTTTGTCTCCCTCCCACTTGAGAAAGCCAGCCGTGCACTCAGTTGCCAGTCCCCCATGCATGCGTCTCAGTACTTCTGCCTCCTGCAGCTCCTCTGAGTCTCAGTGTGCTTTTCTCTTTCCTTCTAGTTGTAGACTTTCCACTCAGCCAGCCTTCCTGTGGTTCTGGATGATGTCTGTTTTGTCTTTTAGTTGTAGTTTTGAAATTGTTGTGCGAGGCAGCAGTTTAGGTGTTTACCTATGCCGCCATCCTAGTTTCCTTAAAATTGTTTATTTAGATTTGACTTTTCTATACTTGGTTTATATGCCATTGCTACTATGTGAGTTAATTTCTATATCCTCCTGCCTGGTTTTTAATACAATATAGTGGAGGGGAACGAATGTTGCGTTGTATCTCATCTTTGCTGTGCACTTACTGAGAGCCACTGAGTCAGGCTTCTGAACTTTCTGAGACTCTTTCCCTTCTGTAAGTAAAGATGATCGTGCCCATTCCCACTTCATGGTATGACCAGTCTTGTCATGAGGAATAACCAGAGGGAAACAGAATGCAAGGCCTGGTACTCCTCAAATGTTAGTTTCCTTTGTCTACAATTGGCCCTTCACTTAAACCTACAACTTTCACTCCAGTGGCCCCATGCACCTTACGTAATTTTTACTCATCTTCTAAGACTAAAAGGTAAATATATTACCCAGCCATCATAGCAACATATTTACCTTTGAACATTGACCTATGAACTAGGAGGTCCCTATTTGATTCCTGGTCAGGGCACATGCCCGGGTTGCAGGCTCAATCCCCAGTATGGGGTGTGCAAGAGGCAGCAGATCAATGATTCTCTCCATCATTGATGTTTCTATCTCTTTCTCCCTCTCCCTTCCTCTCTAAAATCAATAAAATATATTTAAAAAATAAAAGGCAAATATGTCTACACATAAGCATCAACAAAATGGAAATGGATCATATTATTTTGTTTTACTCCTACTTTTTACATCTCTTCTTGGCTACGTATTTATGTAGATAGTCATTCTTAACTTGTAGGTATCATGGCTAATGCATAAAATAGTCTTACTGAAGTTCATCTATGTAACATTTATTTTCAATTCTACAAATATTTACTGTTTACTTACTATGCAGAGGATATAAAGTTGAGAAAAATCAATCTTTTCCTTCATGGGCCTATTATTCCCTAAGGAAGAAATTTGAGTGATGATGCGTGTTGTATTTTTTTAGTCAGCTAAGATAGTTATTATGAAGTATTCTGCTTCTCTATATTTGGTGAGATTCAGTCTATAGATAGTCTTGTGCTTGTATTTTCTGGACGGTAAGATGCAACGATGTAGTCACTGCTTTAAATAATATTGTATGTGATGAATTTTAAACCTGATGCAATAATCTTCATCTAGGCTTATTTAAAATTCATTTTAAGGCAAAAATGGTTTTTTGTTTGTCAACAAATTATGGCTTGGTAGTTTGATTCATTAGGAGTTAAGCAAAGGGCTTACTGGTAAGGGGATTTAACTGGAACACAATCTCAAAAGATTAGTTACATTTATCAATCAAATGAAAATTATGTTTAAGTACTGGAATACATGTCAATCCATGTAATTCTTGACCTTCAGTCAATGGAAGGTAAATCTGGTTAACTTATGTTTGAATGTATTTTGCCAGTTCTGTTCACATGGTTTATAACTGAACTCAAAGCTAGTACTTTTGTTTATTAATTCTAAGCTGGAAGCTAATTCTGTCCTCTAATAGAACATTCTCCTGGCGCACTATTTTATTTTCTTAGAATGATATACTTCCTGGAAATATTTAGTGTGGACAGATGTGGTAGGGTATTTTTATTAATTTCTTCTAATACTCTCCTTGTGTTAGAGAAAGTGGCTTGTGGGTGATGGTCTTAGGCCCTTCCAGTGGCCCATCTATCTGAGAACCTGCTGAGCATGATCACAGATCACAACTTTGGGCTTTTGTTTTCCCAAGCTGGCTGCAGAGACAACTTGTCTGGGCTCCAAGTGAACAGCAACAGCCCACAGAGAATATGTGTTTACCCAGACCTTTTCCATGTTTTACTTCTGAAAATTGGTTCAACCGCATGGGAATCTAGTTAGACCCTTAGAATTATAATCTTTGACTGGCATGTATTTTTATAGGATTTGGAAATCAGATTGGAGCTTTAAAAATTAGGGGAAATAGTAAGAGTCTAACTCTAAAGCTATTTCAAGTGTATCCACAATCCACCTTTTAAATCATGGGTCCCATCACCAAATCATCATGTTCACTAAATGCAACAATAGGAAGCAAAATTTTAGTGAGACGTAGTAAAAGATAATTTTTCAGTCCTATGCATCTCACTTGGGAGATAAATGTATGTGAAAACTTACTTAGTGCATGATCCCTATTTAACTAGACATATTCAATCTAGATACTTAGGAGAATGAATTTTTGTACCATAAGGTCAATTTTATATTATGCACGTGTGGTATTTCATCCATGAACAAAGATCAGACTATGGTTGATAAGTTGAAGTATAAGGTTGATAAATAAATTCTACCTTTAGGAATCTCCAAGCTATTATATCTGCATTTCTGAGTGCAAGAAAGGAATAATTAAGATTGATGCTTTATTTGAAAATGCATTGTTTTTCTTGTTAAGAATAAACCAGTTGCTAATAGAAAGAAAAAGCTTATCCATAGTAGAAAGCTAGCAAACAACTTACTATGCCATGAAGAACTTGCCTTTTCTAGTTCTCACATTCAGTAGCTGAATGCAGATCATTGCCATAAAGAAGTATTTACCAATTTTAAAAGGTCTTGGCCCATCATAGCTAGTGTTAGATTTGGAATATAGCTTTTGTTGCCAAGGTGACAAACACTTATAAATATAACACATCTTCTAATGTGCTTTTAACTTGTTATTTTTATGGCTTTTAAATCAGATACCATTAGCAAATATATTAGGTAATTTAGCTGAAAGACCATTTTCCTCTAACACTTTTTGTTACATTTCCCCAGGTATTTCAGTAAATGTCTGTTGTGACATTCTACTCCTGCTAGGCTTCCAATGTAAGGGGATACATAAAGTACATCTGGTAAAGATTAACATACATTACCCTGCCTTTTTTGTATTGATCACTGAAAAAAATGTATAAAAGAGAGTTAAATTTGTAGTCTCCTTGAAGAGTAATCATTGTTTCCATTGTTATTTTGGGGTCCACACCCCCTCCTCACTCCAAATAACAACCTGGCTTTAAAATTCAATACCCAGAGGAAAGGGTTTGGGGGACAGCATAATAACTATATATTAATACTTCCCCGAACCTTTACACCTAAATGCTTTCCCTTAGACATCAAAAAAGAAGGCTATGGGGGAAATAATTACAATAGACCATCTGGAGCCCTAGTATTTCCACGAGTCTTAGTTTATTGTTCCAAACAATAAACCAAACAGCCCAGGCAGGGAAGGAATTAGCTCTAAATGTATTCAATGGATTTTGAAAGGAAGGCCTGTGAGGTGGACATATTTGTCACAGCAAAGATAAAATCAGATGGGAGATACTTAGTTTAAGCTCAAATTCGCATTTATTGTTACCTTGTCAAGAATTCTTCTTAGAAGATTGTCCATTCATTCATTCATTCTTTTTCTTTCATTCATTCAACCAACAGGCATTTAAGCAGCATCAGTCATGTTGCAATCACTGGAAATACACAGATGAGCAAGTCCCAGACCTTAAGAAGAATATAACTTCAGGAAAGAGGCAGGTAAAGAAATGAAGTATTACAACACACTGAAAAATGCTAAGGTAGAGATTACACCAAATCGAGGTCAGAGACAAGTCCCTAGAAAAGGAAACCCTGCAAATTGTTTTTTAGAAAATCATGATGGAAAAGAGGAGCATATATTTAAATAGCAAAACACTTGATAATTAATATTTTATATGCTAAGTCCAAAATTGCTATATCTTTACTGTGTGATCCTGAATGTCCCTCTGTGCCTCAGTTACTCCCATGTAATGTAGATAATTATCCTTGCCACCCGCATAGCTCATTGAAGATTGTTGATAGGAATAATGGGATATGGGTGGTGAAGCTCTTTGAATTCTTTGGAAAAGAAAGATGCAGTGTAAACACACAGCATCCTTATTATTCCAAGGGGTAGCATTTTGGATAATTACCGTATAATGCTGGACCTTTGTGTGTGTGTGTGGTTTGTTTCTTTATAGAAAGGTAAGTGCTAATGTTGAGTTTCTCTAATAACTTTGGAAGCAATTTTAATCCAGCAGACAAAACATAATAATCTTTAGAGTAAGTTAAACCCCTTTGTATTTGAGTAGATTTTGTTATTTACCAAGGTCTTAGGCAATTTTACCATAATCATGCAAAGCAGTGCCCAGCAAGCCCAGGTCTCTCAGTGAGAATCTGAAAGGCAGTGTTGCGGACAGGCCAAAAACTTTCTTACAACCGACACAGCTCTGTGTGTGTGTGTGTGTGTGTGTCTGTGTGTGTGTGTGTGCACGCCTGAGCCTCGGGCTTGCCAGAAAGAGCTGGGAACGAGCTGAGACTGGCTAGCATACCTGAGGCAGCTGTTACACACATTGTGGCGCCTGGATTCTTCTCTCAGACTCCAGGCTGGCTCCCCTTCTCCTCCCCTTCCCCCCACCGCCCCCCCCACCCCCGCCTCCTCCTTTTCCTCCTTTTCATAGTCTCTAACTCTGGGTCTCTCATTGTCTTTCTTCCTCCTGTGACTGCTGAGAGACTCCCATGGCCTGAGACTGTGCCCTAGTCCTGCTGCTAGTCATTCTGAGAGTGTCTGGCTGGAAGAAGAACCCACACTGGTTAGAGCTTGAAGTCTCAGAGAAAAAGGACCCTCAGCAGCCTTATCTGCTTCATTTTTCCTTTCATCCATTCATTCTTTCTGTGTTCCTCCTTCCCACTTTCTCTCCCTCCCTTACCTCCTCCTCCTCCTCCTCCTCCTCCTCCTCCTCCTCCTCCTCCTCCTCTTCCTCCTCCTTCTTTTCTTACCCCCACCCCACCCCCTCACTGTCTTTCATTCTCACCTTGATTTTTGTGCTGGAGATTAGGTATGAATTACATGGCAACCAAGGAAACTGACATTTCAAGGCAGATCTGCTCTTAGGTCCTGAAACTTGCTTTGGGCTATCTTAACCAGACATTACTTATCAACTTTCCCTGGGATTTGCCAAGGCAGTCCAGCCATTCATTAATAAAGGAGGCAGGCTGCATTAAGAAGCCTGTATTAATCTCTCTCCTCCCCCTAGAAAGTAGTGCTGCTCAGAAGGCTTTCTCCAGGAGATACCAAAGAGCAGTGCGGTTACATAATAAATAGCCAAATAGCTGTAAGAATTTTTAAAAAGCTATTCAAGAAACCTTCCTTAGTTTCATATGGTGTCTCATGATTTGAGGCTGCCACTGGACTTGGACAGAACTAGTATAGCCAACCAGAATGAATTTTCCTAGGGAAAAATGCCAACGCTAAATGAGCATGGGAAAGGCATAGAACACTAGACCCTTGGAGGCCCCAGGGCCCTTGACAAGGGTAGAAGGTATGTATCACCAATAGAAAGACCAATGATATTAATCCTAAGCGATGATCTCTGATTACATTTCATGGACTTGGGACCAACCCACTGACAGAAAAGAGCAATTACTTATAGTCATATATTTTTTTAATTTGACAAAGATCCCAATCATGGTAGATTAGGTAAATTTAATATCTCAATTAATAAGCCTTCTACAATAGTAACATGTCAACTTTGGTTCAAGAAATCCACTCCAGTTGATAGTCATTCAGGAAATGTCTTTCATGCCCACATATTAAATTTAATCTGCCACCCCTGTTTTATAAGACTTTGTATTCAACTGCTGAAGAAAAGATGCTTATTTTATCATTCCAACTTAACAGCTTGCTTAGCAAAGCTGATAGGTAGGAGTTTAGAAGATATTCATTGAATGCCTATTTTGTATGTTTACAAAAGAGGTAGATTTAAGGGAGTTACCCAAAAGCAATATGTTTTTTGTCCCACTGTTATCCTATTGGTCTTCCTTTCATTCAGCAGATTTATCTGTCATGAAGAATTTAAATTTCATATTTTCCTCTGTCAGTTGTGAAAAGGCCTGTCAGCTGCGGCTTACACTACTGTTTGCCAAAGGCCTATAGCACACAATGACAATACAATCTTATATTTGTGCTCCAGTCTCTGGATAATCCCCCACTCTCCTCCTCTGCAGCCCAGTTATGATCAGGCTTAAGTTGCATATTCTGTTTTTAGCCAGATTTTGCTGATAAATGCTATCAACAAGACCGAAATGAAATACAGCAGGTTTAGCTCTTATTACCTGTGTAGAACATGCCTTGGGAGTTGTGTGTGATATGGAGACGGTAGCTATATAAAACCATTTAATTCACAGAAATTAAATAAAAGAATGTTAATGGTATTGACTTTTATCTGTTGAATGTTCTGAGGCCCTTTATTCATGCATCTGAAAATATAGACCTTTGATTAACATTCTAGGAGATGTACCAGAGATACTGGACCATTTCCCATACTGTTTCCAGTGGGGACGTAATTTTTAGAGAAAACTTTGCAGTCTTATCATTATTTGATACCTTGAAATAGAAGATACTTTGTTTTTGCCATTTTTGTTGTGCGTTCACAGATACCCATAATCTAAGAAAGATTTCTATTTCCTACATCCATACAGAAGCTACCACATTCTCATTAAATGAAAATCATATAAATGGTTGGAGGCCTGCAAATCATTCTTTTTATAATCTACTGGGTCTGCAGCAAAATGTGAAGGACTGGTACATTAGAAAAATGCAATCTTGCCTCAGCCAAGGAGAGGGAAGGGTTAATCTTCATTCCTAGAACTCAAGTGGAACAAAAGCTTGCAGCCTGACACCAAAATAACATCACAATGAAAAGTGAAATTGCTCCTAAGGCTAAATTGCTTCATTTGAAAATTGTAGTGATACTGAGAACAATTATGTCACTTAAACTTTCACAATTTTGTTTTTATAAATCAGTTATAAAACTATCATGTGGTTTAAATGCAATTATTTAATAAGGGCATTTGTAATTGTCCAATATAATCAATTATGCTTCAATCAGGTTCTTCTCTGTGACTGTATTTTTGTTAGCAGCTGAGTCATTCTTATTATGGTAATACGTACTTTTGAAAAAGCCAAATAGAATCATTGTTTTCCAGAAAAGTTCTTCCCCACCCCCACTCTGCTTGTAGAGCATTTCCCCCAGCTGCAAACTGAGTCTCAGAATTCTTTTTTCCCCCTCTTCTTAGAAATGAAACGGCTACCCAAAGCATGAGAAAGGAAAACACACTGCTAAATAATAGGGGAAGGGAAGGTTGGTTCTTCCAGAGTCATGACAGTGTTGTCAAGTATGCTTTCCAAGCTGAGAAAGGGGCCAGGACTAGGGATCTAGTGGTGCATACTAGTTACCCAGCAGGATCCATATAATGTTGGTACCACAAGTCACAAATCATGGCTTTGATTATGTTAAGTTGTATATACATAAATGGAATATTATTCTGCCTTTAAAAGGAATGAAATTCTGACGCATGGTACAACATGGATGAACCTTGAAGAAATTATGCTAACTGGGATAAGTCAGATACAAAAGAAAAAAAATTGTATGATTCCACTTATATGAGGTGTCTAGAGTAGTCAAATTCATAGAGCGAGAAAGTAGAATGGTAATTGTCAGGGGCTGGAGGAAAGGAGACATGGGTCATTATTGTTTAATGATTATAGACTTTCAGTGAGGAAGATGACAAAGTTCTGGAGATCGACGGTGGTAATGGTTGTACAACAATGTGAATGTACTTAATACTATTGAACTGTACACTTGAAAATAGTTTAAGTGGTAAATTTGATTTCTGTATATTTATCATAATTTTTCAAAATAAAAAAATCAGATGACAAATTATGACTTACAGGATTCCAACCCAAGAAGGCATGCTTGGTGAAAATTCTGGGTATTCAGAAGGTACTATGCAAGTCCTAGGTGCTTGAGGAGGGTGGAGAGTGGGAGACAGGGAAAGAGAGGAAAGGAGAAAGACCTATTGTTCTATCAGCACTGTCCAATAGTATTTTCTGTCCTGGTGGAAGGGTTCTCTATATATGCTGCCAAGTGTGGTAGCCAACAGCCACCAGCCATGTGTGGCAATCATGCATTTGAACGTGGCTAGTATAACTGAGGAACTGAATTAAAATTGATTTTAATTAATTTACATTTAAATAGCACACGTCTAGACCTTCTATTGTTGGTAGTTCACTTAAAAGTACTATAGTTGTATTTCTGTTACTTCTAGCTCACTTTCTATAAATTCAAGCATCATTTACTTTTTGTTCAGTGACTATTAGCAGATGTAGTGCCTCTCCTGTGTGCCAGACTCTTGTTAGGCAATAGGGAAAAAACGGAGCAAGAGGAATTCTCTACGCTGAGGAGCCTAAATAAGTGTAATTACTGTGACCAACAATGTGGCCATATGTCCTGAGGTGAAAGATGTTCATATTCTGCGACCCAACACTTCTATACTCTAGAGAAACCATTATATGTCTTCAAGGAGACAGATATTAAAAATTACAAAGGCCTAAAGATAAATGAAAAACAGATAAGTCAGGCTATGCTCATAAAACAGTACTATGTACTAGTTAAAATTAATGAAGGAATGCCACATCTACCTATGTGGCTAAATCCCCCAAACACAATAAGTAAAAAGAAAAATTCAATTGCGGAAGGATACACATAGGATGATAGCATTTTTTTAAAAAAAGCTTTTTTTAAAAGCTTGCAAATTTATTGTTTATGGATACCTACATATGTAGCAAACATAAAAACATGTGTGGGCATGAGAGATAACACATTCAGAGTGGTGGATACTTATAGTAAGACAGGGAGTGGGATGAGAGAAGGTACACAGAAGTCTTCAATATATCTGTAATATCCTATTTATTAAAAAAGATCTGAAGCAAACATGACAAAGCCAAAAGGTGAGTCGATAGGTGTTTATTATATTATTAACTATGCTTTTGTGAATATTTAAAATATTTTAGAATAAAACAGATGCTAAGAAATGGCCTTGCTGTTAAGAAGGACTCAAGCCTGGCCAGTGTGGCTCTGTTAGTAGAACATCGTCCTATGCACCAAGAGGTCGTGGGGTTGATCCCCAGTAGGGGGCATATAGGAGGCAACCAATCAATGTTTCTCTCTCTCTCTCTCTCTCTCAATAAATCAGTTAAAACATTTTTTAAAAGAAGCTCTCAAAAGAGTATCATTAGTATGAACAACAAAATTTTCACAGTGCATTAAAAGTAATAATAGGTACATACGTGAAGTGGGAGGGTGAACACAGAAGAAGGTATAAATAATTCTATCTCAAGTAGTTAAGGAAGATCTCACTAGGTGACTGTATTTGAGTTCATTCTCTGAGGGTATGTAGACATTTATTTAGGAGAAAAATAAAAAAGAGATATTTATTTGAAGCTGAGAAGTTTGTATAAAGATTAAGGTGCAAAAAAGTTTGGTGCCTTTAATGAATTACAAGAAAAATTGGCTTTATTGTAGCCTAGAACTCTCAGGGTAGAAAAGAGTTTTTAAGATGGTACAACTGATTGAAATCAACTTAGACAAGGTTCTATAATCAAAGCCAGGATAGCAATGTTGGGAGGTGAAATTGGGGGATGGTGAAATAGAACAGGAAGGGACTTGAACCAGAGATTCCCATTAGGAAGCTCTTATTGTTCAAGTGATGGGTAGTGAGAACCTAGACTGAGGCAATAGCAGTGAAGACATAGGAGAGGATGGTTAGGGGGATGACACAGGTAGACTCTATAGGTGACTGGTTGAATGAGTGAAGTGCACTCAGAATTTTCTCTAGGATAGATCACGTGTTAGGTCACAAAATGTCTTAACAAATTTAAGGGGATTGAAATTATATCAAATATCTTTTCCACATTATTTTTACTACAGTGGAATGAAACTATAAATCAATAGCAGAAACAAAAACTGGAAATTCATTCACAATATGTGGAAATTAAACAACACACTTTTCAACAACCATTGGATCAAAGAAGAAATCACAAAGAGAATTAGAAAATACATAAGACAAATAAAAACAAAACCATAACATCCCAAAATTTATGGGATGCTGCAAAAGCAGTACTAAGGGCAAGTTTTTTACAACAAACACCTATATTGAAAAATATCTCAAATAAACTTTATAAATAAAGCTAGAAAAAGAACAAACTAAGCCCAAAGTTAGCAGAAGGAAGGAAATAACAAACCCTTGCCTACACTAAGAAAAAAAGATAGAAGACTCAATACAATCAGAAATGGAAGAGAATGCATTATAAATGATGCCATAGAAATAAAAAAGGATCATAAAAACTACTATGAACAATTATTCACCAACAAACTGGGTAACCTAGAAGAAACAGATAAATTCATAGCAGCATAGAACCTACCAAGACTAAATTATGAAGGCATAGTAAGTATGAACAGACCTATAACTAGTATAGTGACTGAATCCATAATAAAAATCTTCTGAACAACAACAAAGAAAAGCTGAGGACCAGATGGCTTTACTGGTGAATTCTACCACACATTTAAAGAATTAATGCCTGGCATTTTCATACTCTTCCAAAAACTTGAAGAGAAGGGAATACTTCTAAACTCATTTTGTGAGACCAGCATTATCCTGATAACAAAGCCAGAGACACCACAAGAAACTACAGGCCAATATCCCTGATGAATACAGATGCAAAAAATTCTCAACAAAGTAATATACTAGCAAACAGAACCCAACAGTAAAAGGATTATACACCATAACCAAGTTGGATTTATCCCTGGAATACAAAGATAGTTCAACAAATGAAAATCAATTTATGTGATGCACTACACTAACAGAATAAAACATAAAAATCACATGACCATTTCAATAGATACAGAAAAAGCATTTTACAAAATTCAACGTTCTTTCATAATTAAAAACTCTCAACAAACTAGGGAAAGAAGGAAGGTATCTTGACATACTAAAGACCATCTAATCTAATAAAAGGGTAATATGCAAATTAACCATCACTCCGCCACAAAGATGGTGGCACCCATAGCCCCGCAACCAGCCACAGTGGGAGGGAGGGCCTCGGGCAGCGGGCGCATGCCAGGGCCAGAGCGGCTCGGAGCACGCCCCAACCCCAGCGGACAGGGCACGGCAGCGAGTGAGCAGCGGAGAGCTACCAGCAGCAGTGGGCGTGGTGTCTGGGCTGCCAGGCGGCCAGCTTGGGTGGGCCGTACCCCAGGCTGCTGGGGCCTGCGCTGAGGCGACCCGTGGTGCGGGCAACTGCGGGGGCGCATCTGAGGCTGGGGCGCTGGGAGACGTTGGACTACAGCCCAGGAGGCGGGGCACCTGAGGACCTGGCCGCTGCCGCCCCGGCACTGAAGCCACCTCCTATGAGATGTATCCTAGCCTAGGTGTGCGGGAAGCGGGTTCAGGGAACCTCTCCCTTTGCGGGACCCAGAGCCCGGCTTCAAGAGGTGCAGTGGGGAAAGGCCGCGTTGGTTGATCAGGAGCAGCAGACCCTCCCTAGGTCGCTTCTCCTTGGGAATTTGGAGAAGACCCACTTCCAGTCTGGAGGCCAATGTGAATGTTGGGCATCTTTTGAAGAATGATTGTTTTGCTTGGGAATATGGTTTGTCTATAGAAGGCTGAGAAAGAACAAAATCTGTTACCAGTCCTCCTCCAAACAGACACCCTCTGGAGCTGAAAGCCTCAAGAGCGAGCACTCTCAGGCCCCCATCTCTGGTCCTACCAGTGTCCAAGTTCTGGTAAGTAGGAGGCCACCCTGCCTGTCGTCAGTCTGAGGGAGGCATGTCTGGGAATAGTGAGAAGGGGCATCTTCTAAAAGAAGCTTCTCTGTCATTAACCATTTCATAAATTTCTCCACTTTTGTAACAAGACATTTACTTTTTATATATTCAGAAGCAGGATATTTCCCACATGCTCCAATCGGTAGAATGCAGCCCCTTGCTCTGCACCAGTCACAGCTGAAAAAAAGAGATGCCCATTCACCACATACCCTTCCCCAAAAACTTCAAAAAGTTGGGTCGACTTCCTTTCCAGGGAACTAGGACTGATTTTGGGGTTCCAGATACACTGGACCTGGTCGCTGTGGAGCGATCTACCTGCTCAAATAACAGGGGCAGGATGAGACAGAGGATGTATTTGAGTTTTTTTCTGTTTTTCCAAAATTGCCTGTTACAAACACTTCTGCAGTAGTCCTCAATTGTACTCGAAGTACTGTATTTCCTCCATTTGTAGGCATACTCCTTTCTCCAAATTTTAACATTTTTGAAACCAGGATACATCTTAACAGAGAGGTTAAAAGGATTTGCTAGCTGCTAGGCATCTACGTGGGTGTATATATAGGCCTAGGGATCCTACCTATGCATGAATTTCATGAACCGGGACTCTAGTATATGTGTGTGTGTGTGTATATATATATGTATATCGCACAGCTAACATTATACTCAATAGTAAAAAACTGAAAGCTCTTCTGCAAAGATCAGGAACAGGCAAGGATGCCCACTCTCATCACTTACATTTAACATACTTCTTGAAGTCCTAGCCAGAGCACTTAGGCAAGAAAAAAACTGCATCTAAAATGGAAAGGAAGAAGTAATAATGTGCCTTTTTGCAGATGACGTGATCTTACATGTAGAAAATTCTAAAGACCACATTTAAAGAACTGTTAGAACTAATAAATGAATTCAATAAAGTTGCAGGATGCAAAATCAAGGGAAGGATAAAATGTGAGTAATCAACAGGCCTAAAATTTCAATTAAGAAAAATTATCTTCTAGAGATCTGCTTTACAACGTTGTACCTCTAGTCAACAGTACTGCAAACTTAAAAATTACTTAAAAATTTAAGAGGCTAGTGCTTATGTTAAGTAGTATTCTTACCATAATAAAGCAACCATAGTAAAGTGTTTAGTATATATTAAGTACTTAGTTTCTTGTCCTTTCCTTTGCTCCTATCCTCACTAATTCTATACTTGCCTTAAAATATTTTTATGTAAATTGCTTTTTGCCCAAAATAAGCCAAGTATTCCTCACCACAGAAACTCTGGATTCCTTAAAAACAGGAACCCTATCTTATACTTTCATCAATCTAATATATATTGGAGATTTACTATTTGATTAAGGAGCTATAGATTACTAATAGCATGTAGCACTATGCTAGTAAATAGCAGGTGTCCAATAAATCCTATCTAATAAAAGAGTAATATGCAAATTAACCATCACTCCGCTACATCCACAAGCCATGCCCATAAGCCACGCCCACCAGCCAGTCAGGAGCGAATATGCAAATAAACCCAACCAAGAAGACTACGGCCACAGAGAGCAGGAGGGAGACTTGGGTTTCCCCGGCGATGGAGGAAGCCAAGCTTTCCGCCTGCCCTTGCCAGCCTAGGCCTCCACTCAAGGCTACAAAGTTTCAATGATAGAAGATACATAAACCCAAACAGAAATGGCGGCAGCCACAAAGCTAGAAAGAGCAGGAGGCTAGGGTTGCCCCCAAGTGATGGAGGAAGCCAAGTTTTCTGCACACCCTGGCCGGCCAGGCCTCCACTTAAGGCTACAAAGTTTCAATTTTAGAAGATACATAAATCCCCCCAAAAATGGCTGCCGCCACGGAGCAAGCAGAAGGCTTGGCTCTGCTCCAGGCTACAAAGTTTCAATTGTAGAAGATAAATAAACCCCAGATCCCAGGGCCTCTGCTTGGGTCACCAGGGGGCATGGCCGGCCTGCAAACCACCACAGGCCCCTCGCCCAGGCTGCCTCACACCCTAAGGGAACCCCCACCCTGATCCAGGACACCCTTCAGGGCAAACCAGCTGGCCCCCACCCATGCAACCAGGCCTCTATCCTATCTAATAAAAGAGTAATATGCAAATTGACCATCACTCCAACATACAAGATGGCTACCCCCATGTGGTCAAAGATCCTGCCCCCATGTGGACACAAGATGGCCACCACAAGATGGCCAGCAAGGGAGGGCAGTTGGGAGGGACCAGGCCTGCAAGGGAGGGCAGTTGTGGGTGATCAGGCCAGCAGGGGAGGGCAGTTGGGAGGGACCCAGGCCTGCAGGGGAGAGCAGTTGGGGGGAACCAGGCCTGCAAGGGAGGGAAGTTGGGGGCGATCAGGCCTGCAGGGAAAGGCAGTTGGGAGGGACCCAGACCTGCAGGGTAGAGCAGTTGGGGGGGACCAGGCCTGCAGGGGAGGGCAGTTAGGGGTGACCAGGACTGCAGGGGTGGGCAGTTAGGGGCAAACAGGCTGGCAGGGGAGCAGTTAGGCATCAATCAGGCTGGCAGGGGAGTGGTTAGGGGGTGATCAGGCTGGCAGGCAGAAGCGGTTAGGGGCAATCAGGAAGGCAGGCAAGCAAGCAGTTGGGAGCCAGCAGTCCTGGATTGTGAGACAGATGTCCAACTGCCCGTTTAGGACCGATCTCACCGGGATCGAGCTTAAACGGGCAGTCGGACATCCCTCGAGGGGTTCCAGATTGGAGAGGGTGCAGGCTGGGCTGAGGGACATCCCCCTCCCCCATGCACGAATTTCGTGCACCGGGCCTCTAGTAAATAAATAAATGCCTTCTGAATTCAAGTTTATTGCAGCACAACTAATAAGTATGAAATGTTTTAGAATTTAGATTAATATATAATTGTAACAACCTTGTTATGCCTAACTGCATCCATAGGCAATAAGCATATCATTTTATAAGGAAAGGAAAGGAGTTATAACACTTATTTGTTCAAGTTCACAGAAAGAAAAAGTCATTTCAGAGCCAGAAATAGACAGCAGTTAATCTAACTGTCAGTAAATATGGGGAAATCTCCCAGTGGTATTTCAATTATGGGCCCAGTGAGGCATGAACAGACCATCCCTTAGGATTTGTAATGCAAAAGAACAAACATAAAAATAGAAGACTGCCTTTCATGTAGTTAGTCCCAATTTCTCTAATCATATTCCAAGCAGCAACCAGAGTATAGTGCCTCAGGTCAAAGATAAGTGTGTTTGGCTCAGAGAGAGCCTATCGAGGTTCAAGGCAATGGATAATACAAACTATGAAATGGGGACATATCTTTGAGGTTCTTTTCTATGACTATGCTGAAAAATAAGCTGATAGCATAAAGGGTCACCAAATAGGAAGGGGACCTGGTTTAATTTTGATCTTTGGGACTTTCTGCTTAGATTGATTGTGGGAAAAACAGAGTTTAAGCCAGAGGCTAATTGGGATATGAAGGAGGAATGGGAAGTAACAAAGTGAAAAAGAAGAAGTGGCTAAATGGGGCAGACTTTAAGACAGATATCTGTAGTATGCTGAGGTCGGAAGTTAAAACAAGAATAAAGCATAGAGGTGATACAACAGAAAAGTAAGTGGGAGTAGGTGTCAGGAAGATTTTCTGGAGAAGGAATGCTAGTATTCCAGCTGGCCAAAAGGTAAGTTTAGGGCCCACCCTAAATCTTAACTTGATTACATTTGCAATAACCCTATTTTCAAATAAGGTCACATTTTTTTTAAAGGATAAAGTGATGGGAAAAGAATTCATAAGAAGATTGAAAGTGAGTTATATATACTCCTCATGCTACAAAGTTAGAACTATAGACTTTTACCAAGAAGTATTGCAGATGGTCATAGAAAAGGAATGAGATTGAGGCACAGATTCTTTAGGTCTTCAGATGCAGCCAGGCATGGACTGCCCAGGAAAAAACATAATTCTTATCCTGAGGAATGTACTCATGAAGAAGTGAGATAGGAATTATTCACATTAGTCAATGAAATCCAGAACTTGCTGGAGCATGTTAGACCTTAAAACTGAGGAGGATAAGGGTTTTATGGGATTGAACTGGATGCCCAGCAGGCTGAAGTTGTATCTCAGAAACTGGACTTTTGTCTGACCAAGTAAACACTTCCCTAGTCTACCTTGTAAGTTGTACTGCTGGATGCTGGCCCAAACCATTCAGACATGCACGATGTGCTGGGCCAGGTTCTGTGAGTATATCAAGGTGATATGAAAGGGACCTTTTATAAAAACTGTTGGAGGGAGGCCAGTCTACTGTATCATTCCTAACGGCTTTCTACTCATAACGATTGTACCAAGTCCGAAGTTAGCTTCGCTTTCATTCCGTGGATTCAGACTAGTTTGTGTTCCCCTCAGAGGTCATTTGGTGTAGACAATTAATTAGATGGTGATGGGGTTGAGAGTCAGTAGTCTTACTTAAGAAGAATCAGAACCCAAGGATGGAAGAGAGAATAGGAAATGAGCCAGCACTGTAAATCTGCCTCAGAGAACTTCAGCAGATGCTTTGAATCTAGATTTTTTCTTCTTCTGGTTAACCCTTGTTGGATGTTTTGCTGTTTTTAGGTACTATATAAACAACTAAGAAAATATCTACAATATTATCAGTCTGGGATTCATCTAACATCCTATATAATAAAAGGCTAATATGCTAAGTGTCCGGTCGTCTGTCAACCAATCAAAGCATAATATGCTAATGATATGCTAAAGCCGCTCAACCGCTTGTGTTGACATGCACTGACCACCCGGTGGCAGACAGTCAACCAGTCGCTATGATGTGCACTGACCACCAGAGGGCAGACGTTCTGACTGGTAGGTTAGCTTGCTGCTGGGATCTGGCAGATCGGGACTGAGCAAGATGGGCTGGACACTCCCTGGAGCCCTCCTGCAGACCCTCCCCAGCTAGCCAACCTCCTGTGTCCCTCCCCAGCCCTGATCATGCACCAGTGGGGTCCCTCAGCCTGGCCTGTACCCTCTGGCAATCCAGGACCCCTCGGGGGATGTCGGAGAGCCAGTTTTGGCCTGACGGCAGAATGACTGGTTGCTATGACACACACTGACCACCAGGGGGCAGACAGTTAATGCAGCAGCTCCCCCTGGTGGTCAGTGCGCTCGCATGGGGGGAGCACTGCTCAGCCAGAAGCCAAGCTCATGGCTGGTGAGCACAGTGGTGGCGGCGGGAGCCTCTCCCACCTCCACGGCAGCACTAAGGATGTCCGACTGCCGGCTTAGGCCCATCCCCCGGGGAGCAGGCCTAAGCTGACAGTCAGACATCCCCCAAGGGCTCCCGGACTGCGAGAGGCACAGGCTGGGCTGAAGGACACGCCCCCACCCGAGTGCACGAATTTTGTGCACTGGGCCTCTAGTCTATTATAAACTCTGTTTGGGCATCACATCTTTTCAAAATGGCACAGGTTAAAAATATAAAGTGGGTCTTTCAGCGATGGTATTATATATAACACTAGAGGCCCAGTGTACAAAAATTTGTGCACTGGGAGGGGTCCCTCAACGTGGCCTGCGCCCTCTCACAGTCTGGGAGTCCTCAGGGGATGTCCTACTGACTGGACAGGCGATAAGGGGACAGCACTTCCCCCATCACCCTGCCACTATGCTGCTGCCTCCGGGACTATCAGGGGACGGCGCCAACCAATCACCCCGCCACTGCTGCCACCTGGCCTCCCTCTGTGGGAGGCAACCAGATGGGCAATCGGGATGGCGCCGCCCCCATCACCTTGCCGCTGCCACCGCCTGGCATCCCTCTGCAGGAGGTGAGGACCGGGGATCAGAGTATAGTGTCACCCCCATCACCCCTCTGTTGCCGCTGCCCAGCCTCTCTCTGCGGGAGGTGACCAGACAGGGGATCAGGGGATGGTGCCAGCCCCCCCCCCATTGCCCCTCTGCTGCTGCTGGTCGCCACCCACCCCCCATCACCGTTCCCTCCCTTTGCCTGCTGGCATGCGCCTTGGCTGGCCTGGTGCTGCCTGCTCACCAGCCCCACCCCCCGCTGGCTGGTCGTTCTGCTGTTCAGTCGATTTGCATATTACGCTTTTATTATATAGGATATTGTTTATTTTAAAAAATATTTATACTGTTGTCTGTTTCTTATTTTTGTGATTGAGAGCACTGGTTCTCAAACTATTTCCCCTTGGAGCATGCTAAACTTAGATTTTTCTACTTATACTTTTCACTCTGAATGAAAAAATTACTCAAATTATTCCTTACTTATTTACTAATATTGTTTATCTGTTCATGAATGATGTCAAAAAATAGATTAACATATTTAATAGATGAAATAGGTAAGGAAAATCTAGTTTATTTATATAGAATGTAATATTATTCAGAAAGAAGGAAATTCTCCCATTTGTGACAAAATGAATGGACTTTGAGGGCATTATGGTAAGTACAATAAGTCAGACAGAGAAAGTCAAATACTGTATGATATGCTTATATATGGAGTATAAAAATGCTGAACTCATAGGAACAGAGAGTATAATTGGTTGCTGGGGGTTAGTTGAGGAGGGGGTGAGAGAAACAGGAAGATATTTGTATAAGGATACAAACTTTCAGTTATTGGATGAATAAGTTCTGGGGAGCTAATGTACACCATAGTGACTGTAGTTAACAATACTGTATTGTATACTTGAAAGTTGCTGAGAGTAATTCTTAAATGTTCTTAACATACACACACACACATAACATGTGAGATAATGGAGGTGTTAACCAACCTTATTGTCATAATTACTTCACAACAAATATGTGTATTAAATCATTACTTCGGGCACCTTAAACATACACAATGCTATATATCAATTACCCTATATAATAAAAGGCTAATATGCAAATCGACCCAACAGCGGAACGACTGGTCACTATGATGCACACTGACCACCAGGGGGCAGACACTCAATGCAGGAGCTGCCCCCTGGTGGTCACTGTGCTCCCACAGGGGGAGCACCACTCAGCCAGAAGCCGGGGTCAAGAATGGCGAATGCAGCAGTGGTGATGGGATCCTCTCCTGCCTCCGTGGCAGTAGGACATCCTCTGAGGGCTCCCAGACTGCAAGTGGGCACAGGCTGAGCTGAGGGATACCCTCGAGTGCATGAATTTCATGCACCGGGCCTCTAGTCCTATCTAATAAAGAGGGAATATGCTAATTGACTGCCACGCCATCAAAGATGGTGGCGCCCACAGCCACAAGATGGCAGCACCCCGTCTCCTCTGCCCCGCCTGCTCCACGTGCCTGCCTCTGGAGTTCCCCAGTCCCCTCAGCCCTGCAGCCGCGCAGGGCCGGCCCGAGGTGCAGGCAAGCCTCAGATGGCAGCTGTCCAGCCACCCAGTGCCGCCTGAGGCTCAGGTAATGAGGGCCAGCTGAGGCTTGTGCTGCCAGCAGTGGCAGCAGCAGAGGTGTGATGGGGGCGTTGCCTTCCCCTGACCACCCAGACTGTGAGAGGGGGCAGGCCGGGCTGAGGGACCCGCCCTTCAGTGCATGAATTTTCATGCACCAGGCCTCTAGTATCTTAATAAAAGTGGGGGAAAGAAATAAATGAACAAGTTGCAAAACATTAGAAACAAAAATCCTCAGAAACAGCTGGTCCTTGTATGCCACTTGACTTTTTGACATGTGAGATCCTGGTGTGTTATCAGATCATCTACATAGAATGTTGTCATATCATATGATAGAATTATCTTCAACAATATGTAAGAAGGTTCCCCAAAGAGCACCAACACCTACAACAACAACACCCACACCAAAGTTTGAGAATACAGATTTTGTTACACACATGCCCTCAGACCCAGTTTTTTTACTTCTAAGTATAGGTTATATCCACTGCACAAAAATATTTAAACATGTGCATATGGTGTTTATCATACTGTTGTTTGTAATATTAAAAAACTGGAAGCAACTCAAACATAGGAGAAGGTTTTGATAAATTTTAGAACATCCATACAGTAGTTTTACAAAACAAAATAGAACTATTTATATTGATATGAATGATCTTTCCTATATAAAGATAAAAAAGCAAACAAAGAATAATCCATATATATATATATATATATATATATATATACATACATATATATATATATATATATATATATATATATATATATCACATATATATATATATATGATCTAATCTTATACATGGAGGAGGGGAGGGAGAAACAAGGTCTTAGGTAAAGGTCAGGAATGGTACACACCAGACTTTTAGTAGAAGTCTCCTCCAGGTGGGAGAGTGAGTTTGAAAGAGTAAAGGAGAACTTGAACTTTTTAATATGCATGCTTCTGGATTGTTTAAATGTACTCGTGAATCATTTGTCTGCCAAAAAAATAATTTTGAAAAGAGAAATTATGTGCTGAAAGAAAAGCACATGCAGAGTAATTCCTTTAAAATTTAGTGCCAGAAAAACTTTGCCTTCAAAAAGGAATTTGTTTATATGCTTCTTCATTTCTAATGATAATAATTCTTGATGCTTCCCTTTGAATTCTGCCTTTCAGGAAACTCAGAATCTGACTGATTCTCAGTCAAAAGAGCTCTATGAGCCTGTGAGGTTAGCATATTTAGTTTTTGCCCCTTTTCGTGGATCCCATTTCTAATTCCTGGGTTTATTTTATCAAACTTATATGTGATCTTGGTTATAAACCACTTCATTTACTTTAAGAAAGAAATGAGAAATACATAAATAAACAGCCTAATAATTATTTTCATTGAATGTGAAAGTCATTTCATGTTTCATAGTTTCTGTTAGTGATCGTTTACTTGTACCCAAGTGTAACTCAATTTTTGACATTCTTATTCTATAGCATGTAACTCACACCTAAAAAAAAAAAATAATCAGAGGGTTCCAGAATTTGCAGAAAAATATATACAGTATTTCACTTTTCCTCCTTGTACTGTCCGAGGTAATTGTTTAGATCTAGTGAGCCATCCAACTTAATTATACCCAAAGTAAGTTTATAGACCTCAGAGATTTGATGGCAATGTACCTATTTATTGAAGTCTTCTGTGGGTGAAGCAATATAGTCCTTTAAAAAATATTCAATGGTAAGACCCCTGTACAGATTTATGCAAGCAAAAGAAAATACAATCTACTTCAACTAACTAATATGGCTGTACATCACGCATCAAGAATACCTGTACACCTTTCCCCACCCATTGCCACCAATTGCAACACACACTCTACACCATTCTGTTTTACAAGTCTCAAAGTTGACTCTATCCCTAGTGGAGAAAGAAAAAAAAGATCATTTTTGGTACTTTTTAGCGTGTTCTTTATTTTGTGTGTCATTTGAAACACACCCTGCTGTGTTCTAGAAATAAACTGGCAGCTCCTTCTCCTGCCCTGTTGAAACTGCTCACCCTTCCGTTCCCCATGCAAACAAAGGTATGAGAAGAGTATTTTGGAAAATGCTTTGCCCAAATAACAGCTTGAATGTGCTCTGGGAACACTAACATGATTTTTTAATTAACATTAATTCTGCTTAGCTTCAACTATGAAATAAATGGGGTTTCTTCAAACACCAATTAACAAAGCAAACCTCAATAAAGGGAAAATACTCTATCCCCACTTCTAGCCCCCAACAGGAAATTCCCCCTGTTGAGTTTTCCCCAAGGTCTCTATAAAGTTTTTCTGATGAACTTGCTGGAGCCTTAATGAGAATGAATCAACACAGATTTTCCATCATATAAACAGCAATATTTAATTTCATGAAAGGGGACAGCATGCTTGACTGTGCCCAGCCCACCACATAATGTCTTCAGTTTTCCTTCTTCCTGGTAATTTATTTCTTATAGTATTTTCATTAGAATAATTCCTCAGGGTTTCCCAAACCTGAGGACTATACCTAAACATTGTAGATGAGACAAAAAGACTTAAGCCTTTGCTTCATTGCTGACTCCATTTTCTTACTTGAAGCAAAGGGAAAATACATATTTGCCCTCTTTGTGCTTGCTCAGAATAAACTGTCCTGCATGGGCCACTCCCAGGATCCAGAGGGACGATCATGCTTCCAGACATGCTGACCCAGGGGACAGAGAGACATATCCAGAGATCCCACTAGGAAAACATTTCTCAAACCGTGTTCAGAAAAAAAGCACAAGATGTTATTCTGTGTACTACCCAAGAAGGGTTCTGTGGTCAAATGAGTTTGGGAACTGTAGCACATTATATCCTCTTAGAGATTCACAAAGCATGTTAACATGTGAAAAGGTCTTAATTAATAAGAAACCTAAGTGCCCTGGCCGGTGTGACTCAGTTGGTTGGAGTGTTGTCCCATACACCAAAAGGTGGTGGTTTTGATTCCTGGTCAGGGCATATGCCCAGGTTTCAGGTTCAGTCCCCTGTCTGGAAGCATGGGGGAGGCAACTGATCAATGTGTCTCTCTCACATCAATGTCTCTCTCTCTCTCTCTCTCTCTCTCTCTCTCTCTCTCTCTCTCTCTCTCTCTCTCTCTCCCTCCCTCCCTCCCTCTCTCTCTCTCTCTCTCCGTCTCTCCCCCCTCCCTTTCTCCCCCCTCCCTCTCTCCCTCTCTCCCTCTCTCCCTCTCTCCCTGTCCCTCTCCCTCTCCTTCTCCGTCTCCCTCTCCCTCTCCCTCTCCCTCTCCATCTCCCTCTCCCTCCCTCTCTCTCTCTCACTCACCTTCCCTTTTCTCTAAGATCAATTTAAAAAAAATACCTATGTAGCTTTGCTTAATTCTATTTCTTTGACCACAACACCCTTCTTCATGAAACACTAGCATTCTACAAATCACTGAAAAAAGCAGGATGAAAATGAATACTTACTATGCACCGATGTGCATTATTTTAATTAGTCCTAACAACCCTATGAGGTAAGTATTACTATACCCATTTAACAGGTTAAGAAATACTTGGAGGTTCACGGTATTTTTAAAGCATATCCTGTTTTACATATATAATTTATAATAAAGAACTATATAATAAACTATAGAGCTAGCATTCAAATCCAGATCTATCTGTCTGACTTTAAGGCCTTTGTTCTTTCTACTCTATTATACTTACTATTTAATACCCAAGGTACGTGTGTGTGTGTGTGTGTGTGTGTGTGTGTGTGTGTGTGTGTGTTGGCCAAAATTTGACTTACCTCTTGCCCTATATTAACAGATTGATCATATACAGGTAGCAGGCTCTGGGAGGGCAGGGGCTGTATCTGTTGTGTTTACCTGCCTCTCTACAATGTTCAGCACAGTGCCTGGAACACAGTAAACTCTCAGTAGCTATTGATTGGACAAATGAATGTGGTATCAAGAACAAGTGAAGGCACTACAAGTTATCTAGACTATGCTGTTCTAACATGAACGAGAGAACTTTCCAGTGATAATAACCCAGATGGTTAAGGAGATTTGAAACTGTATCACATGAGGAAAAGTGATCAAGTTTAACTCCTTAATCTGAATTGGCATAGGCTTTGGGGAGGATGGCATAACATGATATCTTTGAATACTTGAAAAATGGGACTGGCATGTGAAAATTGGATTATTCAAGCATTAGGTGGAGTGAATCTATGACCTTCAAGATTCCATTCAGGCCTGTTATTGTATGAGCTTTGAGGCTGTTAAAGATGCACATAAGAATGGCATAATTCACAACCACTGGTGATCAATTTACTTCCCAGAGGCTCAACTGTAGAATCAATAGCTTGGAATTCCTGTATTAGTCAAAATTCTCCAGAGGATATATAGAGATATATAAGAGGAGATTTATTCTGGGAACTGGCTCACAGGATTATGGTGGCTGAGATATGCTATGATACGCCATCTATAAGCTAATGGTGTAATTCAGTCTTAGTCTGAAGGCCTGAGAGCCAGCAAAGCTGATAGTGTAATTCCCAGACCAATTACAGAGACCTGTGGAGGTAGGGGTGGTTCTGGTGCAAGTTCTAGAGTCCAAAGGCCCAAGAACCTGGAACTCTGATGTCCAAGGGCGGGAAAAGATAGACATCCTAGTTCAAGAAGAGAGCAAGAGAATTTGCCCTTCCTCTGTCTTCTTGTTCTATTTAGGTTCTCAACAGTTTAGATAATGCCAGCCTACATTGGTGAGGGTGGATCTTCTTTACTCAGTCTATGGATTCAAACGCTAATCTCTTCTGGAAGCACCCTCACAGACAGAAACAACCAGAAGTAATGTTTTGCCAACTATCTGGGCATCCCTTAATCCAATCAAGCTGACATGAAATGAGTCATCACAATTCCATAGGGTGTCCTTACAACTTATCAGTGTTGCTGAGAAAAATAGTTTCAAGGCCACCAAGATGAGGTTTCAGTCATACAAAAAGAATACTAATGGTTTTATGATGAAAAAAAAAAACACCAAAGGTTTACTGCATCATAATTTGTCATAGAATGAAATTTGGTACAATATGACAACATCTTTATAGGGATCCATCCAATGGGCTTTATTTAGAAGTGTTGGAAAGAAGTTTATTATATACTAGAGGCCAGGTGCACGAATTTGTGCACAGATGGGGTCCCTCGGCCTGGCCAGCAATCATGGCCGATAGGGGCCATGGGAGGTTGGCCAGCGGGGGGAGGGGCTGTGGGAGGTTGGCTGGCTGGGGGAGGGACCAGGGGAGGTTGGCCAGCCGGCCAATCAGGGCCATCAGGGCCGGCCAGGGGAGGGGTTGCGGGAGGTTCTGATCAGGGCCATCTGGGCTGGTGTGGGGGGGGGGGAGGGGGCACCGCAGGAGGTAGGCCAGCTGCAGGAGGTTGGCTGTGGGAGCGCACTAACCACCAGGGAGCAGCTCCTGCATTGAGCATCTGCCCCCTGGTGGTCAGTGCATGTCATAGCGACCAGTCGACTGGTCGTTCGGTTACTTAGGCTTTTATATATATATAAATAGTATGTATCCCTACAAAAGGGGTACTACAAAGAACTTATTAAGGCATAAGGGGAATAACTAAAATTTCAGAATAGTAACATCAGGAATAGCATTCAATTACATAAATCAATTAGTTGCAATATTTTTAGAAAACCTCCATAAGTTACAGAGGACTGTAATGGATTTTGGTGGGGAGGAGTGCTGGAAAGTTAAACATATAGAGATAGAGACAGAGATATATTCTGACCCAGAAGAGAGTAGGAAAACATGTAGGAATTATATTAAATAAGAACACATTATATTGTTATTATGAGTACATGTATACAAACACCAGTAATATGTTAGCAAAGAATTTGAGAAAACCACCACAGACCATAAAAAGTAGCCATGTGTACTGTGCATACTGGTTCATGATTTTTTTTAAAGGCTAATGTGGAAACGTAAAAACTATTGACAAAATCAGCTCCATCGTTATGTTCCTATATAATACTATGTAAACTGTTCTCCACTCTGGTGTCAAAGCTAATAATATCTAATTATTTACTAAGATTTCCCCCCCTTGTTCTTAATCCAATTAACTGGGGCTACATCAGTGTTTTATTACATCAGCTAGGAAAATTATTGGAAAATGTTCATATAAAAAACTATATGTGTTAATTTTTTAAAGCAAAATGGAATATGCTTTAAATCACTTGGAAGTCATTTATTCGGCAAAAATGTGTTGAAAGCCAACTATACACAATGCACTTGGAGGACCCAGCAAAAAAATAGAACAGGGGTCTATTTAGAAGAACTCACTCTCCAGAGTGGAGGAGAGAACATTTGGCAATAACAAGACTACCAAATGGACAGTAACAATCACTGCAAGAGAAGAGAGGAGTGTGGTGGATTTCAGAAGACAGTATTTATGTACCAACATAGTACATGTGTCAGATCTAGACTCAACAGATTATCATGGTTTCAGCTTCCATGACATTCTGTTTTATACAGAAGGTCTGACCAAATGTGTGGGATGTCCATAAAGTGTAGAAACATAGGTAATAGTATTTTTCTTTTTCACAAATTGAAAATATTGATGACATCAGGATTGTTTGCCAGTCATATTGCATGGACATCCTGTAGATGCAAAAGCAAAGCAACTTTTGTGTGATCAATTCAAAATTATATAAAAGAAGCAAGTCTTAGAATTCTGGATAATTCCCACTGTTCAAAATGTGAATATTCCCTTAATTTGTTTGTTAATAATAGGAAAAAATATAGAATGATTATGGAAGAAAACAGATACCTTATAGTTTTGATAGTATATAACAGGCAGGAATAAGTGAGTAGACCCTACTTTTATTCTAGATGGTTTTCTATATATGTTCATAAAACGAAACTAGAGATAAATTACCTTAAAATGGTTAGCATGTATGCTGTTTAATTACCAGGAACTAATAAGCATTTCGAATCAAGTAATACAGAATTTTTTAACTCTGTAGTTCAAACTTAATATATACTGTAATTTAAGAAACAAAATTTTTCTTCAGAGAATAATTTCATGCTCAGAATTACCCAGAGCAAGTAGCACAGAATGACTCTAACTTTTCCTATTGTTATCTTTTTCTTCTTTTTCCCATAATACATAAGGTGACATATCCAAGTGCTTGTCCTTTCTTCAGCAGATGTTCCTATGAGCAGCAGAGCAGAAAACTCTAATATCTATTCATTTGTAATGTGTCATTCCAATGTGTTAAGGACAATTGACTTCACATGTCATGGATAATTAGAAAAGTCACCATTAGTTCCAGTTTTTTAAAGTACAGCACCGTATACGTTTAATGAGTACATGTATTGATGTCCTTCAACATGTCTGAATATCTTTCCATCTCTCACTTTTATTGTGGGTAAATTATCTCCATGTCCATTTAATTTAAAGAATTAATATTTTTTTTCTTTATTTTAATCCTTTAGCTGGGATTGTGCAAAGAATTCTACTATGTTTTTCTTGTAAGCAAGAGAATTTATTTGTCCTGACCTTCAGTAACACAGAATGTTCTGTTCCTAGAAGTAATTTTTAGAGGCTTACCTGAGAAAACAGAAGAGTTGAATAAGGTATAGGTGAGAAATGGTAAGCTGATATGTCATGTTCAGACAGCAGGGACTAGTAGGCTTGGAAATGTTGTGCCTTTTAGGAAGGGCAGTTAGTTCAGGTTTGAATGGCCATGTAGGCTCTCTACACTTACTAACAGAGGTTTGTAGGACCTGCCTGCTGATGAATCCTAGTGGGCTGAGCTGGAATCACTCAGATATCCAGGCCTACATACATGTATGGATCAACATTTTAGGACTGAACTGTGCTTTGCTGTTATTCAAGGGTATAGGTGGGCATCTTCCAAATTTGTCACAGATTTGACACACTCGTTAGCAGAAGATGGACATTTAGGACAACACTTTCCAGATAAGTTATCTTTATCAGACAAAGACATCTTTGCACCAACAAATCATCAAGCCCCTGTTATTTTTCAGGCCTCTTTCAATTAGACCTCTCAATAGTATGAAATATGACTGTGCCTTGTTTCTTTTTTTCTTATATTTGCCATTTGAAAAAAAAGGAAGGAATTAGATTTAACTAGTGCTCAAAGTGTCTCTGATACAAAATACGTTTTTTGTTGATTTTAGAGGAGAGGAAGGGGAAGAAAGAAGGAAAGAGAAAAAAAACATTGATATGAGAGAGAAACATCGATCAGTTGCCTTCAGTACACACCCCAACCAGGGATCGAAACCTCAACCTAGGTATGTTCCCTGGCTAAGAATCAAACCCACAATCTTCTTGGTGTACAGAATGATGCTCCACCCAACTGAGCCACCCAGCCAGGACTGGTCACATATTTATAATTTGCGCATATGCAGTAACAAAAGAAACTTCTTACAAGAGAAGAGAAAGACACAGCAGACAGGAGCTTCTATTGGAACAAGACTCTTTTGTTTTGGTTGTGTACATTTAAGTTCATTTAGTGTCTGATGTAAGCCAACATTCTCTTCTCTGGCCTGGTCAAGATTTTCTTCCAGGTCATCAATTCAATTTTCCAGTTTTGCAACCATTCTCTCTGCAAATTCAGCACTGGTCTCAGCCTCTTTCAATTTGTCAGACAGAAGTTTCTTAAAGCACTGTCTTCCCTCAGCTTCCTTGATGCCACATTGCCTTAGTTTTACTCCAAATTTTCTGGCCTCTCTTCTGAG
Source organism: Plecotus auritus (assembly GCF_963455305.1). NCBI lineage: Eukaryota > Metazoa > Chordata > Mammalia > Chiroptera > Vespertilionidae > Plecotus > Plecotus auritus. The sequence goes on from NC_137775.1 coordinate 166,928,674, forward strand.
ACTTCTTTGCATGTACATCTTTCTCTGAGCAGCCTTTCAAAACATACTGTGGATGTGTGGTCAGCTACAAATGATAGACTGGGAAGAAAATAGACAGTACACCACATTGGTGTGGGCAAACATGCTAAAACAAATTGTACATCCCAAAAATGTATTGTTGCTTAAATATAACGTTTATTTCTTGTTCACCTGCATAGTTCATACACCAATATTTTACTTTCATGTACCTTCTATAGTAGTTGTGGTAGTTAATTTTATCTTGACTGCACCATGGGGTAGCCAGATTAAACATTATTTTCAGGTATGTCTATGAGGGTGTTTCTGGATGAAATTAGCATTTAAATCTGTGGACTCAGTAAATTAAATTGCCCTCCCCAGTGTGGGTGGGCAATATCTAATCTGCTAAGGGTCTGAACAGAACAAGAGGCAGAGGAAGGATAAATGTGTCCCTTTTCCTTGCTGCCTGCCTACTTGAGGTGGGACACTGATCCTCTCCTGTTCTTTGAGGGAATTTACATTATAGGCTACCCGGGCTTAGGCCTTTGGATTATGACTGGATTACAGCACTGACTTTCCTGAGTCTCCGGAGCCAATTTCTCATCTATAATAATAAAAGGGTAATATGCTAATTAGACCGAATGTCCTTCTGGGCATCATTCTGGATGTCCTTCCGGATGAAGCCAGGGCTGGAGCGAAGCCCCAGTCCCGGGTGCCTGGTGGTGGGGGAAGGAGAGAAGCTGGTACTGGCAGCCGGGGGAAGGAAGGCCTACTCTTGCACGAATTTTTGTGCATCAGGCCTCTAGTTATATATACCTATTGGTTCTGTTTCTCTGAAGAACCCTGACTAATTCAGGGTCTGCACTTGACCCTCATGAAAACTTTAGGCAGTAGCTAAATGGTTATTGATGTGCCCATTTTACAAATAAATATCAAAGGGAGATTTAAAAAAAAACAAACCCATTTACAACCAGTTCATTGTAGAACCAATACTTAAACTGAAGTCTAGAGTAAGTGTGTCCACTTCAGGCACTTTTTTTCATCAAGACCCACATAGAAAGTTTAAATTTACTTTCGTTTTGTAGTATTTCTTCCATTTCCTGAAAACCAGTAGTTATTCCAAGCAGGGACTTGCATCTAAGTCATACCATTTTCAGGACCCTTGTATGTACTTATCTCCATTGGACAATAAAAAAAATAACAGATGCTTCTTAAGATGTTTTGTATTGGATTCAGACAATTTTGGCCATGTCTACATGATAAAAATAAAATGTTTTCCCCATTAAGAGCAGTTGGAAGAGTGTCTATGCATGTGCACGTGTGTGTGTGTGTGTGTGTCACAAAAATGGCTAAGCTCCTTACCTTCCTCCCCATTTCTGAAACTGAAGAGGATCTATAGGCTGCAGGGCACAGACCCTCACTGTGACTGTGCCAGGTCTGTGTGAACAGGCTGCCCCCAGCCCCAGCCCCTGTGGAATCAGGCAAACTACAGTGTGGGTATCTTTTCTTCTCCTAAACATGCATCTGACAATGATCTTTCATTGTAATAATTGCTGAGGAAGTAACCAAGGTGTGGCTTTAGAACAACCAGTTCTTTTCAGAATTGTAAAACTACTCTAAGGAAGCTTTAATTTTGGTCCCTAGAATTAAATTAAAAAAAAAAACACACACACACACAAACCTGTGATTTCAAACAGGCCTTTGTTCTGAATGCACTCTGCACCTCTCCACTCTTGCTAGCCTGCCAGCAACTGTGTCTAGACCTGTGAGGTAGGCACTCTGGGGCAGTGGGTGATATTGTCGCTTTCAGACCTGACTGGAGAATCCCAACCCTGACCATTTGATGTTGCATCTCATTTTGTTCAGGGTATTTGTAACATAGCTTAGCACAGATTTAACTTTTAACTATTAAATTCCCTGCCAGCATAGTCAAGTAGAAAACAAATAATACCCAATATTTTCACTTGGATCCTAGGTTGAAGATATATCTATACCTGCATCAATGCCTTCAATGTCTGTAGGTACATGAAGGTGCAGTCCCAGTGCACAAATCACCCATAAGATAGTGTAAACGCTCCCACGGGTTTACCGTTGGGCTCATACCAAGTTGGCCTCAAACTGGTTCCCAGGTGCCCCATCTTCCTGGTCTTCTCCCTCTTCCCTTTCCTACCTCTCCACTGTGGCCCATAATTGGTCCATCATTTTTGTCTCCTTCCTGCAGCTACCTCACATGCTCAAGACCATGGAGTCAGTGCTTCTGATTCCTTCCTGGAGAGGTTCTGGAAACTTAAAATGACTCAGAGTGAATGATTTACAAAATGAACCATTCTACTAAAACTGATGGGCTCCCATAGGGACCATATCCATGTATTATATGGATAATTTTACTACTGTGTCAAATATTGTTCAGCATCTTGGTATCCAAATATGTTTAAATTATTAAATTGATTGTTAATTTCAACTATCTGAGGTTGTGTAGACAGGCCCCTGGGTATCCAGTAGACCCATTCATGCTGATGTTTTGGGACTGTCCCCCCTAGCACTCCTGTTTGAAGAGACATACAGTACCATTCTTCCTCCGGGTGTGGTGAGGGATGAGCTCTCTCTATCACACATATGGTTCTTTGAGGCAGGTGTGTCTTAATTGGGAAGATGCGTGTTCAGCAGAGCTGACTAAATGACTCCTCCATACAGAGGGGAGGGGAAGAAATGGGTGAAGGGCATCCTGTCACATTCTTTTTTTTTTCTTTTTTCTTTTTGAGTAGCAGACTAACTTCCTGACAATTATTGGTGTCACCTTAAATTAAGTGTTCAAACCCCAACAGAAGGGATGGATCAGGGAAGTGGACAGACAATAGAATATAAACTGGGACTAAAACCTGATGCCAGAGAAAAAGCCAATCAGATCACCTTCATTCTGAAAAAATCAAGAATTAAACAAATTTGACAGTTGTTCAGCAGTTTCCCAACACTGAGTTTATTGTTTTTACAAAAAAATTAAAAACAATAGAGAAAAAGGAGAACAATCATCAAACAAATTGAAATTGTGTATAAATAGCAAGCAGATGAATATGAATAAGAGAATCCCCTGGGTCCTGCTCCACATGTTCCCCAAACTGGGCCTCCTTCCCCTTCTGCCTGATGCCAGTGGAGAGCTCTGCTAACCCTGCTTCTTCCCAGTCAAAACACACCTACCTTCAAAGAGCCATATGTTTGACAGGAAGAGTTCATCCCTCACCATACCCACACCTGGAGGAAGGTCAGCACGATATGTCTCTTCAAACAGGGACACAATGGGGGACAGTCCCAAAACATCAACATGAAAGACCAGGAGCCTGTCTCCACAACCCCAACAAGTTGAACTTAACAACCCACTTTAATAATTTAAACATATTTGGATATCAAGATGCTGAATAATATTTGACACAGTAGTAAAATTGACCTAGAGATTCTAGATAGTTTTATAAAATTTGTTCCCATCTTTCTGGAATCAACATAAACATGTCCATTAAAATAAGCTGTGTCAAAATTGACATAGAGAATAAGCCTTTAAAAAAAAAAAAACCCTATCTCATTTTGAAGGTAGGACATCTATGACTTCTGAATGAAGAAATAACCATTGTCATTCAATGGTATAGGTCATTTTACTTAGAAAGAGGAATTTTCTTCATGTTTCCCAGAGATCACAAAAGAAAATTAAAAGCTTGACAAATGTTATGTAGCTGTTTTATGAATTAATCCTTTAATGTTTTAAAATCAAGTACAGCAGATTAGCTTTATAGCAGTGCATTTTTTTTCTCTACGGGGCCAATGAAGACTTCTGTGGTTAGTGATATTTTTAATTCAGCTCTGGACTTTCTCCAGGAAATCACTAATAATTACTAATTGTATTTTTGTAAGTTAATGAAAGGATGCAGTCTTTTTTCTATGCCTCCTTTCACTTGTGTAATTAATGATGTTGCTTTTTCACATGATTGAGTAAAACTATAGTAGAGACATGAATTAACTGAAGAAGCTTCTTTGTGCAGTCTTATAGAAAAATCCTAATCATGCAATTGTCTTAAAAGAAACTCTTTTTCCATCTTTCTTTTCCCCCCCATTTTCGCTACTTAGATTTGTAATAGACACTAGCAGAAAAGAGAACCATTTAGTGAAGTTGGTCTAAATGTAGTTTTCCATTGATTTGTGGACAATCATATTTACAAAAATATGTTAATGTGATTTCCTTATCCTTTTCACAGTGTTGAGTTTAACTAAATTACAGTAAGAGTAAAGCACCCAGAGGATATTTTCTAATGTCTCCCAGGCTTCCAAATGGCAAATTTAGATAGCTTTTTATATTTGAGATGTCGGGTTTAAATAGTAGTATCTAGTTCTTTTATTAGATCAAATGGAAGTTTATGATTTGGAGAAAGACCTGCTAGGAATAACAAAGAAGAAAGATTAATGGCTTGTATCAGTGGGTGCTGGTTTCCCTTTTAGAGTCTTCTGATAACTAGGAGGGTGTCATTGTGGAAACACATAGGTAATATCACTTACAAATACTGTGTGTTTCTGAGCAATTTTACATTAAAGACTATACAGAAACTTACCGATGCTTTAGACTCTCCTCTCTCCTTTCAAGGTCTCTGCTAAGTTGCCCTCTAGCATTTTTCTTTTTTCTTTCCCTCCCTCCCTCTTTTTCTCTCTCTTTCTTTTTTTTAAAGAATCCATTTTATTTATTTGTTTATTTATTTATTTATTTTTATCATCACCCGAGGATATTTTTCCATTGATTTTTTTTCTGCCATTGTATTTATTTATTATTTTTAATTTAAATTATTTATTGTTGAAAGTATTACATATGTCTCCTTTTTCCCCCATTGACCTCTCCCCAGTTGCACCCCCCCCCCTCCCAGCACATGTTCTCTCCCCACTACTGTCTGTGTCCTTTGGTTATGCTTATATGCATGCATACAAGTCCTTTGGTTGACCTCTTATCCCCCTCTCTTCAACCTTCCCCTGCCTTTTTAGAGAGAGTGGAAGAGAGAGGGAAAGACAGAGAAAAATATCATGTGAGAAAAACACAATTGCTTGCCTACTGCACTAGCCGACCAGGGTCCAGGCCAGGGAGGAGCCTGTAGTCAAGATGCATGCCCTTGACCGGAATTGAACCCAGGATCATTTGGTCCACAGGCCAATGCTCTATCCACTGAGCCAAAAGGACTAGGGCTTCCTTCCTTCCTTTCTTCCTTCTTTCCTCCCTTCCTCCACTCCCTCCCTCTCTCCCTCCTTTCCTCCCTCCCTCTTTTCCTTCCTTCCTTCTTTCTTCTAACTCTTCTGTGCACTGAACCATGCTCCATCCAACTGAGCCACACTGGCCAGGGCTACCCAGCAACATTTTTATACAGGCCAGATCCAGTTAGGATGCACATTGAAGTAGCCTTGAAGGGGAAAGACAACTAAGAGGGAAAGAGTTCTGAAAGAGAATTATGCAGTTCAAGAGGAGTGCAAGGAAGGAAGGAGGGTATTGTGGCTAAGAACACTGGCTCTGGAATCCAGACACACTTGGGCTTAAATCCAGCTTTTGATACCTTATAGCTGCAAGACCATAGGCAAGGAACTTAACTTTTCTAAGCCTGTTCTTAAATGGAAACAATGATATATCCCTTGCAGGGTTGTTATGAGAATTCCATGAAACAATGTCTGTCCAGTTCTTTCTAGCCCAATGCCAAGCAAAAGGTGTTCAATAAATAAGACTTTCATACATATAGGTATGGACAGGTATGGATAATTTGAAGATTGGTCATCAGCCCTGGGAATTTCTTAGTGGGAAGAAATGTTCTTTATTTCCTTGATTAAGAATATTCATTGCTCTTTTATTATTTCTGTGACTAAGAATACTCATCGCTCTTCACCTATAGGGGTATTGAATTTTAAAAAAACAAATTCTTATCCAGTTTTCAAAATTTCAACTGTACATTTCAGGCTCCTCATGAAAAGGAGCAATGCCCAAAAATACGTGCATTCACGTACACACACACACACACACACACACACACACACACACACACACACACACTCTCACAATATTAGGACTAACACCTTTGTGGCTTGGACCTTTTGCCAAGAAATATAAACAGCAGAATGGATGAAAAACACTGGAAGGGAAGGCTATGCCTGATTCCCCTAACCCACAGCCAATGCTAATGCACTTATGTTTGATACACACTTCAGTTAAGGCAGTAAACAAACTTCACAACCCAAGAATAATTTTGGATTATTTATTTTGATGAACACATTCCCACTGGGTTCCTGCTGATTGTGAATTAATTTCACTCAGGTATTTCTCAAGGGGAATGTTTTATGAGATTATCATATGCAAATAGTTGGTGGCATATACTTCCATTTTATTGATTTATTTTTTTATCCACACCAGTGCTTTTATGGAGTGCTTCTTCAGCGGCACAGCAGAACTTGCTTTTCAGTCAGTAGTGCAAAATAAAGACTACTACACTTGGGTTATTGCACAAATATTGGAACTAAATGACTAATATTCTTATTTCAGAATCTAAGAATCCAGAAATATAAAAGCCTGTTCTTTGCATATTTATTTATGCCTGGTGACTCAGACAGTTACGGGGGGTGGAGGGGAGGAAAGGGGAAGGTAGGAATCATCACGTGGAATAAATTGCAGTATTGTTAGTCTCAACATGCAAAGTTTTTCTATGATACCTCATTTGAATTTGTTATGGCTAATTAAAGCAGTGATGGAAATGAGAAATAGAAAAGCAGAATTGTAAGTAAATTTAAAAATATATAAGGATTTTTAAAGAACGTAGTGGTAGAAAACTTCCAAGTAAAACAAACCATCGTGCTTAAAATAATCCTCGGAGTCTTTCCTTTTTGTGTAATTGGCAGACCACCCTTCAGAATGCTCAGGCTGGACAGTCTCACAGTGGACCAAATAGTTGGTCTACTTTAAAGGTAACTCTGTTTTAAAGGTAGCAATAGGACTCATGCTGCATGACGACTAAGGAGGTCTAAGTGATGCATTTCATACTCTATCTTGTGAGGCTTGGAAAGCCTAGGGCTTAGCCAATTCCAAATTGAAATTTAATATCAAGGTGCTCAAAATCTTTATGGTAGAAACTTCTGTAAGTGGCCAGGCTGTGTCACTCATAATGGCACCTACTGAGAAAGGTAGTTCTTAGGTTCAGCAGGGCATAAGCTAGTGACAATAGCTTTTGCTGAAACATTTCCATAAGTAAAAAATTTAAATGCAAAGAATGCTATTCATCAAGGTGCTAGCATTTAATTCATTAGTAAACAATGTATCTATATGAAATAATGAGTCTTGATTCCATGGATAGTATAGGGAAACTCAGAATCACTTGTTTAATTATTGGTAAGTAAGAAGCCAGGCCCCACAGGGAACCTATCTATTCATGATCGTGTCTTAACCTAAATCATGTTCACAACGACTAGACTTTGTCCTCAAGTTACCTGGCAGCTTAATTTGCCTGCATATGCTCATGAGCTAAAAGATGTGATAGAAAATGAAAAAGGGCAAAGAAAAAGGATGCCAACTCACTATCCCTCTGAAGTCTTGAGAATCGTAGAGTTGAGCTAAGCCCAGACTTGTGTTGAGATCTTGTGTTTGCCTCAGTAGCTGGTCTGTGAATTCTGGCCTAAGAATTCTCTTTGCTCTGCTGGATGCTATGTAAGAAATTTTAGTTTTCTTTATTTTATTTATTTTAATCCTCACCCAAGGATATGTTTTTCTATTGATTTTTTTTTTCAGAGAGAGAGAGAAACATCAATGTGAGAGAGAAACATTGATTGCCTCCTATATGCACCCCAACCGGGGACCAAACCCACTACCTAGGTATGTGCCCTGACCAGGAATCGAACCCACAACCTTTTGGTGTATGGGATGATGCTCCAACCAACTGAGCCACTCGGCCAGGGCTAGAAATTTTATTTTCTTTAAATGTAATAGATGTGGCTCAGAATCAGATGCCCAAGACTACTGCCAGTTTTCTTTTCACCCCCTGCCCCAACCCCAACTATGGAAGCCACAGACTGGAGGTGAGGAAATGAATTTTTCTGAAAAATAGAAAGATTCTCCTAATAGGAAAGATGCAGGCACTTTGGATCCTCAGAAGTGGGAGAACCCGAGACCAGATGAAGTCCTTGCTGGAATAATTAAGGTAAACAGCTCATTAGAAGCTTTTGAAGCCTGAGTGGATGGAGGAAACAAGAAATAAAGGTGAAGTAAGCCAAAATGGCAAGCTTTCTTGACAAATTGCTGCCTGAAGCCAAGAGGCATGAAGTTCTGCCAAACAGAACAGAGACTGGAAGGTTTCAGACACTAGAAGGGATTCAGAATGATTTCAGAGTTAGGAAGGAAGGTCCAAAGTCTAGTGATAGAATATATTTAACCCATCTTGAAATGCTTAAATTTTTAAATACTGTTCTTTAACATGTGTGCCTCTTTATCCATTAGGCTATTAGAATAAATCATTCCAGGTATTTATTTCTTTAAGCAAAAGACTGTATTTACGGAACCACAGTAAAACTAACTTGGCTATTCTTAGGAAAGTCTCACTAGATGCTTTATGCAGCCATAACATAAGGCACCATTATTCACCAGACGAGGCCCCTTGAACTGGAGCATCCAAATAGGGAAGCGCTGCCCAGCCTTTATCAGGGTATTCCTACCCCGCCTCAGTCGTCAAAACCATCCATGCATGTCCATCCCAGAGAGATGGGCACCCTGAGTTGGCACTGTCCCCTGAGTTGGCACTGTCCCCTTGGGTGCAGGGAGGACACTGAGTCATGCCTCAGCCCACAGCTGTATGGGCTTTCCTGCTGAAACCACAGTGAGTATAAAGTGTTAAGCTCAACAGCTTAAGCTTTCCTCTGTGGCCTGCATCTGCCTGGCTTCAGGGGTGGCATGCTGTGTGGCTTCAACAGTTAAAGCACTTTCTTCGTGTTCTACCATGGAAACAGGAAATCATACATAACCTTGGTTATACAGGCATTCAATACAAAGCATCTCAGCCTATTTTTATATACCCAATCCAGATAGGAAAAGACAGTCTTAGCCATACATTCCAAAAAGGAATCCAGAAGTAGAAGTGTAGTAAGGGGAGTAACTAAGAAATATAGCGAGAAGAAATTTAAAAGTCATAAATATATATGTACAAAAATGTTCATTGCACTATTTTTTTGTGATCATAAGAAATTGAAAACATCTTGAATATATATCAGTAAGGAAATGGTTAAATAAATTATATAGCATCCATACTGTGGAGTTTTCTGAATTCCATAATAAATTATGTAAGATAAAGGTATGTGATAGGTATAGAAAAATTCCTAACACATATTGCTAACTGGAAATGCAAATCACAAAGCAATACATATTATATAACCACATTTATCTTATAATCAAAATTAAGCATATATAGAAATATTATACATATATCCTTCAATGCATTTTTTAAATAGTCTGGGACAGTATACCAATCAGTAGTTACTACTGAGGTGGGAATTGAGATGGGGAATAAAGAAGTAAGGAAAGACACAGCTATTTTACTCCACTGATTTAGACTTTTAAAAAATGTTTTTACAATAAACATGTACTATTCATATATTATTTGTTTATGTTTAAAAAGAAGTGAGACAACAGCTAAATGGTTCCTTACATACAGTGTCCTAAATTTTTTTCTTTTTTCTTCATTCCATTTTTTTCTCTCTCATTCCCCTATCCTGGTATTGTAAAATTCTGCCCTACAGAATTTTCAAGTCCTGTCCAATGGGTTTTATAGATAGCTCTTCATTTTTGTAACACTTAGTAGAATCACATTATACTGCTTGGGCCATCAGAACATTGATGTATTAATATATCAGGGTTCTAGTGGGTATACAGTTTGCTAGGGCTGCCATAACAAAATAACACTGAGTGTGTGACTTAACTGAAATTTACTTTCTCACAGTTATGGAGTCCAAAAGTCCAAGTTCAGGGGTTGGTAGGTTTGGTTTCTTCTGAGGCCTCCCTCCTTGGCTTGTAGATAAACAGCTTCTCACTTTGTTCTTACATGGTCTATCTCTGTGTAAGCCCATCCCTGGTGTCAATTTGTGTGTCCAAATTTCCTCTACTTATAGAGTCAGGTTCAATTAGGGGCCGCTCTGACAGCCTCAGTTTAACATAATCATCTCTTTATTTTAAATTTAATTTAATTTTTCTTTATTGATTAAGGTATTACATATGTGTCCTTATCCCCCCATTGCCACCTCCCCGCTCATGCCTTCACCTCCCTAGTGTCTGTGTCCATTGGTTATGCTTATATGCATGCATACAAGTCCTTTGGTTGTTCTCTCCCCCTTCCTTCCACCCTCCCCTGCCTTCCCTCTGAGGTTTGATGGTCTTATTGATGCTTCTCTGTCTCTGGATCTGTTTTTGTTCATCAGTTTATGTTGTTCATTATATTCCACAATTGAGTGAGATCATGTGATATTTATCTTTCTCTGACTGGCTTATTTCACTTAGCATAATGCTCTCCAGTTCCATCCATGCTGTTGAAAATGGTAAGAACTTCTTTTTTACCGTAGCATAGTATTTTTTTTCTTTTCTTTTAATTTTTTTTAATTTTTAATTTTTATATTGTTTAAAGTATTACATATATTAGTACATATATCTCCTTTTTTCCCCCATTGACCTTCCCCCAGCCTCCCCTAACCCCTGTCGCATGCCCTCCTCCCACCGCCCCCACCATTCATTTATTGGTGTGCTTATATGCATGCATACAAGTCCTTTGGTTGATCTATTTCCCTCCCTCCCCAACACTCCCCAGCCTTCCCGCTGTAATTTGACAGTCTGTTCACTGCTTTATTGCCTCTGTATCTATCTTTTTATTAATCAGGTTATAATGTTCTTTATTATCCATAAATGAGTGAGATCATGTGGTATTTTTCTTTCATTGCCTAGCTTATTTCACTTAACATAATGCACTCCAGGTCCATCCATGCTGCTGCAAATGACAAGAATTCCTTCTTTTTTATAGCAGCGTAGTATTCCATTGTGTAGATGTACCATAGTTTTCTAATCCACTCATCTGCTGATGGGTATTTAGGCTGTTTCCAAATCTTAGCTCTGGTGAATTGTGCTGCTATGAACATAGGGGTGCATATATCCTTTCTGATTGGTGTTTCTAGTTTCTTGGGATATAATCCTAGAAGTGGTATTACTGAGTCAAAAGGGAGCTCCATTTTTAGTTTTTTGAGGAAACTCCATACTGTTCTCCACAGTGGCTGCACCAGTCTGCATTCCCACCAGCAGTGCATGAGAGTTCCTTTTTCTCCACATCCTCACCAGCACTTGCCGTTTGTTGATTTGTTGATGGTTGCCATTCTGACAGGTGTGAGATGGTACCGCATTGTCGTTTTGATTTGCATCTCTCGGATGATTAGTGACTTTGAGCATGTTTTCATATGTCTCTTGGCCTTCCTTCTGTCCTCTTTCTAAAAGATTCTATTTAGGTCCGTTGCCCATTTTTTTATTGGATCATTTATCTTCCTTTTATTAAGTTGTATAAATTGCCTGTAGATGTTGGAGATTAAACCTTTATCAGTGATAACATTTGCAAATATGTTCTCCCATACAGTGGGGTTTCTTGTTGTTTTGTTGATGGTTTCTTTTGCTGTGCAAAAGCTTTTTATTTTGAAGTAGTCCCATTTGTTTATTTTCTCTTTAGCTTCCATTGCCCTAGAAGCAGTATCGGTGAAGAAATTGCTTCGGCATATGTCTGAGATTTCTCTGCCTGTGGATTCCTCTAGTATTTTTATGGTTTCCCATCTTATGTTTAAGTCCTGTATCCATTTTGAGTTTATTTTTGTGTATGGTGTAAGTTGGTGGTCTAGTTTCATTTTTTTTTGCATGTATCTGTCCAATTTTCCCAACACCATTTATTGAAGAGACTGTCTTGACTCCATTGTATGTTCTTGCCTCCTTTGTCAAATATTAATTGAGTGTAGTGGTTTGGGTTGATATCTGGATTCTCTATTCTATTCCATTGGTCTATATGTCTGTTCTTGTGCCAGTACCAGGCTGTTTTGAGAACAGTAGCTTTGTAGTACAGCTTGAAATCTGGTATTGAGATCCCACCTACTTTGTTCTTCTTTCTCAGGATTGCTGTGGCTATTAGGGGTCTTTTTTTATTTCAGATGAATTTTTGGAGAGTTCTTTGTAGGTCTGTGAAATATGCTGTTGGTATTTTAATGAGGAGTGCATTGAATCTATAGATTGCTTTGGGTAGTATGGACATTTTAATGATGTTGATTCTGTTCTACCAATCCATGAACATGGTATGTTCTTCCATCTGTTTATGTCTTCCTCTATCTCTTTTTTCAGTGTCCTGTAGTTTTCTGCGTAGAGGTCTTTTACCTCATTAGTTAAGTTTATTCCTAGGTATCTTAATTTTTTTGGTACGATGGTAAATGGGATTGCTTTTTTAGTCTCTCTTTCTGTAAGTTCAATATTGGTGTATAGCAATGCCATAGATTTCTCGGCGTTAATTTTGTATCCTGCAACATTGACACATTCATTTATTAAGTCTATTAGTTTTTTGATGGAGTCTTTTGGGTTTTTTATGAACAATATCATGTCATCTGCAAATAAGGACAGCTTTACTTCTTCTTTTCCAATTTGGATGCCTTTTATTTCTTCTTCTTGTCTAATTGCAATGGCTAATACTTCCAGAACTATGTCAAACAGGAGAGGTGAGAGTGGGCATCCCTGTCTTTTGTCTGTTCTTAGGAGAAATGGTTTTAGTTTTTGCCCATTGAATATGATGTTAGCTATGGGTTTATCATATATGGCTTTTATGATGTTGAGGTATGATCCTTCTATTCCCACCTTGCTGAGAGTTTTTATCAAGAAAGGGTGTTGGATTTTGTCAAATACTTTTTCTGCATCAATTGATATGACTATGTGAGTTTTTTCCCTCAATTTGTTTATGTGATTTGCGGATATTGTACCATCCTTGCATTCCTGGGATAAATCCTACTTAGTGATGGTGTATGATCTTTCTGATGTACTGCTGGATCCGATTTGCTAGAATTTTGTTGAGGATTTTGGCATCTATGTTCATGAGGGATATTGGCCTGTAATTCTCTTTCATTGTGTTGTCTTTATCTGGTTTTGGTATTAGGGTGATGCTGGCTTCATAGAATGAGCTTGGAAGTGTTCCTTCCTCTTAAATTTTTTGGAATAGTCTGAGGAGGATAGGTTTTAGTTCTTCCTTGAATGTTTGGTAAAACTCCCCTGTGAAGCCGTCTGGTCCCAGTCTTTTGTTTGCTGGAAGCTTTTTGATGACTGCTTCAATTTCTTCTATAGTTACTGGCATATTGAGCTGTTTAGATTCTTCCCGATTGAGTTTTGGAAGGTTATATTTTTCTAGGAATATGTCCATTTCCTCCAGGTTGTCCAGTTTGTTGGAATAGAGTTGTTCATAGTACTTTTTAACAATCCTTTGTATTTCGGTGGGGTCTGTTGTTATTTCACCTCTTTCATTTCTGATTTTGTTTATTTGGGTCCTCTCTCTTTGCTTCTTGGTGAGCCTGGCTAGAGGTTCATCAGTCTTGTTTATCCTTTCAAAGAACCAGATCTTGGTTTTGTTGATCTTTTGTATTGTTTTTTTTGGTCTCAATGTCAGTTATCTCCACTCTGATCTTTATTATTTCCTTCCTTCAGCTTACACTGGGCTTTTCTTGTTGCTCTCTTTCTAACTCTTTGAGTTGTAGGGTTAGGTAATTTATTACCATTGTTTCTTGTTTTTTGCAGTAGGCTTGTAGAGCCATGAACTTCCTCTCAAGACTGCTTTCGCTGTGTCCCATAGATTTTGGATTGTTGTGTTTTTATTGTCATTTGTTGCCATGATGTTTTTTATTTCTTGCTTGATCTCTCTGGTAACCCAGTCATTGTTTAATAGCATGCTGTTTAGTCTCCATGTGTTTGATTTTTTTGGATTGTTTTTATTGTAGTTGATTTCCAGTTTTATGCTACTTTGATCTGAGAAGATGCTTGATATGATTTCTATCTTCTTGAATTTGAAGAGACTTTGCCTATGACCCAACATATGGTCTATCTTTGAAAATGACCCATGTGCACTTGAGAAGAATGTATATTCTGTGGCTTTGGGGTGAAATGTTCTGAAGATGTCAATTAATTCCACCTGGTCTAGTGAGTCACTTAGGATTGATGTTTCTTTGCTGATTTTTTGTTTAGAGGATTTGTCCAATGGTGATAGTGGGGTATTAAAGTCTCCTACTATAATTGTATTGCTGTCAATCTCTCCCTTGATATCCTCCAGGAGTTTTTTTTAATGTATTTGTGTGCTCCTGTATTGGGTGCGTATATGTTTACCAGAGTTATTTCTTCTTGTTGGATTGCTCCCTTTAGTATTATAAAGTGGCCTTCCTTATCTCTTGTTATGTCCTTCACTTTGAGATCTAATTTGTCAGATATTGCTACCCCAGGTATTTTTTCATTTCCATTCGCCTGAAAAACCTTTTTCCATCCCTTCACGCTCAGTCTGTGTGCGTCTTTTTTTCTGAGGTGGGTTTCTTGTAGACAGCAGATATATAGGTCGTATTTTCTTATCCAATCCGTTACCCTATGTCTTTTGATTGGGACATTTAATCCATTTACATTTAAAGTTATTATTGATAGGTGCTTATTTGTCACCATTTTTCTTTACCTCTCTGTTCCTTCTTCACTTCCTATTTCTTTTTTTTACAGTAGACCCTTTAGCATTTGCTGGTTTGGTGGTAATAAATTCCCTTAGTCCTTTTTTGTCTGTGAAGCTCCTGATTTCACCTTCAATTTTGATTGATAGCCTTGCTGGGTACAGTATTCTTGGATTCAGACCCTTCCTTTGCATGACTTTGTATATTTCATTCCATTCCCTTCTGGCCTGATGTGTTTCTGTTGAGAAATCAGTCGCTAGTCTGATGGGGGTCCCTTTGTAGGTAACTTTCTGTCTCTCTCTGGCCGCTTTTAAGATTCTTACCTTGTTGTTGGTGTTTGCCAATTTAATTATAATGTGCCTTGGCGTAGGTCTTTTGGGGTTCATTTTGCTTGGGACTCTGTGAGCTTCTTGGATTTGTGTGGGTTTTTTCTTCCCTATGTCAGGGAAGTTTTCTGTCATTATTTCTTCAAACAGGTTTTCTATTCCTTGCTCAGTTTCCTCTCCTTCTGGAAGCCCTATTATGTGGATGTTGTTTTTTTGTGTTGTCCCAAAGTTCCCTTAGGCTCTCCTCCTGCTTTCTAATTTTTTTTTCTAGAAGCTGCTCTACTTGGGTATTTTTTCCTACCTTGTCTTCTAGCTCACTGATGCGGTCTTCTGCTTCTTCTAGTCTACTCTTGATGCTTTCTATTGAGTTCTTTATAGCAGCAATGTCATTTTTCATTTCTTCTTGGTTCTTCTTCATTTCCTCTTGGTTCTTACACATATTGTCGAATTTGTCTTCTATTCTTTTCAGCCACCTTATGACCATTTCTCTGAATTCTTTCTCTGGCAGGTCGCTTGCCTCCATTTTGTTTACTTCCTTTTCTGGTGATGCCTGCTTTTCTTTCATATGCGGGCTGTTTCTTTGTCTCCCCATGGTCTCTCTTCTCCGGGTGTCTGGTTATGTAGTTCTCTCTCCTTGTCCCAGGCGAAATCTGACCTTTCCATGGTGGAGTGTAGAGCTCCTCTGAATCCACATGTTTGTTCCAATTGGGGACCAGTGCTCTGGGGTTTGCAGCTGTTCAGTGGGTGCCGCAGTTGTAGATTTTCAGGCTTCCGATAACATCCACTTTCCCCTTCTGAAAAGTATCTATTTAGGTTCATTGCCCATTTTTTGATTGGATTGTTTATCTTCCTTTTGTTAAGTTGTATGAGTTCCCTGTAAATTTTGGAGATTAAATACTTATCGGAGATAACTTTGGCAAATATGTTCTCCCATGCAGTGGGCTTTCTTGTTGTTTTGTTGATAGTTTCTTTTGCTGTGCAGAAGCTTTTTATTTTGATGTAGTCCCATTTGTTTATTTTCTCTTTAGTTTCCATTGCCCTAGGAGCTGTATTGGTGAAGTTATTGCTTCAGCATATGTCTGAGATTTCGCTGCCTATGGATTCCTCTAAGATTTTTATGGTTTCCCATCTTACATTTAATTTCTTTATCCATTTTGAGTTTATTTTTGTGTATGGTCTAAGTTGGTTTAATTTAATTTTTTTGCATGTATCTGTCCAATTTTCCCAACACCACTTATTGAAGAGACTGTCTTGACTCCATTGTATGCTAAGAGCATAATCATCTCTTTAAAAGCCATATCTTCAAATACAGTCACATTGTGAGGAACTGGGAGTTAGGGTTTTAAGATATCAATTTGGGGAGAAGGGCACAATTCAATCATAACAGTGAGCCTGGAGCACAGAGTTTCCTTGAAGTGCTGACAGTTGTCCACTAAAAGAAACCATAGAGAAACTGTCCTTTAAAGTACAGGTCTGTGTTCTTAAGAGAGGGCTCCTGGTCACCTCTAGGCCACCCCAGAGGAAAGGGCATGCCTGGGGAAGTCAGCACTCTGAGGCCCCTCTCGCTCACCCAGCTGCTTCTCAAGGGAGGTGGTACAGCACACCATGGTGGAGAGAGAATGGGCTTTAGAGTGAGACCACCTGCCCTGCCACTTACCAGCCCTTCTCTAGTCTCCAGTTTCCCATCAGTAATAGGAGGGCAGTAATACCTGCCTCAAGGTCAGAGGCAGCTGCATAATTTTCAACCTCAGTGAAAAATGGAACTGGGGGCCCTGGATGGGGTGGGTATGTTGATCTCCCCAATTTGTGGACAAATGGACAACCCCCAAGGGATTGTAAACTCTGTGCTGGATTATAGGTAGTATCTGGATTAGAGGTGGGGAGAGGAACTCGGCCAGTCATCCCAATTGTGCTATAGTGCTGCCAGCTACCATCTTGCCCTGCACTAGGATGTCCCCAAGAAATGCACACCTGACCCTCACCCTCCCCATGCTCATGCCCAGGTCCCCGTCAGGTATGGATGGCAATGATGGAACACAGTCCTCCCTCCTGTGTTGGTTGCGCATCAGGAGGAGGGTGGCTTATTTTCTATGTGCAGGGTGGAGATGGGGGGAGGAAGGTCAGGCAGAGCATGCAGCTCCTGGTGGTGGGGAGTGTGGGGGAGACTGAGAGCCTGTCCAGGGAGGTGTGGAGGTGGCAAGACATGGGTCAGCATATAAGCCAAGGCTTCAAGCCCCAATGCATGCTCCATTGTCCTATTGGACTGCACCTTCAAAACACAAAATCAAAGCTGCAATTATTAAGAATTTCCAGATGGTAACTGCAGAGCATTAAACCCCCTGAG
This sequence comes from Plecotus auritus, assembly GCF_963455305.1. Taxonomy (NCBI): domain Eukaryota; kingdom Metazoa; phylum Chordata; class Mammalia; order Chiroptera; family Vespertilionidae; genus Plecotus; species Plecotus auritus. The sequence continues at coordinate 166,946,071 of NC_137775.1, forward strand.
TGCAGTGTCCTGTGCAAATGTACTGATCAGATGCCCAGGAAGCCCCTCTGCTTACCGCTAAATAGCCTAAGAAAGTCTTAATGTGGCACAGAGCCTGTGATACATGCTATGAGTCCAGAAAGAGTCTCTATTTCCACTCATTAAAGAAAGCTTAAACTCACTTTTACCTAATTCACTGCCTTCAGAGGACTAATGTCATTTATCAAGATTCATTTATCAAAGGAGCCAAACAAAAGTAAATCGTGTCCTTTATAATACCTACCACAATGCAAACAAGCTTAGGGTTGACTTGAATTCAGTGAAATTGAAGTGGATTCAGTGAAATTGAAGTGGATTGGATTCATTCTAAGGAAGCCCTTTTCTAATTTCTGAGTTTCTCATTCTCAAATTTGGTTGTACATTTTTTAAATAACACTAAGTGATCTATAACAAGTACAGGAAAAAAGTCAGAGCTTTAAAAGGAGTTTAAACAAGTTCGGTGTTTTATTTGAGCTTTCAGGGGAAAAGTTCTAGTTCAACACAAACAAAAAATGTTCTTATCAAATAATTAGCCAGATTAATAAATACATAAATTAAACTCCATAAATCCAGGACATTCAAGGATACTTAAACAGTCACATGAAAAGACTTTCATTAAGTTATTATTTAGGGGGGAAAGTATATTCTAGCATACCTGTAATATCCTTTAAAATGTATGTATATGTAACTTAAGAGAATGTAGAAATATGAAAACACATTGATTTGCCAAGATGATAAGGAAAAATTATTCCTTTTATTTACTCTTAAGTGTTCAATACATTTAGAAAATTGACTAAGAATGTTTTTACTCATACTGCTATTTACATTAGTTCTCAAGTAATTATTTCAAGAATACTGGTCATAAGGGAAAGGTAAGATTTTTGACTCATCAAAATTAGTCACATTTGAAAAGAAAACACAAGAACAGTAGAATTCCCCTAAAAATTGTTTTCTAATATTTTTTAACTAATCAATTTCTAAAGTTAAAGAACTTTCCTGTTAGGTTCTTAAGGGGTGTGACATTTCTATGAGCAATTAAAAATTTTAAAAAACACACCTTTGACATTTTATTCAAATTCCATTTATTATCCCCATGTGCCAGGAGATGGATTTTCTTGGATTCCTTTCCTGGAGTTTACTTCCTTTCAAAAGAGCATAAACTACCAGTTGTGGTGTTCTTTAAATATGTGATTGAACATCGTATCAGGAACACTTTTTGTAGAGTTATTTTTGGAAGATTTTGTTTAGGCAAGGGCTAGCCATTTGTAAATATCCTCTAATTTATCATAGACCAGTTTATTCTATTATTTCAGCCACCAAGCTTAAAGAAGTAAGATTTCTCATAAGCCAAAAATGTTCCTTGTACTTTGAAAGTCCTTTGGCTTATGTTAGCTTGTGGTCTCTGCTCCCATGAAGTTTTGGCAACCCTCACTTTAAAAAAAAAAAAATCTCAGAAGAAACCCACATCTGGATTCAATTGATTGGATTTTAACCAGTCTCCATTGCAATATGCAAATAATTGCCCTCCTTTGGTGTGTACTTCATGGCTGATAAAACCGAGGTGTCTTATTCTCAGAGCCCCAAACTTCTTTCTCATTTTTTTCCTTCCTCTGATAGCAAAATCTTTGAAATAGACAGATGTCTTCATCTAGAATGCAGCTCACATGTCTGCCAATATTGCCGTAAAACATCAATGCCATACTGCACAATATAAATCAAGCAGATGTGAATGTTCATAAACAAGTTTGCTTCATTGTGAGGCAGCCTGACTTGTTCTAACCACTCCATTCATGAATGAAAAGCCATCTCAAAACCTGGACAAAACTCTATGTATCTGTTTTCCTTACTATATTCTTCCCACTTTTATACTGACCTGTGCTCTCTCTACCTCCCACTCACCCACTTGTCTAGAACATCAAAAACTCTGCTTGTTTTTGCAAATCCAGAAGTCATTAATCTCTCCCTTTCTTTCAACTCTTTATTGCTTTCTATATTTTGCTTCAATGACTTGCTTACTTTTCATGATCTCTCTTAACATGTCTAAAACATGGAGATTGTTTTAATACTTGGAAAGCGATCCAGAATACCCAAAGAAGGTAAAGTAAAAAATTTGGCATGCCAAAATTTCCAGAATGTCTGATAATCTGAGTTTCCTAAAATCTGGAGCCAGATGCTTCTAATCAAAAACTCAGAAGTTGAGGACAGCTGATCAACATGATTATATATCCTAATTTCAGTTTTAGATGTGAAACAATATGCCTACGAAAACGTTCCCGTTGATGGTCTCTGCATTAGCTAGTCCATTTGAGAATTCAAACTCAGATATATCATCCTATTAGTTTTGCTGACATTTATCCCCACCCCCACACCCCCAATTCCAGTTCCATGTGAATTTATCACAGGTGCAGACTTCAAGCCTAACATAAGGGAGCAATTTTCTGATTCATTCGTGTAAGAGCCTGAGGGAAAGAGAGAACAAGATGTACCAAGGCAGTATTGCATTGTTAAAAATTAACTTAGCTTGCTTTTCTACTGAGGCAAGAATACCCATATCCAAATGCTTAGCTATATAAACTAGGCCTCATATACAGTTCTCATCTTAGTCACAGTGTGGTAGCACTTTTTAAGAACTTCTTCCTAGGAAAATAATTTTAAGGGGATATAGATAGATGATTATTTTTATGCTTTTTTGATGGTGGCAATGCGGGGGGTGGGGGTGGTTATCAAACTACATTGTTGTTTCAGTTCTATTGGAGACAGAATGTAACAGCAAAAATAGAGTGATCACCCCAGGCACACTGTTCTGCAAAAGCCACTCTTATACAGAAAGGAAATGGCATGTTGAAACACATTTTTTATTATTATTTATAAAAATTATTGGGTTTTATTACTTCAGGGCTTAGTGAGTCTTCTAGCCAACTGTACAGTTTTCCAGTGCCTAGAAGCAGAATGAAGGGAGAAACTAATTAGCATAGGTCTTACATCACCACTGGAAATTCTTTATTTGCCCTCAGGATCCGCATTGCTGTGTCTGCTCAACGCTGTTAAATATGACAAGGTCAGTAACCCTGTTTTTGTAACAATGAATGCTAACAAATTCGGGCCTCACACAAATTGTCATTGTTTAACAGGGTCAACTGAGTTAACTGAGAACATTATGCATATGCAGTGCCAAGAAGACCCCATCAGCAGTCAAATGCACAATGTTATCATATTAGCATAAGTAGTGGAGCAACAGATGGCCCAGCTGTGACCAAGTTAGATTTATCCAAATACTCTGCACCAATAGTTGAGCCGTAAGAGGGATTTATACCATGGCACATGGGACACTGTACAGGGAAATGGGAGACCAGTGTTCTAGCCTGACCTCTGCCACTTCCCCTCTGAAGGCTCAGTTTCTATAGCAATAGGCTGAGAAGTCAGACCTGATGGCCTCAAAAGCCCCTTCATGCCCCAGGCCATGATTATAAGGAGGCCTACAGGATAAATGGATTGCCAGTATGGATTTCATAGTTTTAATACAGTATGTTTTATACTGAGTTTCTACTTGTATTCCTTTGGCATTTGGCAGAGAGGTAAAGAAAGCTGAATTCTAGCAAGTCTGGTTACCTCAGGTGGTGTGTGTGCGAGAATTTAGATGTTTGTACAAGTTAAATAAAGTGATGACTGACATGTGCTCCTTAGGCCTTGTAACATCATCAACACTATCAGACAATCTACTTATCAGTTTTCTTCTGTGAAACTGTTTATTTCCAGTAGGAATTTGTGACTCCTTTTAGAATTCCAGTAAAATAAACATTCAATCCATTCTTTCATATTGAGAAATGGAGTCACTTTACAATTATTGTAAGTCAATGTTATGATAATTGTAAAGCTTGACCAATAATTTTATTTATGTTGTGAAAATTTGCTCTTTTTCCTGTCATCACAGACATAAAAACAATTCATAAATATTAAACAAATATTATTACAGAATAGAACTGTAACAATTGCCCAGAAAGAAGAAAGCCCAATATTCTATAAACATGAAACAAGGTTCTTTGGGTGGAAGGAGGGGAAACATGGATAAAAAAAAAACTGTCTAATGGAAAAGTATTGTAGATGGCATATAAATAAGACAAAAAGTATGAAGGAGTGTTGCTTTTAAATCCATTTTAGTATAAATAGACATCGTTGAAAACTATTTTAATGCAAATTGTTCTGATGTTATAGTACAAATTTTCTTTATACATCTTATTGTTTTAACTATGTGTGTTCAACTTTAATTTCTTATATTAAATTGTAAATGTTTGTAATGGGTCTTTTAAATGCTTGACGCAGTGTTATTATTCTGCAGCAAAACATTTCTCAAATGTGCAACATTATTTTAAAATAAATCCCCCAAGATGAACATAGTTGCTGGAGTCCCTTGAAATTTACAGCATTTAAGAATAGACGTGTGTTTCTTCAGAGCAGGAGCTCTTCAAGGAAATTTTTGACTGCTGATGCAAACGTTAGTAAGCAATGCACTTGTTTGGTTAAGACTTTTAGCCTTGACCTCTGGCTTTAAACCCTTGTCCTTTATTAATCACGTGTTTCCTGAATCAAAGAGAATATTTTTGGAGGGGGAAAATTGTTCTGGGACTGAAGGAGTGTTATATACCAAACAGACATGCCCAGATGACAAATAACCCCTGCATGATAGCCAGGGTTCATCCAGCTGGTCGGCCCCATATTTTGTGATTGATGGTGTTGATGTTCTAAATAGGCCTAAGATGTGCCAAGTGTAAGAGCCATAACAAAGTCCTTCAGATTTATACTGTAGATAGAACGAGGAAGCGAGAAGGCATGTTCCCAGCACATGGCAATTCTAAGAATGGTGTCATGATTACAAGTAACCTTGCAGAGTTTGTCTGGTTTCTTTCGAAGTTAAACAAAAACTATTTGCTGGTCAGGAATGAATAGGGTCACATAAGGTCTGTCTGAACCTTACGATTACTAAAATGTTTCTCTGTAACTGGACACCTTCTGAAGCTAGGATAACATTGGAGTCCATTGCGGGGATCAATATACTGATTTTTCCTTTGCCTTTCGAGGCTTCTGAGAAAATAAGAATGGCTCTTTGCTTTAAAAAAAAAAAGAAGAAGAAAGTGACATCTGATATATATTGAAGCCATTAAGTGTTTGAAATTAAAAATATCTTAAAGATTATTTAACCTAACCCTAACTCTCTATATATTTAGGAAAATGGGAACATTTTAAAATCAAGGAGAGTTACAAGAACTCAGTTGTTTATTTTTAAGGAATTTATAAATAATTTTTTACAATTAGATAATATATGAAAAAGCCAAAATTTGTATTTTGAGCTTTTCAAGAAGGATAATGGAAGCACTTACTATTTTAAAGTGAATATTAAATATAACTCATGTGCTAGGAAGCTGTTTTACTGTTATTTTATGAGACTTTCATTAGTGAGAATTTATATCCTTATGTTTATATAGCAATTATTTTTGTAAGCCTTCACAGGTCTGAGGAAGTGGATCCTGGTAAACTAACCCCCCATTCCTCATCTCCTCTATAAAATTGCTTTTACTAAATTGATTCCGTTGGGTATTTTTAAGGAACAGTCCTGGGAAACTTGTTCCTGAGATTGATGTGAGCATGTTGTTCAGGACAGTTTCTGTGCAGACTCTTTGAGAAACTTCTTTTTAGTCCTAGAATGGGAAATAGTTGTGCTTTTCTGAAACACTCTATTTCCATTTACCATAAAGACCCTGCAGTGCACACAGCTGAGGGCATTTTCTTCTTTGCATTGGTCATTCATTCAAAAGCATGGAACCTAACTTGACACCACCTTTCACAATAAAATAGGGCTTAACAGTGAATGTTTTGGTTCCTAGTGCATTTTGTTAACTGTTTCTATCTTTTCATTGTGGCTTTCTCACTAAATTGTGTTATCTTGCTGTATCTATCTTTGTGATTTTCCTGAAGTTTTCTGGGAACAAAAGAAGACTATTAATTCATGTTCTGATTCCTTATGAAAACATGCTTTTCCCCATTCTCTTTCACAAATTCTAGAGGATCTTTGAAATGGAAAAACTAACAAAAAGCAAAGTTTATTGAAGGAACATGAATAGTACTATGGCTTAATGTGACAGAATATTTAAGATCAGAATTGTCAACAAATCAGTTCATATGAGGGTTACATTATTATTATCAGTGTTAAATCTCTATTTCCCAATTGAGGATGGGTTTTCCAGTCAGGGAAGTCAGTTAGATTCTGTGTTACATAATATTTATTATATTTAAAATATTATAAGTGGGTATGACTATATCTAGAAACCTAAAGTTAATAAATAATATACACAAGTCATGATGTTATCATTACATTTTTATGATTCGTATCCACAATGCCTGCCATACATTAGCAAAAATGGTAAAGGACCAGGTAAATTGTACTCATTTATTATGAAATCAGAAATCAACTTGGTGATGTGACATATTTTGAAAGGCACAGTTTTGAAAGTGCTGCTAAGCTGCCCAGTTCTGAAAAAAAATATTCGCAGATACATGTAGAATCACCTACCTTGCCAAGATCAGACTTTGATGTGTTTTAGTTACTACTGCTAATATAATAATTTAGAAAACCTTTAAACCTTCAAGTCATGGGACTTTCAGGGGAAGCATCCATAGTTTTCAGGATGAAATGCTCCTCCTCAGTTAAAGGAACAAAAGTGAAATTTTCCTCTTTGTTGTAGTTGAATATAATGTTACAATACTCTCTGGTTTTGTTTTCATCTTTGGCACAGTGCTATTTCTTTTATCATTCTGGTTGTTTTCATTCTATTTAAAGGTGCTTTATATTTACCCATTAGCCTTTATGGAAGCTTTCCAAGGCTGGGAGATCTCTAGTTTCTTATATCTAGTTAACAAATACATAAAGTAAGACACACATTTTGATTCTTTTCACCTATTACATAGCAAGTATGAAGGATAGCTAAGAAGAAAGTGTGTGATCACATGACTCAAGACAATCGGCTGTGACCACGGGCTCATGTCTTCATGAAGGGTGTGGCCAATAATAGTCTATTGGACCCAGCAAAGTAGGGATATGACCAACAGAATTCTGCTACAAGCTCTAGTCTGTCTGATGGGAGGAGTTCCAACTGCCAGTGATTTTTAATACAGATAAAATTCCAAGAAACATATAGGCTGTATTTTGCTAAAAAATCCTCCCACTGGCAAGATTGTGAATTTAGTCAGTTTTTCACAGTATAACCGGTAGGTCTAACCATAGGGTACTAAGCTTTTCCATCTTTACATATAAAAATTTTGACTGCTATAATGAGAATTTTTCCAGTTCAGATATTTATTTTCAGAAATAGATGACTTTGTTATGAAGACAACAAAAAATGTTCATCATAAGGAATGAGACTATGCATATTCTGTGATATATATATATTACATACCCACATACTACTACTTATGAATAATTATTTTCAGATGCTTTACTTCAAATGAGATGCTGCTCTCCACTGAGGAAATGGTGAAACTCTTAAACGGATACTCTGGGATCTGAGTTCTCTTTTTCTCTGGGTTCTGTTGATTGGGCTCTTAAGGCAATAGGTGGGTTTGCTCAGTCATTGAAGTTGAAGTTGCTACAAGTTCCCTTGAAGCAGGGCTCTTAAGGATGTTTGCTTCTTCCCAACTTCCTCAGAAAAAGTAACCAGAATGCCTGCACTCTATTTGTTGCCTTAGGTTTGTTCTGAGTTCTGCTGTAACCACTTCCTTCTGTGTTCTCCCTATACAAATACAAGAGGCTCTATTTTGTACCTTTGGCATGAGGTGGGCAGGGGAGTGGTTTCTAGAATAAAACTTAAATTCTACAAATGATCCCACCCCACCATCATTTTAAATAAATACTACACCATAATAATCCTCTTTAATGATACAAAATATGATTGGACGAGCTAATATAGAACTCATCAGTATTACAGATTAGATTTTATTTTACTGGAGAGTGAGTCATTCGTTCACGTTACTTATCTGTGTTGATGCAGTGGTTTCTGCTGAACCAAACATCTACCCACTTATAGTTTCACCAATGCACCTCTGCGTTAGACAGTCCCTTAGTTCTTAACCATGCCCTCAGGCATCCTCCTCTGTTGCTGGTCTTGTATTTGTTTTCACTGCCAGTTATAGTCAATGTACACTGTCTTCCTGAGCACTTTCCTCAGAGACTCTCTACTATTATTCCAAAGGGCCTCCGTTCCTTTTCTGTCTGTCAAAAAATGGTTAATACATGAGTATTAATGTCTGGTTTTTTATATAGTAATTGAAAGGTTGCCTGCTCTGCCCAAGACACTATTCTGCTAGCCTGGAACCCGACTGGACACGGCACTTGCCAACCACCTGCCGAAGCGATAGCGCACTGAGATAGAAAGTGAACTCCATCCCCCAACAGGCATTTTTGCCAGGGTCTGATTTCTGTGATTCAGGCATGTACCTTTTAAAGGCTCTTCATCCAACTGCAAATCTTCCCTTCACTCATCCACTTGTTTGGTTTCAGAAGATAGCACTTGGCACAAAGAGACACATTCCCTAATAACATTTTATTCTTCTCTGTCAACCACACTCCTTTAATTCCCGGCATGTGGTGAGCTTACTGGAAATCCCCCGACTATGTACCCTGAGCCCATCTCCTCGAATCTTTGTGTCCCTTTTCACTATTATCACTCCAGAGAGATTTTCTTTGTAATCTTGGTCAGCTCAACAGCCTCATCCTTTGTATTTAATATCCTTTCCGTTCTACAGCATCCTGTATGGTTTTCAAAACCTTTTGATTTTTAGCTTTTCTTTTATAATTTTCTTATGGTTCTATTTTGCCCTTGTTTAGGTACTTCCAATCTGATTGACACATCTGTCAAGATCAATTTTTTGACCCACTTTTTGCTCAGCTTCTATGATTCGTCCTGGCAGTACACTGTGGTTTATTCATCTTTCTTGACTGACTTTCCCTACAATCTAGATCACTGTGGATGATTAGTGTCGCTTTCTCAGTGTGGTTTTCACAGCCATTACAGGGCTTGGGAACTCTTGCAAAGGGCTAAGATTTTTGTATCTGTAACTTTTAACTGCCTTGATGAATTTACAAGATTTCTCTTCTCTATGTGAATAAACATCTCTATAAGGGAATAGTCAATATCACAATGGTTTCCATGCTGGTAAGCCCATGAAAAGATGTTCAACATAATTAGACATTCTCATAGGTACATAGGGAAATGCAAAGTAATAGATGCAAATGTAAATCATGAAATACTACTGTGCACATATCAGAATGGCTAAAATAAAAAATACTGACAACAACAAATGCTGAAAAGGATTCAAAGCAACTGGAACTTTCATGCATTGCTAGTGGAAATACATGGTACAGCCCCTCTGAAAAATACTCTGGCAGTTTCTCATAAAATTAAACATGCAATTACCATAAGACCTAGCACTTGTACTATTGAGCATTTATACCAGAAATGAAGTTCATATTCACTTGAAAATCTGTACACTAATTTTTTTGGCAGCTATATTCAGAATCACCCCAAACTGAAAAAAACCCACTGTCATTTACCAAGTGAATATATAAACAATTTGTGATGCAACCATATAATGAAATACTACTCATTTATAAAAAGGAACAAACTATTGACACAAACAACCACTTGGATAACTCTCAAAAACATTGTACCAAGTGAAAGAAGCCTGTCTCAAAATGTTACACACTGTATGATTCCATTTATATGACACTCTTGAAAATACCAGACTACAGTGACAGAGAGCAAAATGTTTGACAGGTTGAGAGAGTTTGGGGAGTTTCCAGAACTGTTCTATATTCTGATTGTGGTGGTGGCTACATAAATCTATCCAAGTGTCAATATTCTTAGACCTGTATACTAAAAGACTAAACTTTATTCTATTACTAGAGGCCTGGTGCAGGAAATTCGTGCACGGAGGGGGGGCGGGTCCCTCAGCCCAGCCTGCACCCACTCCAATCTGGGACCCCTACCGGTAGGATCGGGCCTAAATGGGCAGTCGGACATCCCTCTCATAATCCAGGACTGCTGGCTCCCAACTGCTCGCCTGCCTGCTTTCCTTATTGGCCCTAATCTCTTCTGCCTGTCAGCCTGATCACCCCCTAACCACTCCCCTGCCAGCCTGATTGATGCCTAACTGCTCCTCTGCCAGCCTGTTTGCCCCTAACTGCCCTCCCCTGCAGGCCTGGTCACCCCTAAACTGCCCTCCCCTGCAGGCCTGGTCACCCCTAAACTGCCCTCCCCTGCAGGCCTGGTCACCCCTAACTGCCCTCCCCTGCAGGCCTGGTCACCCCCAACTGCTCTCCCCTGCAGGCCTGGATCCCCCCCAACTGTCCTTCCCTGCAGGCCCTGTCACCCCCAACTTCCTTCCTCTGCCGGCCTGGTTACCCCTAACTGCCCTCCCTGCAGGCTTGTTTGCCCCCAACTGCCCTCCCTTGCAGGCCTGGTCCCTCCCAACTGCCCTCCCCTGCCAGCCATCTTGTGGCAGTCATCTTGAGTCCACATGGGGGCAGCCATCTTTGACCACATGGGGGCAGCCATCTTGTGTGTTGGAGTGATGGTCAATTTGCATATTACTCTTTTATTAGATAGGATAGAGGCCTGGTGCACAGGTGGAGGCCGGCTGGTTTGCCCTGAAGGGTGTCCCGGATCAGGGTGGGGGTTCCCTTGGGGCATGGGGTGGCCTGGGTGAGGGGCCTGTGTTGGTTTGCAGGCCAGCCACGCCCCCCAGCAACTCAAGCAGAGGCCCTGGTATCTGGGATTTATTTATCTTCTATAATTGAAACTTTGTAGCCTTGAGTGGAGCCAAGCCTCTTGCTTGCTCTGTGGCTGCCGCCATTTTTGTTGGGATTTATTTATCTTCTATAATTGAAACTTTTTAGCCTTAAGCGGAGGCCAAGGCAGGCCAGGGCTGCAGAAGCTTGGCTTCCTCCATCGCCGGGGGCAACTCAAGCCTCCTGCTCTCTCCAGCTCAGTGGCTGCTGCCATTTTTGTTGGCATTTATTTATTTTCTATAATTGAAACTTTGTAGCCTTGAGTGGAGGCCTGGGCCTGCCAGGGTGTGCGGAAAGCTTGGCTTCCTCCATTGCCAGGGAAACCCAAGCCTCCTGCTCGCTCTGTGGCCGCAGCTATCTTGGTTGGGTTAATTTGCATACTCACTCCTGATTTGGCTGGTGGGCGTGGCTTGTGGGTGTGGCAGAGTGATGGTTAATTTGCATATTGCTCTTTTATTAGATAGGATAATTTGTTTAAAATTGTTTAACTGCAAAAAAATAAATTTATACACTCCTAGAATCTGACCAATCCTCATCAGCCCCTACATGCCACCCTGGTCTAGGCTAGTGGTCGGCAAACTCATTAGTCAACAGAGCCAAATATCAATAGTACAACGATTGAAATTTCTTTTGAGAGCCAAATTTTTTAAACTTAAACTTCTTCTAACGCCACTTCTTCAAAATAGACTCGCCCAGGCCATGGTATTTTGTGGAAGAGCCACACTCAAGGGGCCAAAGAGCCGCATGTGGCTCGCGAGCCGCAGTTTGCCAACCACGGGTCTAGGCAATCACCATCCATCTCATCTGCATCATCACAATAGCTTTATAGCTGCTCTTCCAGCTTCCTCTCTTTCCATCACATATTCTAGACATTAGTCAAATAAGGCCACTCCTCTGGTCAAAAGTCTTCACAGGCTCTCCTTTTCTCTCAGCATAAAAACTGAAGGCTTTACCATGGCCGAGACCAGTGGTCGGCAAACTGCGACTCTGTTGACTAATGAGTTTGCCGAACACTGGCCTAGACAGTTGTTGGGTCCCTCAGGAACTTCTTTGTCCTCTTCTTCTATAAGTCTTCCTCCCTCACTGTGCTCCAACTGCACTAACTTTCTTGCTGCTCCTTGAATATGCCAGGCTTTGGCACTGGCTGTTCCCTTTGCCTAGAAAATCCTTCCTCCAAATAACCAAATGGCTTCCTTCATCACCTCATCCAACTCTTTGCTGAAATGTCATTTTCTGGGTAGGACCTACTCTGACCACTGTATTTAAAACATCTCTCCCTGAATTCCCCTCTTCCATTTACAGCTTAATATTTCTCAACAGCACTTACCATCTGCTAGCATACTATATTATCAATTATGTATTGCATTCATTTTCTGTTCCCCCCCAACACACACACACACACACACACACACGCACGCACGCACGCACACACACACACGCACACATGTGCATGCACACGCACACTCGTGCACACGAAAACACTTAGCAGAATCAGTAGCACTTCTATTAACTGTGAGAAGAGTAAGAATTTAAAGATGCCCCCTACACCCTGACCACCCTCCATATTCTTCCTTTTACCTTTGAGAAGGACAGCACAGATAAATGTCTTATTGGAAGAGGATGAGCCCAATAGCAAATTACTTGTAATGTCATGAACACATTACTTTTTCACTTCTCCGTTCCTTCATTCATTGGGATTGTTATGCCCAGAATATTCTTGCTACTCATTTTGCTAACTCCCACATCTTTAAGTTTCAGGTCATAGACTAGACCCTGACTCAGCTTATAGATTTTACATTCAAATAACTTGGTAACTTATCAGAAAAGGCAAAATGTAGTAACTGTTAATGCAGTTATTGGACAGTTTATGGAGATGGAGATTGGTCCAACTTTAAAAAACAGTCATTTTCTATACCAGCAAGAGATTACTGTCCCAGAAATATGTTATTGTAATGTACTATTAAGTGGCCCACAAGGCTCATACTGTTATAACGAGTTTACACAGAATTCACTGGGGTTATAAAAATAAAAACATTAGCTTTGCACTGTAAATGTAAATGCCAAATGTAAATACAATGATTTTATGTGTCCCCTTGATATTTGACCTTGAGCAAAATTTTCAACCTAATCTGGCCTCTGTCTTCTTGTCAAAAAACCAAAATTATCTTTGAGGATTATTCCATCTTCAAAAATCTGTGATTTCCCTTTTCTTTTTCTGTGAAGCAGTCAGAACAGGCATTATGCATATTTTACAGATAGAAAACCACAGCTCGGAGAGGAGACTTTCCTTTGGACAGAGCTAAACAAGAGCCCACCTCTCTCCACTCTGATACCTGCTCCCATGGGCTTCCCACCATTCAGCTATTGGCACATTAAAAACAAACATTGTTTTAAAACCATAAAAATAATTTGATTTTAATGATTCTTTTTAATTTTGCCAGCACAAAAATAGCAGCTTTTCTTTTGCTCTTTTGCAACTAAAAAAAAATTAAGTCAAGTTTGAGCCTGGAGGCCTTTTTTTCTTTCTTTTTTTCTTTTTTTTTTGGCTGTTGCAAAATAGTGAAAAGTGTGTTTTGTAATAGAAAGAGTGACTCAGAATTAACTACTATAAGAGTTTGAACTCTTTTTTGAGAAATAAAAAGGCAGATTTGCTGTTTTTTTAAATATTTATGTGAAGGGGATCTTCAAAACATTGCAAAAGAATGCTAAATATGAAATGTTATAGAATATTATTGGGTTATAAGGTGCCATCATTATTTTTTTAAACCATGAATTGTATATGTTGTGTTTTTAAAACTTAAATCTGATTAAAAGAGTTGTAATAAAAATCAGAACAATGACAGAAATGAAATTGTAGATCGAGGAAATTCAGAGAACACTATGTAGACAAATACCCAAAACTTTATACTTAGGTATATCATATTCTAAATGCATATAATCAGAGACAAAAAGAAAATCTGGAAGTAAGCCAAAGAAGGGAAACACACCTTGTATATAGAGGAACAAGGATAAGAATTACATTAGCCTTCCCTTCAGAAACCATGCAAGCTGGAAAGAACACAAACACCAACCTAGAATTCTGTACCCAGTGAAATTATCCTTCAACAGTGAAAGAAAAATACTTTCACAGACAAACAAAAATTGGAGGAATTTGTCACCAGTAGGTCTGCCTCACACAAAACATTACAAGATATTCTTCAGAGAGAAGGAAAATGATATAGATCAGAAACTCACATCTATATAAAGAACGGAAGAGTATTAGAGAACAGGTAAATGAAGGGATTTCTTGGTTCTTTCCTCTGATGTACTAGAGCCATGCCCTGGTCCCAGATCCCTCGACTCATGCTGAATATGGGCATGGACATGATGAATTGTTGGCTTTAAAAGCAGGAAGAGATGACTTGCTTTCTAGACTCACAACTGCAACCTCTGCATTTAATGACACATAAATGGACATAGGGAGCTCTCTGGCTCATGAAAAGGAGGAATCTACTGCAAAAGAAACTGGGGAAAACTCAGAATAAAAAATTAAAATATGATACAAACTATCTTCCTCTAAAGTTCTGTGAATTTGAGATCATACCAGCCACAAACAAATCCCACTAAGAAATATTAATTTTTGGAAAAAAAGTTCTAGGGAGAGGCAGATAATAAAGTGATAATATCTGACCCAATATTTTTATATGCTTTAAATTTCTCTGAACCAAGACATAACAAACTACAAAGTATCATTCCCTGGTCCTTTAAACACACACACAGGGAAAGAGGAAAGGAGGGAGGGAAAGAGAATAAGAATCACTAAAATACTCTCAATTAGGGTCAGTGAAAATAAGTCCTGGGTTAATATAGTGAGCTTTAAAAAATAATAAAAAAAACTTACCAGTGTGTCATGACCCCATCTTATTGTTGAGTTCAGCTTTTCCATTCTAAATCCCTTTTTTTTTCTATTTATAATTTACTCTAAAATGTCCTTTTGATCTTTGAGTGTGATATTTCTCTTGCCTCATCTCAATTCAAAGGCAAACTTATTTGCAATTTGAACTAAATCTCTTCAGTTATTTTAGTTACTTGAGTGTGAAGAAAATACCTGCCTTGTGCTTTTAGAAATCGTTCAGATTTTTTGCCATGTTCAAATAGCTTAAAAATGACTTTGTTTTTAAGCTGTAGAATTGTCATGGCTATACCGATGATCCAATTCAAAAGGAGTAGGTTAAGAAATTTGGATTAAAGAACCAGAAATGAGGCCCTATGTAATTACCTGGAGGCAAGTGCTCACCCTTTCCCACCAGCCATCCTGCACAGGCATGTGACAATAATCACAAGTTGAGTGTGAGTAACTCAAAGAAAGATCAAAACTTACAAAAAAAATCAATTTAAATCCCATGTCTGCATATATACGTATCATTTTTTGGTTAATATCTCTTCCCACACCCCAACCCCCACATGAAGGCCTGGGGAGTGGGCAGGACCAGGTTGGAGGGGGTCCATGCAGGAAAGGAAGGGGACATCTGTAATACTTTCAACAACAAAGATAAATTTAAAAATAAATAAAATCACATGTCTGGCTTTGAAAGATTTGACATATTAATAACACCACCACAATTCCAAAACCCACAAAGGACAAATATATTTGTAAGGAGCATCCAGGCTCTATGCTAGGCACATGGGCCATGTCTCATAGTCTTTTTGTTGTTGTTGTTGTTGTTGTTGTTGTTAAATAAATCTTTATTGTTCAGATTATTACAATTGTTCCTCTTTTTTCCCCCCCATAGCTCCCCTCAACCTGATTTTCCACCCACCCCATGCCCTTACCCCCCGCCACTGTCTTCATCCATAGGTATAAGATTTTTATCCAATCTCTTCCCACACCCCTCACATCCCCTTCCCCCTGAGAATTGTCAGTCCACTCCCTTTCTATGTCCCTGATTCTATTATATATTCATCAGTCCATTCTGTTCATCAGATTTTTTATTCACTTGATTTTTAGATTCACTTGTTGGTACGTATATATTTGTTGTCATTTTGTTGTTCATAATTTTTATCTTTACCTTTTTCTTCTTCTTCCTCTTCTTAAAGAATACCCTTCAGCATTTCATATAATCCTGGTTTGGTGGTGATGAACTCCTTTAGCTTTTTCTTGTCTGTGAAGCTCTTTATCTGACTTTCAATTCTGAATGATAGCTTTGCTGGGTAGAGTAATCTTGGTTGTAGGTTCTTGCTGTTCATCACTTTGAATATTTCTTGCCACTCCCTTCTGGCCTGCATAGTTTCTGTTGAGAAATCAGCTGACAGTCGTATGGGTACTCCCTTGTAGGTAACTAACCGTTTTTCTCTTGCGGCTCTCAAGATTCTCTCTTTGTTTTTTGCCCTTGGCATTTTAATTATGATGTGTCTTGGTGTGGTCCTCTTTGGATTCCTATTGGTTGGGGTTCTCTGCGCTTCCTGGACTTGTAAGTCTATTTCTTCCACCAGGTAGGGAAAGTTTTCTGTCATTATTTCTTCTAATAGGTTTTCAATATTTTGTTCTCTCTCTTCTTCTGGCACCCCAATAATACAGATGTTGGTACGCTTAAGGTTGTCCCAGAGGCTCCTTACACTATCTTCATATTTTTGGATTCTTTTTTCTTTTTGTTTTTCTGGTTGGGTGTTTTTTGTTTCCTCATATTTCAGATCTTTGGTTTGATTCTTGGGGTCCTTTGATCTACAATTGAATTTCTGTATATTCTTTATTTCAGACAGTGTATGCTTAATTTCTGACTGGTCCTTTTCCATTTTTTTTTTTTTTTACATTCTCATTAAGGTCCTTGAAGGTCTCACTAAGCTCCTCAGAGGTCTCATCGAGTTTCTCGGCCGTTTTTAGAAGATTCTTGAGTAACCTTATAAATGTGGTTTTGAACTCTATGTCCAGTAGTTTGCTTTCCTCCATTTCTTTCATTCATGACATGTTTCTTTGTCTCTGCATTTTGTTGCTTCCCTGTGTTGATGGAGTGGTTTTCTGTGGTAGGTGACCAGTGGTTCAGCCTATCACCTGAGGTGGACACTCTTGGTGCACCCCTTTGTGGGCTGAGTGCAAAGTCTTGGTGTAGTTAAGCCTTGATTGCTGTTGGTACACTGGGAGGAATTGGCTGTGAGGACCCGCTGTGTCTATAATGGAAGAACTGCTGTACTGGAGACATGCTTATGGTGCAGGACTTGCTTCATTGGGGCTTTCGTGCTCACTGAGTCTGCCTCTTGAATGTGTCACTTATGGATGTGAGTAGTTGAAATCTGGTGTTTTCTCACACTGACCACTAGATACACTAGCTTCTGTATCTCCAATGGGGTGCAGGTCAGCTACTGTCTGAGGCCACCCAGCAGGAGCTACAGCGAGAACTACAGTTTTCTCCTCTTTGCTTGGGGTTTGGAGATTTTGGAGCTGTCTGAGCAGAGCTGCAGTTTGTTAGGTTAAGCTGCGATAGGGCAGACCATTTATATGCAAGAGCCGCTGTGTGGAGCTTGGGTGGGTTTGTAGATTGTGCGGGATGGGGTCTCAGGGAGTCACTAGGCTAGGGCATGGCAAACAGTGATGGCTGCCAGTCAGCTGTCTTTGTGTCTCCACGTTTCCAAGTCCCTGCGTCCCACGCCCCAGCGCAGTAAACAGTGATTGCTGGGTGCACCTCTGCAAGAAAGCCACCCTCTCTTTCCGACCCTATGGCAGACAGTCCAGCTTCTCCCCGTAGGAGTTTGGGTCCCCAGTGTCTCCCAGAAACTGGAGTTTGGAGTAATCGGGAGCTTGTCTCCCTTTGGGTTGAAAAAAGCAGCGCACCCAGTCACCCGCCACCAGTCCGATTCACGCGCCTCCGTACCTCAGCTTTTCAGCACTTGTGCACGTCTCAATGCTCTTTTCTCTTTCCTTCTAGTTGTAGAACTTCCACTCAGCCAGCTTTCCCGTGGTTCTGGGTGATAGATGTTTTGTCTTTTAGTTGTAGTTTTGAAATTATTTTGCGAGGCAGCAGTTTAGGTGTTTACTTATGCCGCCATCTTGGTTCTCTCCCCATATCATAGTTTTTTAAGGTCTGTATCCATTGATGATTTCAGAATTTATCAAACACTAGGAAAGTTCAACAGCTGAAAAAAGTTGCTGCTGAAATCTTGATTCAAAAATCTCTTCTTGATTTGGATTTTTATATGCATATTAAAGTGACTTTTTAAAAACTTACAATAATGGCATTCTAGAGAAGTGAGGTCTTGGAGCTGAGACGCAGTGAACACACTACAGTGTGTGCTAGGGTAATGTGGAGTGCCTGTCCACACAGATGGTATTGATTTTCATTTCCTGTGAAGCTGAATCAACATGTTGTGGCTAATGTCTATGTAATTTAACGTATTGAATAAAATGTACCATTGCTCTTTACTGGGGGATAAAAGGTCTTACTTCACTGTGGTGTCCTTGTGCTCCAAAACCACAACAGACATGTTTAACAATTCTTTGTTATTAATAATCAACCTAAGAAAATCTTTCCTGTGTTTTTTTTAAAATATAGTTTTTCTTTGATTAACTCATTTGTGTGTTTTTTTTGTTTTGTTTTGTTTTTTTTTTTTTTTAATTTTAAACTATTATTTATTTATTTATTTTTTAAATATATTTTATTGATATTTCACAGAGAGGAAGGGAGAGGGATAGAGAGCTAGAAACATCGATGAGAGAGAAACATCGATCAGCTGCCTCCTGCACACCTCCCACTGAGGATGTGCCCGCAACCAAGGTACATGCCCTTGACCGGAATCGAACCCGGGACCTTTCAGTCCGCAGGCCGACGCTCTATCCACTGAGCCAAACCGGTTTCGGCTCATTTGTGTTTTTATATCATAGTAGAAAAAAGGCAAGTGTTAATAGAATTTTCTCTCTTAAACTAATGAGTTTTGCAGATAAATTTTCATTCTGGTGCCCACAAAGTGCCTGTTAGAATACCTGGCAAAATCAGCAAGCTAAGGCATCAGAACCAAATGAGATGTTCTCCTCCCCATGGTCCATGGCAGGGTAGACTAGGAGGGACCTTCTCCTCCTGTACCACTCTGCCACCTCTACTTTGTCCATCTCCCTCCTCAGTGTCCAGGGCTCTCATATGGCTCTACGTCTAAAGCACCTCACTGCAGCACCTCACATTATACTAGTCTCCTTTGGTTCAGCGTCCTCATTTATTAAAAAGGAGACAATTATGCTCACCTCCCCAACCTCATAAGATTTTGGAGGAGGGGGGAAATAAGATGAGATAACTTAGGTGAAAACAAGTTGTAAAGTGCGGTAAGAAAGCACAGCATGCTTTAAATAGTATTACTGTTTTTATCATTATTACTTAGCATTTGGAGCATCCTGCTCCAAAATTACCTGCCTCTATGACCATTCAAACTGTCATTCCTTTGATGGGTTAGTGATTCAATTATCTGGCTGCAGAACCTTATATAATGTTTGAATGAATGATAATTTTTAAAAGGGCATCAGGATGGATAAAACATGATTGGGGAAAGTGGTTTTTGTATAATAGTGTTCTGGCCATTTTACCACCATCAAACAGTAGTTAACCACTAAGGGAATTTTTACTTTGCCCATCCATTTCTTCCCCACATCTCCCCAGAGATGCATCTTTCCTTGGGATTCTGTGATTCAGAATTGAGAGCAGAGGGGAGACTGAAAGGAGGAGAGGCTCTTTGCCTGTGACTGCAGAGGGAGTTTAAAGAGGGTTTGTGGAGAGGGAGTCAAGTAACCGAGTGGATGTGAGAGAAAAGGGGATTTACAAGTGTTGCTCACAGCTATGTATCCTCTTCAAGGGGCTCATTAAATAAAAGTAAAGAACCCAGTATATTGTATTCTTTTTCAAATTTCCTGGCTTTGCTCTGCTGCTATAAAATTGGAGCAGATGGATCACAGCTTCATCTCAATGTTTAACATGAAACTAATGCCAGATAATACATTTATCACTTTTCATGCATTATCCTATTTAATATTTACTCTGTTCCTGTAAGACATGCTACTGAACCCACTTTTATACATGAGGAAAGTGAAATAACCTGCCACAGTAGCACAGCTAGTAAGTTTCAAAGCCAGGGCTTGAGTTGCAGAGAATGACCTGTCAGTCACTGTACAATTTCATGCAAACCAGTCTCTGTTGGTAGATTGTATAGGAGAAAGGACTTTGATCAGCAATGATGAGGGATGAGAAGGAGAGAAGTGGAGCCTTTAGTTTCTCTTCTTTAATCAAGTTGGTTCCTCTAGTTTGGAAAAGCAAAGTTGCAATAGCCCTCATTCCTATAAGGTTAGCAACAACTTTGCTATTTATTGTTAAAGCAACTGAATAATGGTGCACCCAACGGTGCACACAAATAGCTTTTGAAATAACATTCAAAAAGAATGCAAGAGCCAACATCTGCATTTCCCACAAGCAGAAAAGGAAGCTGCCTGCATGTAATTAGGTTGCCTGACTATACTTCAAGCAGGGGCATTCCCTGTTATAGACAACTTTGTAAATGGCAGATTAATTCATGGATAACTCCAACCTTACCAAATCTACAACCAGATCTAAGATGTTTCTCTTTAACAACAATGGAAACGAATTCTTTCTTTAAAAATGCATGATCAGGAGGCAAGATGGTGACCGGCAGGAAGGTAGGGAGGGAGAGTGTGTGAGAGAGTGAGGGAGCGATAGAGGTGTGTGGACATGTGTGGGTATGTGTGTGAGTGAAATAGGGACAGTTAGACCCTGCAGTTCTTCCAGGGGGCTGCCAATGCGGGCAGTCTTAGACGGCAAAACCCCATGGCCACTGCAAACACTCTGGGGAGGACACTAGCGGCACAGAGACCACGCCATCTTGAGGAACAGAACTGCTTGAGACTAGGATCCTAGCCTTGCCACCACCCAGTCTGGTCTCGGAAGCAAACCAGGACCCTACAGCCACTCTGGTAGAAGACCTGCCACCACAGCTGCAGACCCAGGGACACCAGGACTCCAGGCACCCAGCCGCAGATTTCTGTGAGTCACAAAGCCAATCCCCCTTCCCCGCCACCCCAGCGGCAGTGACATAGAAACTACCAGACGCCAGCCTCATAATAAGGCTTTCTGCACACACAAAGCAGTGGTGACTCTGCCTGACTTTGAGCCTTGTTGTCAGACATGGGAAGTTTGTTTCCCGCGACTAGTCTCTGTGCCCAGGCAGGGAGACTGAGCAGAATTCAAGCCTAGCAGCTCATCCCTAGGGAGGTGGTCTTCTGCAACCAGATCCCGAGCCCATGCAGGGCAGGGAGACAGCGCTGAGCTTGACCCCGGACTTGCGAACTCAGGGAATTTGTTTCCTGCGACTTGTCTCCATGCCCAGACAGGAAGGCAGTCCTGAATTTGAGCATAGGTGAACGACCTTGGGGAGATTGTCTTCTGCGACCAGATCCTACGCCCACACAGGGAGACAGCACTGAATTTGAGCCTGGGGGTGCAAACCCGGGGAGTTTGTTTCCCATGACCAGACCCTGCACCTTAGCAGAGAGGCTGCGGTGAATTTGAACCTGGATGTGCGGTCTCAGGGAGTTTGTTCCCCACAACCAGACCCTATGCCCATACAGGAAGGCAGCGCTGAATTTGAGCCTGGGTACATGGACACAGGGAGTTTGTTTTCCACAGTGCACACGTGTGACCAGATCCCACACCCACACTAAGGGGCAGAACCACCTGACTTTGATTCAGGGCAAGCACACACAGAAGGCTGTTTACCGCAGGGCAGAAGTGGACCTCCTGCTAACAGTGCGACTGAGCAACCTGGTCTCCTGGGCAGATCAAGGACCCTGAATCTCCACACAAGAGGCAGCATTGACCACCAGTGACTAGACTCCGTTCCTCATTACGTGTGCCTGAGATCCCTGATTCCCAGTACATTCACACTAAGAGCCAGTGACTCCAATTCTTGGTGCATGTGCACCCAGGGACCTGATTCTCAGTGTGAAGTAGCACCAAGAAACAGAGACTCTGATACTCGATTCTCGGCATGGACACAGGGAGCCTCTGACTCCTGACACGCAATAGGGGACTTTGACTTTTGGCACACACCAGTGGGTTCTCTGTTTCAACGTGGTGCAGGTAGGGTCCCTGATTCTAGGTGCACACACGAGGCCACACTAAGCACCTGTGACTCTGACCCAGGGCGAGCGTGGCTCCCACCAACCCACAGCAATCGCACGTCTTGGTATCAGAGCTCTTCAGTGACACTTGGGGGGGGTGCAAAACTCCCACTGAACGTGGTCCAGGCTCCCGCAACTCAACATCTGAACCTTCTGTGTAGTCAGAATGGGGAGACAATGAAGCAATCCCCAGAGGAAAGAAAAGGAGGAATCGCCAAGTAAGGAAATAAGTGAAATGGAAGCATGCAACATGACAGAAAAAAAAATTTAGAGTAATGATCATACAGTTCATACACCGGACGGACAAGAAAATCAACAACCTATGCAAAAATCAGGAAGAAATGAAAAATGATATAGCTACAATCAAAAACACCATGGAAGGCTTCAACAGTAGACTAGAAGAAGCAGAGGACCAAATCAGCGAGTTAGAAGATCAGGTACAGAAACAAGCCCAATCTGAACAGCAACTAGAGAAAAAAATTAAAAAGCAGGAGGAGAGCCTAAGGGAGCTTTGGGACAATGCAAAACGAAATAACATACATATAATAGGGCTGCCAGAAGGACAAGAAGAGCAACAAGGATTAGAAAATGTATTTGAAGAAATAATGACAGAAAACTTCCCTGATATGGGGAAGAAAAAAGTTACTCAAGTACAAAGAGTCCCAAGCAAGATGAATCCCAAAAGACCCACACCAAGACACACCATAATTACAATGGCAAATGTTATTGACATAGAGAGAATCTTAAAGGCTGCAAGAGAGAGACAGAGAGTTACCTACAAAGGATCCCCCATCAGATTATCAAATGATTTCTCAACAGAAACACATCAAGCTAGGAGGGAATGGAAGGAGATATACAAAGTGATGCAAAGCAAGGGACTCAATCCAAGAATACTCTATCCAGCAAGACTATCAATCAGAATTGAAGGGGAAATCAGGAGCTTCACAGACAAAAAAAGGCTAAGGGAGTTTATCATTACCAAACCAGCAATGCAAGAAATGCTAAAGGGAATGCTGTATAAAAAAAAAAAAAAAAAAAAAAAAAGGTAAGAAGGAGCACAGCCTCAAAAAATAAAAATGGCTACAAACAAGTACCTTTCAAGAATGACTTTAAACATAAATGGACTAAATGCTCCAATCAAAAGACATCAAGTGGCTGAATGGATAAAAAAACATGACCCATATATATGCTGTCTACAAGAGACCCATTCAGAACAAGGGACTCACAAAGACTGAAAGTGGAGGGATGGAAAAATATCTTTCGGGCAAATGGAAATGAAAAAAAAAAAGCTGGTGTAGCAATACTTATATCTGACAAAATAGACCTCAAAGTGAAGGCCATAACAAGAGATAAGGAAGGCCACTTCATAATACTAAAGGGATCAATACAACAACAGGATATAACCCTGATAAACATATATGCACCCAATGCAGGAGCACCCAAATACATAACAAAACTCCTGGAAGATATCAAGAGAGAGATAGACAACAATACAATCATAGTAGGGGACTTTAATATACCACTGACATCACTGGATAAATCCTCTAGAAAAAAATCAGCAAAGAAACAACAATCATAAATGACTCACTAGATCAGATTGATTTAATTGACATCTTCGGAACATTTTACCCCAAAACTGTGAAATATACATTCTTCTCAATTGCATATGGAACATTTTCAAAAATAGACCACATACTGGGTCACAAGCAAAGTCTCCCCAAATTCAAGAAGATTGAAATCATACCAACCATCTTCTCAGACTACAATGGCGTAATATTAGAAATAAACTACAATAAAAACAATGAAAAACACTCAAACACTTGGAAGCTGAATAGCATGTTATTAAATATTGATTGGGTTACCAATGAGATCAAAGAAGAAATTAAAAACATTCTGGAAACTAATGACAATAAAAACACAACAATCCAAAACCTATGGGACACAATGAAAGCAGTCCTGAGAGGGAAGTTTATAGTTCTACAGGCCTACCTAAAAAAAAAAAAAAAAAAGAAAAAGAAAAAGAAAAAATGGTAGTAAATCATCTAATGCTACAACTCAAAGAATTAGAAAGAGAGCAACAAGAAAAGGCCAGAGTGAGCAGAAGTAAGGAGATAATAAAGATTAGGGCAGAAATAAATGACATAGAGACCAAAAAAACAATACAAAATATCAATGAAACCAAGAGCTGATTCTTTGAAAGGATAAACAAGATTGAAGAACCTCTATCCAGGCTCACCAAGAAGCAAAGAGAGAGGACACAAATAAACAAAATCAGAAATGATAGAGGCAAAATAACAACAGACCCCACCGAAATACAAAGGATTGTTAAAAAGTACTATGAACAACTCTATTCCAACAAACTGGACAACCTGGAGGAAATGGACATATTCCTAGAAAAATACAACCTTCCAAAACTCAATCAGGAAGATTCTAAAAATCTCAATAGGCCAATAACTATGGAAGAAATTGAAGCAGTCATCAAAAAGCTTCCAGCAAACAAAAGCCCAGGCCCAGACGGCTTCACAGAAGAGTTATACCAAACATTCAAGGAAGAACTAAAACCTATCCTCCTCAGACTATTCCAAAAAATTTAAGAGGAAGGAACACTTCCAAACTCATTCTATGAAGCTAGCATCACCCTAATACCAAAACCAGATAAAGACAACACAATGAAAGAGAATTAAAGGCCAATATCCCTCATGAACATAGACGCCAAAATCCTCAACAAAATCCTAGCAAATTGGATCCAGCAGTACATCAGAAAGATCATACACCATGACCAAGCAGGATTTATACCAGGGATGCAAGGATGGTAGAATATCCTCAAATCAATAAATGTGATACATCACATAAACAAATTGAGGGGAAAAACTCACATAGTCATATCAATTGATGCAGAAAAAGCATTTGACAAAATCCAACACCCTTTCTTGATAAAAACTCTCAGCAAGGTGGGAATAGAAGGATCATACCTCAACATCATAAAAGCCATATATGATAAACCCACAGCCAGCATCACACTCAATGGACAAAAACTAAAGCCATTTCCCCTAAGTACAGGAACAAGACAAGGATGCCCTCTTTCACCACTCCTGTTTGACATAGTACTGGAAGTACTAGCCATTGCTATCAGACAAGAAGAAGGAATAAAAGGCATCCAAATTGGAAAAGAAGAAGTAAAACTGTCCTTATTCGCAGACGACATGATACTGTACATAGAAAACCCTAAAGACTCCATCAAAAAATTATTAGACTTAATAAATGAATTCGGCAAGGTAGCAGGATACAAAATTAACGCCAAGAAATCTATGGCATTTCTATACACCAGTAGTGAACTTACAAAAAGAGACTAAAAAAGCAATCTCATTTATCATCGTACCAAAAAAATTAAGATACCTAGGAATAAACTTAAATAAAGAGGTAAAAGACCTATATGCAAAAAAACTACAGGACACTGAAAAAAGAGATAGAGGAAGATATAAACAGATGGAAGAACATACCGTGTTCATGGATTGGTAGAATCACCATAATCAAAATGTCTATTTTACCCAAAGCAATCTATAGATTCAATGCAATCCCCATTAAAATACCAACAGCATATTTCACAGACCTACAAAGAACTCTCCAAAAATTCATCTGGAATAAAAAAAAGACCCTGAATAGCTGCAGCAATCCTGAGAAAGAAGAACAAAGTAGGTGGGATCTCAATACCAGATATCAAGCTGTATTACAAAGCCACTGTTCTAAAAACAGCCTGGTACTGGCACAAGAACGGACATATAGATCAATGCAATAGAATAGAGAACCCAGAAATCGACCCAAACCACTATGCCCAATTAATATTTGACAAAGGAGGCATGAACATAAAATGGAGTCAAGACAGTCTCTTCAATAAATGGTGTTGGGAAAATTGGACAGATACATGCAAAAAAATGAAACTAGACTACCAACTTACGCCATACACAAAAATAAACTCAAAATGGATACAGGACTTAAACATAAGAAGGGAAACCATAAAAATACTAGAGAAATCCACAGGCAGCAAAATCTCAGACATATGCCGAAGGAACTTCTTCACTAATAATGCTCCTAGGGCAATGGAAAATAAAGAGAAAATCAACAAATGGGACTACATCAAAATAAAAAGCTTTTACACAGCAAACCATCAACAAAACAACAAGAAAGACCACTACATGGGAGAACATATTTGCCAATATTATCACTGATAAGGGTTTAATCTCCAACATTTACAGGGAACTCATACAACTCAACAAAAGGAAGATAAACAATCCAATCAAGAAATGGGCAACGGACCTAAATAGAAACTTTTTGAAAGAAGACAGAAGGAAGGCCAAGAGACACATGAAAACATGCTAAAAGTCACTAATTATCCGAGAGATGCAAACCAAAACGACAATGCGGTACCATCTCACACCTGTCAGAATGGCTATCATCAACAAATCAATCAATGACAAATGTTGGCAGGGATGCGGAGAAAAAGGAACCCTTGTGCACTGCTGGTGGGAATGCAGATTGGTGCAGCCACTGTGGAGAACAGTATGGAGTTTCCTCAAAAAACTAAAAATGGAATTCGCGTTTGACCCAGTAATACCACTTCTAGGAATATATACCAAGAAGCTAGAAACATCAGTCAGAAAGGATATATGCACCCCTATGTTCATAGCAGCACAATTTACCATAGCTAAAATTTGGAAACAGGAGAGGATCCAAGATGGTGGCATAAGTAAATACCTAAACTGCTGCCTCGCACAATAATTTCAAAACTGCAACTAAAAGACAAAACGTCTATCACCCAGAACCACGGGAAAGCTGGCTGAGTCAAAGTTCTACAACTAGAAGGAAAGAGAAAAGAGCATTGAGACATGCACAAGTGCTGAAAAGCTGAGGTACAGAGGCGCGCGAATCGGGCTGGTGGCGGGCCACTGGGTGCGCTGCTTTTTTCAACCCGAAGGGAGACAAGCTCCTGATTACTCTGAACTCCAGTTTCTGGAGAGACACTGGGGACCCAAACTCCTACAGGGAGAAGCTGGACTGTCTGCCATCGGGTTGGAAAGTGAGGGTGGTTGCTTGCAGGGCTGCGCACAGGAATAATTGTTTACTGCGCTGGGGCGTGGGGCACGGGGACGCGGTCAGAGATGCAGAGCTGGCTAACTGGCAGCTATCACTGTTTGCCATGCCCTAGCCTAGTGACACCCTGAGACCCTGCCCTGCACAATCTAGAAACCCACCCAAGCTCCAAGCAGCGGCTTTAGCATATGAATGGCCTGCCCTATCACAGCTTAACCTAGCAAACTTGCAGCCCGGGTCAGACAGCTCCAAAACCTCCAAACCCCAAGCAAAGAGGAGAAAACTGTAGTTCTCGCTGTAGCTCCTGCTGGGTGGCCTCAGACTGTAGCTGACCTGCACCCCATTGGAGATCCAGAAGCCAGTGTACCTAGTGGTCAGTGTGAGACACCAGATTTTAACTACTCACATCCATAAGTGATACATTCAAGAGGCAGACTCAGTGAGCACCAAAGCCCCACTGAAACAAATCCTGCACCATAAGCGTGTCTCCAGCGCAGCCGTTCTTCCGTTATAGATACAGTGGGTCCTCACAGCCAATTGGCCTGGAGGTCAATTCCTCCCAGTGTACCAACAGCAATCAAGGCTTAACTATACCAAGACTTTGCACTCAGCCCACAAAGGGGTGTACCAAGAGCGTCCACCTCAGGTGATTGGGGAGGCTGAGCTACTGGCCCCTATAGTCACCTACCACACAAAGCCACTCCATCAACACAGGGAAGCAGCAAAATGCGGAGACAAAGAAACATGTCACGAATGAAAGAAATGGAGGAAAGCAAACTACTGGACATAGAGTTAGTTCAGAACCACATTTATAAGGTTACTCAAGAATCTTCTAAAAACCGACGAGAAACTTAGTGAGACCTTTAAGGATCTTAATAAGAATGCCAAAAAAATGGAAAAGGACCAGTCAGAAATTAAGCATACACTGTCTGAAATAAAGAATATACAGAAATTCAACTGTAGATCAAAGGATCCCAAGAATCAAACCAAAGATCTGAAATATGAGGAAACAAAAAATACCCAACCAGAAAAACAAAAAGAAAAAAGAATCCAAAAATATGAAGATAGTGTAAGGAGCCTCTGGGACAACCTTAAGCATACCAACATCCGAATTATTGGGGTGCCAGAAGAAGAGAGAGAACAAAATATTGAAAACCTATTAGAAGAAATAATGACAGAAAACTTCCCCTACCTGGTGAAAGAAATAGACTTACAAGTTCAGGAAGTGCACAGAACCCCATACAAGAGGAATCCAAAGAGGACCACACCAAGACACATCATAATTAAAATGCCAAGGGCAAAAGACAAAGAGAGAATCTTGAAAGCAGCAAGAGGAAAACAGTTAGTTACCTACAAGGGAGTACCCATACGACTGTCAGCTGATTTCTCAACAGAAACTATGCAGGCCAGAAGGGAGTGGCAAGAAATATTCAAAGTGATGAATAGCAGGAACCTACAACCAAGATTACTCTACCCATCAAAGCTATCATTCAGAATTGAAGGGCAGATAAAGAGCTTCACAGACAAGAAAAAGCTAAAGGAGTTCATCACCACCAAACCAGTATTATATGAAATGCTGAAGGGTATTCTTTAAGAAGAGGAAGAAGAAGAAAAAGGTAAAGATAAAAATTATGAACAACAAAATGACATCAAATACATACCTACCAACAAGTGAATCTAAAAATCAAGTGAATAAAAAATCTGAAGAACAGAATGGACTGGTGAATATAATAGAATCAGGGACATAGAAAGGGAGTGGACTGACAACTCTCAGGGGGAAGGGGGTGTGAGGGGTGCAGGAAGAAATTGGACAAATCTCACACCTATTGATGAAGTCAGTGACGGTGGGTAAGGGCATAGGGTGGGGTGGGGAATCAGGTGGAGGGGAGCTATGGGGGGAAAAAAAGAGGAACACCTGTAATAATCTGAACAATAAAGATTTATTATAAAAAAAAAGATTTGGAAACAGCCTAAGTGCCCATCAGCAGATGAGTGGATTAGAAAACTATGGTACATCTACACAATGGAATACTACGCTGCGCTAAAAAAGAAGGAATTCCTACCATTTGCAACAACATGGATGGAACTGGAGAACATTATGCTAAGTGAAATAAGCCAGTCAGAGAAAGATAAGTATCACATGATCTCACTCATTTGTGGAATATAATGAACAGCATAAACTGATGAACAAAAACAGTTCCAGAGACAGAGAAACATCGATCAGACCATCAAACCTCAGAGGGAAGGTAGGGGAGGGTGGGGGTAAGGGGAAGAGATCAACCAAAGGACTTGTATGCATGCATATGGGCCTAACCAATGGACACAGACAACAGGGGGGTGAGGGCATGAGTGGGGGGGTGGGGAGGGTAATGGGGGAAGAAGGACACATATGTAACACCTTAATCAATAAAGAAATTTAAAAAAAAATGCATGATCAAGTTAACAAAAAATGATTCCATCTGTAAACTACAAACAAACTTAGCAGATACTTCTCTGGTTTATACATAAGGTGTCTCCAAAAATGTAAACACACTTTAACATCTGATAGCTCAATTTTGAAAATGACATGTAGTTTAATAAACACTTCTTTTATACTTAATGTGGATGTACACATTCTTTGTATATATAGTCTGCTAGGCTTAAGTCAATTCTATTGTCTTTGGATTCCTAACATGATGTAGTATACTGGCTTACCTACATAGGTGACCACTGAATTAAAGAATTAACACACACAGCTAATAGTGTACAATACATGCATTTCTTCATTAGAAGTGTGATTATTCATTAACCACTAATACTTCCTTGCATGGGACAGCTAAATTCTTCTAGCCCCCTGTGGGGGCTCAAGGTCTCAGTGGTGACACTGAGCTCCTTTTATATCACTCTTGAGTTCCACAATTGGCCTTACATAGTAAGACGTTACTTGCTAATAACATATTAATAAACATCTTCTTAAACATCTTCTGAATTCCTATAAGTTCATTTTATATTGTTCTAGGCTTTCTGACTTCGTTGCTATTACCCTTTTATATCCTATTGGGCCTTATGCTATGCGAGGATTCCCATGCACCCTTACTCACTAATTTATGCTCACTAGTTTTGTGTGAGAGTGGAGGTTTTCTATTTAAAAAGAGTTGATGCAAATCCATTCTATTGATTATCTGTGTGACCTAAGACGAACTATACATGTACCTTTAAGCATCAATTTTCTCCTCTGTAAAATGGGAATACTAATAGTATACATTCACCTTTTCATACTCTAACTCAGGGGTGAGCAAAACTTTTTGACTCGAGGGCCACAATGGGTTCTTAAACTGGACCGGAGGGCCGGAACAAAAGCATGGATGGAGTGTTTGTGTGAACTAATATAAATTCAAAGTAAAGGAGCGGAGGGGAGAGCAAGAGAACCCTCCGCTCTTTTGGCTCCGCGGGCCGGATAGAACAGCCCGTGGGCCGTAGTTTGCCCACCGCTGCTCTAACTCATCTTTGTTCACCTTCGCAGTATCATGTGGATTATACCCCCATGATACTAAATTTTCCTGCCTAAAAATTCTTAGTACTGAGGCCTTGGTGTATCCTTATAACTGTCATATTTTTTGTTGTTTTTATTATTTATTTATTAAAGTTTAATTGGTATACAATATTGTTAGGTTCAAATGTACAACATAGTGATTCAACATTTATATACCTTACAATGTGATTGCCACACTAAGTCTAGTAACCATATGTCACCCAGCAAAGTTACCACAATATTATTGACTATATTTCCCTTCATCTTTTCATCTATCCCCCTCCCCTCCCCTTTGGCAACCATCAGTTTGATCTGTTTCTGTGAGTCTCTTTTTGTTTTTGTTTGGTTTTCCTTTTAAAAATTCTGTATAAAAGTTAGATTATATGGTATTGGACTTTCTCTTTCTGACATATCACTTAGCATAATATCCTCTAGGCCCGTTCATGTTGTTGCAAATGGCAAGATTTTACTCTTTATTGCCGAGCAACATTATATAAAGCATCTTCTATATCAATTCATCTGTCAGTGGATATCTAGGTTGCTTTTATATCTTGGCTATGTATGCTACAATAAACATAGGGATGCATATATCTCTTCAAATTAATGTTTTCATCTTCTTGGGATAAATGCTAAGAAGTGTAACTGCTGGGTTGTATGGTTGTTCTGTTTTTAGTTTCTTGAGGAATCTCCATACTGTTTTCCATAAGGGCTGCACCAATTTGCAATCCCACCAACAGTGACTAAGGGTTCCCTTTTCTCTACATCAACAGCAACACTTGTCATTTGTTGACTTTTTGATAATAGCCATTCTGACAGGTGAGAAAATTTCAGTTGAATTAGAAATCCCTTTGTACTGCCACAAAATAAGAACTCCAGTATTATATTTGTCCATGAAAGAAAATGATAGCTACTAAATTTTTAAAATAATATTGTTGCAAAAAAAGTTGAAAAGTTTTATCAGGAAATCTATGACAATTTCTTGTTGATGATGACTATAAAGAATTTTAAGAGATTAAATTTCAAAGCCTTGGTTAGGAATTGCAGGTAGACATTTTATTTTTTTAAAATTATTTTTAATAAATCTTTATTCAGATTATTACAATTGTTTCTCCTTTTTCCCCCCATAGCTCCCCTCCACCTGGTTCCCACCCCACCTTCTGCCCTTACCTCCCCCCCACTGTCCTCATCCATGGGTGTATGATTTTTGTCCAGTCTCTTCCTGAACCCCCCATACCCCTTTCCCCCTGAGAATCATCAGTCCACTCCCTTTCTATGCCCCTGATTCTATTATATTCACCAGATTATTCTGTTCCTCAAGTTTTTAATTCACTTGATTTTTAGGTTCACTTGTTGATAGATATGTATTTGTCATTCATAATTTTTATCTTTACTTTTTTCTTCTTCCTCTTCTTTAAGAATACCTTTCAGCATTTCATATAATACTGGTTTGGTGGTGATGAACTCCTTTAGCTTTTTCTTGTCTGTGAAGCTCTTTATCTGCCCTTCAATTCTGAATGATAGCTTTGCTGGGTAGAGTAATCTTGGTTGTAGGTTCTTGCTATTCATCACTTTGAAAATTTCTTACCACTCCCTTCTGGCCTGCATAGTTTCTGTTGAGAAATCAGCTGACAATCGTATAGGTACTCCCTTGTAGGTAATTAACTGTTTTTCTCTTGCTTCTTTTAATATTCTCTCTTTGTCTTTTGCTCTTGGCATTTTAATTATGATGTGTCTTGGTGTGGTCTTCTTTGGATTCCTTTTGTTTGGGGTTCTGTGCGCTTCCTGGACTTGTAAGTCTATTTCTTTCACCAGGTAGGGGAAGTTTTCAGTCATTATTTCTTCCAATAGGTTTTCAGTATCTTGCTCTCTCTCTTCTGGCACCCCCATAATTCTGATGTTGGTACGCTTGAAATTGTCCCAGAGTCTTCTTACACTATCTTCAACTTTTTGGATTTTTTTTTCTTTTTGCTTTTTCGGTTGAGTGTTTTTTTCTTCTTTGTATTTCAATTCTTTGACTTGATTCTTGTGTTCCTCTAGTCTGTTTTTGGGTCTCTGTATAATATTTTTTATTTCAGTCAGTGTATGTTTAATTTCTAGTTGGTCCTTTTTCATATCTTCGAGGGTCTCGTTATATTTATCGGCCTTTTCTAGGATAATCTTGAAAAGCCTTATAACCATGGTTTTGAATTCTATATCCAGTCGTTCGTTTTCCTCCATTTCTTTCGTTTGTGATCTGTTTCTTTGACGCCACATTTTCACTGCTTCCCTGAGTTGGTAGGGTAGATTTGTGTGCTAGGTTTCCTATATGGCCCAGTGGGTCGGCCTCCCCAGTTAACCTGAGGTGGACACTCTTGGTGCACCCCTTTGTGGACTGTGTGTACAGCCTTGTTGTAGTTAAGTCTTGATTGTTGTTGGTATCACTGGGAGGAATTGACCTCCAGGCCAGTTGGCTGTAAGGATCAGCTGTGTCTACACTGGGAGAAGTTCGGTGCTGGAGACAGCCTTATAGGATTAGACTTGCCAAATTGCAATAGCCTCTGTGCTCAGCTTGGATGGGGTGGAGTCTCAGGGCGGAGCAGACAGTCTTGGCTTCCAGTCAGCCTTGCCCTTGCACGCGTGCGCGCCTACAGACCTCTGCCTTCCCCGGCTCCTGAGTCCCCGCCCAAGAGTCCAGATTCCCCCCACAAGAGCATGGGTCCCCAGGGGCTCGCCTGGAACTAGGGTTCAGTGCAGTCAGAACTTGGGCTCAGTGCAGTCAGGAGCTTCTGACTCTCTTCCACTAGGGAAAGCCTGTGGCAACCTCCGCAGCCTTTGTGCGCACTGCATGCGCGCGCCTCCAGACCTCTGCCTTCCCCGGCTCCCGAGTCTCTGCCCGAGAGTCCAGATTCCCCCCCACCACCACCACCGTAAGAGCGCGGGTCCCCAGGGGCTCGCCTGGAACTGGGGTTCAGTGCAGTCAGAACTTGGGCTCAGTACAGTCAGGAGCTTCAGACTCCCTTCTGCTAGGGAAAGCCTGTGGCAACCTCCACAGCCTTTGTGCACACTGGCGCGCGCGCCTCCAGAACCCTGCCTGCCGGGGCTCCCCCGGGTCTCCCCCGGGTCTCCGAGTCTCCAGGTGCCTTTCTCTCTACCTGACAGTTCAGACTCCCCCTGTATGAGCCTGGGTCCACGGGGTTTCGCCCGGGAATGGGGTTCAGTGCAGTCAGAACTGGGGTTCAATGCGGTCAGGGGTTTCCTTCCCCCTTCCACCAGAGAAAGTCAGCCAGGCTCTCAGCCACCCTTCCTCTCTGCGCACACAAAGACCCTTTGCCGTACCTCCAATTCTCTGTGAGCTTTTCTCTTTCCTTCTAGTTGTAGAATTTTCACTCAGCCAGCTTTCCTGTGGTTCTGGATGGTGTCCGTTCTGTCTTTTAGTTGTAGTTTTGAAATTGTTGTGCGAGGCAGCAGTTTAGGTGCTTACCTATGCCGCCATCTTGGTTTCTCTGCATGTAGCCATTTTAAACAAAATGAGAATCTTATTAAACAATTTGAAAATAGATTTTAAGAAATTTTCTATTTAATATCTTAATCTAATATTAATTAAAATTTAACAACCCTCATATTCATCAACAGAAGTGTGGATATAAAAATTGAGGCAAATAATAGACTACTACACAATAATAAAAATAAACAGAACTCAGCTATACACAACACAGGTTAATCTGAAAAACCATAATGTTGAGCAAAAAAAGGCAAATCACAGAAGCATACATGTAGATATGATTCAGTTCATACAGGATCATATAAACTGAATCATAAAAGCTCATGAAATTCAGTGACTTATTTAAAAATACATATGTGGAATTTAATGAGCAAACTGAATTACCAAGCAAAGTAGAGACTAACCCACAGACAGAGAGCAGGCAGACAGCTCTGTTGGGGTGGGGTGTGTTGGGGTGGGGATTGTTGGGGTGAGGAGTGTTGATGGCAGGGGAGGGATTGAGCAAAAAGGAAAAAAAATAGAACTCATGGACATGAAAAACAGTGTTGTGCTTGCTGGGGGAGGGAGGTATTGGTGGAAGGGAGAATAAATGCTGATGGAAAAAATTAAATTTTAAAAGAATACATAAATATGTGATATAACCATAAAGGAAAGCAAGGAAATTAATACCACAATATTCAAGATGGTGGTTACCTCTGAAAGGCAAGAGGTGGTGGTAAATTCATGATAGTGACATGAAAAAAAAACAACAACTGGTAACAGGGTGGAAACATATGCTTTCAAACCTAATTTAAAATCAAACTCTCTCATAGCTTAGTTTCTATTCAGTTCAACTTAATTCCTTTCAGGACCTGGGCCAGCAATCACACTAATTTGCATGACCACCACTGTTTAAACAGGCCCCTTAGTTCTCAATGAATGACTTTCTATATACTATTGGACTTTTGATGCAGAAATCAAGTGCCCTCATTCTGGTAGGCCGGGGCAGGGGTGCAGAGTATTGACTGTAGCTACAAAGTACCAAACTAAAAGAGAAAGGAATTAAAAGCAACCCTTCCCTGCCTTCCCTCTAGGGTAGGAGCAGGGGATAAGAGATCAACCAAAGGACTGTATGCATGCATATAAGCATAACCAATGGACACAGACAGCAGGGGGTTGAAGGCATGTACTGGGGGGTGGGAGCAGGCAGGGAGAGGTCAATGGGGGGGTGAAGCAATTAAATTTAAAAATAAAAGTATTAAATATATATATATATATGTGTGTGTGTGTGTGTGTGTGTGTGTGTGTCTGTGTGTGTGTGTGTATATATATATATATATATATATATATATATATATATATATATATATTAAAAAGCAACCCTCCAAAAAAGGAAAGCAAAACTAGTGAAATGAAGTATGTGGTATTCCCTACAGAAAGTAGGAGTATGTGCAGATAACTTTTTGATTGAGCTGTTCTATCTAGGCAGCTATATTTTTGTCTATGGTTGGGCCAATGTTTCCAGCCTGATACCATTGTCCTAAAAGTCAGTAATCACTGATTTATACCGCCTGGGAGGGAGTCTCAAACAGAAAGGGTAGCTGTGCTTGAGCAGTTTACCATCTAAGAGGAAAAACATATGAGACAACCCTAAGGCAGTGTGAGAGCCTTCCAGCCAGTCACAGCCTTGGCGACTTAAAACATTACGTATTTTAAAACCATTGCCATCCATGTCTTAAGCAATTTCATCCCCGTGGATCAAGAGCTATAAAACCATTGTTTATTTAACACAGTTAAAGCTCACAGAGGAGGAAACTAGAATGTATATGCTTGCACAAGTCTGGATCTGTGTTTATGAGTCATAAATATAACTACAATAAAGAAATGCTACCCATCTCTCTGCTGTGTCAGTGAGCCAAGGGGTAGGGGTGGAGCAGGCATCTTTTTCTCTTAGCCTAATTGCGTTCCTTCCCTGGCAGTATAGTCTGGCAAAGAACAAGGCTCTGGGATACATACTACGTTCCTAGGTTCCAGGTCTGCCTTTATAACTTAACAGCCCTGTAACCTTAGTACATTACTTGACCTTTAAACATCAGGCTTCTCATCTGTAAAATGAAGATATTCATAATAAAGTTTAAATCCTATGAAATTGCTGATATCAACCATTTTTTTACTTGTACAAATGGCAGTGTCACATGGTTTTACCTACTAATATCCTGCCCCTTAGGGCTCTTGTGGGGATCATATGAGATTACAACATTATTTGAGTTTTCTCTCATCAAGATTTCTCTTATTCATTCTATAGGTTATATGGACACATGTGGAGAATTGGAATCCATATCTACAGAGAGCATTATACCTGAGTAAGTAGAGTATGCCAAATATTTTGCCTTCTCTAAAGTTTCTGGTTGGATTTCATTTAAGCACCACTGAGAGAGGCTCTCCTTGTTGAGATTCAAGAAATTTAGTGAAGAGTTGCTTATCAACTACTATGAAGTGCAGACATTCAGACCTCATGCTGTCAGAGCAAAACAAATATTATGTTTCCCCCGTAAAGCTGAATTCAGTTATTAAGTGAACAATTTTCAAATTGTGGACTCTGAAGTCCCAGATCTCTATAAGGAAGCACTGGGGAGTCCGTAAAAAGCAAACACTATAGTTGTATAAAATATTTAAATTTGAGCAGCCTCTGTTTTCTCCAACCCTAACTGGACTCCACAATAAGAAGTGGAATCAGAAACCAAAAAAGGCAAGAAACAAAACACAAAAACAAAATCTAAGGCAGAAGGATACCACACTTAGGAGTACTTAATGGATTGGGCCTGGACTTCATAGGATCCTGTCTGAGCAGTAAATGGTAATAATTGGGGAAGAAAGTAAAGATAATGAAAGGTTTGGGTATATTTAGTGTTGACTACTTCTCAAATGTTATATGTTTTGCTATATAGTCTTTCAAATTATAAGGCTACTTTCAATGCTTTTCCTCTAGATTTAGAAAAGTGTTTCTGCTACTTCCATAGTCTATGTCTAAGCCCCAAGAAGATTGGCAATCACCATAAAATATTACTAAAAATATTTTTAATTTGGCAAATGCAATCACATTTTTGCCTTCTGAATGGTTTCTCTGAATTTTAATTCTGAGGACATTTCAGGGAAAATTTAGTTTTCACTTTTCTGATTAACTTGCACTTCATTTTTCATAATATTTTCCAAATGCTACTTTATAGCAAAAAAGAAATGAGCTTTTTAATAATTTAGATTGATGAATGAATAAGCCATATTTTCCACAAAATGAGTGGACTAAAATTAATTAGTGACATGCTTCTGAACTTAAAAGCCTTATAGAATTGATAGTTGGCAAACTGTCTTTATTCATCAGATTATTTACAGATCAACTGTAATATACAAACCTTTGCTATGTTTTGGGTGGGTATAGGAAAATAAACAAAAATATTGCCCCTGCCTTCACAGACCTTATCACCTACTGGGGAAGCCCAGTGACATAAGACTAAAACAAAATGTGATAAATACGAAGGAAAAGGGATTCCAAAATACCATTGTGGGGTGGGGGGTATGAAGTATGAAACTGTCAATCACAAGTGGCAGTATCAAAAACACTTTTCTGAAGAAAATACCAATTTTGGGGAGTCTCAAAGAATGTGTGGAGTTTTAACAATAGAATGGGGGTGAAATACATTGCAGGAAGATATTAACATGACCAAAGACATGAAGGTGTGAGAGTATATTTTGTGTTGGAGGAAGTATAAATAGATTGGTGTGGCAGTATTAAAAGGTATTTGGAAAAAGTGAGATGTGGTAATAAAGAAGTTAAACTGGTAGGTTGGTCCAGATTATAAGAGGCATTGGATGCCCTCCTAAGGAATTAGAACTTTTTCATTTAAGTAATGGAATCATGAAAGAGTGGAGTCACATGATCAGACATGTTTTAAAAAGATATTGGGATAGATTGAGAAATGGAGATAATGCAGTTGGGGAGACCAATTAGACCTCTTTAGCAGAGCCTAAGCAAGAAATAATGAGGGCCTGACCCAGCATAGTGGTAATTGAGATGGGAAGAGGTCAGGGGCAAGAAACATTTCGAGATTGAAATAATCAGGATAAATAGACTCTTTTGATGTGTATTTAAAGGGATGTGAAGGAGGGTGGGGGCAGAAGTCTAAGGTGACTCCTAGGTCTCGCCATGGCCATTATATAAGGTAGAGGCCAGCAGAGATTGGCAGAATTGATGAAAAATGTTACGGCATAGATTTGGAGCATTTGAGCTTTGGGTGCCACATAGATATTCATAGAGGAAGCCCAGTTGACAAGCAGGTCAATGCCTTAAAAAAATTTTTAAAAAGGGCCAAAAATAAAGCCACAGATTTGGGCAGAGCAATATTGAGGCATAGGGGCATGAGAGCTAGGCTAAAGTTTAATGCACCCCTTTCAATTAGTATTCTTTGAATATCTAGTTGTATTAGTTGGCTGGGGCTGCCATAACAAAGTATCACAGTCTGGGTAGCTTAAGCAGTAGAAATTTATTTTCTCACAATTCTAGCAACTAGAAGTCCAAGATCAAGGTGTTGGCAGGCTGTTTTTTTTTCCTCAGGCCCCTCTCTTTGGCTTGTAGATGGCCATCTTTTCCCTGTGTTTTCACATGGTCTTCCCTCTGCTTGTGTCTCTGTCCAAATTTCCTTTTCTTATAAGGACACCAGTAATATTTCATTAGGACCCATCCTAATTACCTCATTTATCCTAATTACTTCTTTAAAGACCTTATCTCCAAATGTATCCCATTCTGAGATACTGGGGGTTAGGATTGCAACATATGAATTTGGAGTGAGACATCATTCAACCATAAAACTGCTCAATATTTATATTTTTTAAAAATATATTTTTATTTATTTCAGAGAGGAATGGAGAGGGGGAGAGAGAGAGAAACATCAATGATGAGAGAGAATCATTGATAGGCTGCCTCCTGCACTCCCCCTACTGGGGATTGAGCCCACAACCTGGGCATGTGCCCTTGACCGGAATCGAACCTGGGACCTTTTAGTCCGTAGGCCGACACTCTATCCACTGAGCCAAACCAGCCAGAGTGCTCAATATTTATTGTGAGGAGAGATGGAGCACTGTGTGGGAAATGGTGGAGAAGGAAAACAAGTAACAAATGAGTAATTCAGCTTATCTTTGAATGGTACACCTTGCTCAGCAAAACAGAGGATAACCAGACTCACCCTCCCTAGGTGGCAGTTTAAAATCATCTCTTGTTAATTGAACATGCAGGATTATTTGAAGGACTTAATAAACTGAATCTGACATGTATATGGATGAATATAAGGTGCATGAGTAGCCTACCATATATTCAGGCATACCACAAGATAACATAAACAATGGACAAATAGACTGGTGGAATAACATATGGAGCCTAGAAACAGACATCTGCATATATAGCAGTTTGATATATAATAAAGGTGATATCACAAATCAGTGGGGAAGTAATGGGTTTTTAGGAAGGTTGATGATGGCAAACTGACTTATTCTATGGAGAAAAAAATCTGTACAATATACAGAGGTAAATTCTAGATGGTTTATAAAACTTGCCTATGAAAGATAATATATAGTTAGTAGAAGAAAATATAGGCTCTTTCTAGCCAGCACAGATTGATGGGCATCACTCGAGACAACTGTGAGTTAGACCTTGTGAGTGCACTGTGATTGCATCTGGGACTCTGATTGAAATAGTTGTTGGTACCAGGTATAGGGAATGACACATAGACCCTCAAAATGGGATTCTGGGGTTGGGTTGCTTCTGTTTGAAGTGTGCGCAGAGTGCCAAGAGGCTAGCAGATTCTGGTGTTCCATGGCTAACAGTGGCATTGTGTTCACTCAGATGATCACCAGTGGTGGCACTGAGTGAAGGTAGAAGTCAAGGCACTGACAGATAAAGACTGTGATGCTTAGTTGCAGTGGTGACGATGGTGATTACTAAGATGAGGTGGAATGGCTACTTATGATTGCTCTGGAAAATGCATGCGAAGAAAATGATAAGTGTCAAACCTTGAATTTCCAACCCAAGGTATTGATGGAGAACCAGAAAACCTCTATGGTGCCTTTAGATTTCCTTATCTCATGTAGCCATGGGGCAGATATGGCTGAGAATCAGGCCAAAGCTTGATCGTAGCAGTTGGAATTGCTATTTCCTTTGAATATACTAGACCACCAGGTCTCTATTGCTAAGATAGGCGACTGGTTGGGAAAGTGTAGGGCTCTGGTGAATGGGGTGGGATTTTTGGACAAACATAAGCAAGGTGATGGCTTTAAATCCCCAGATACCTCTGAATCATTCTTGTAGGGACTTTGATTGCATTGGTATCCCACAAAACATTACCCCAGTCCATTACCTGGTGACATTACACTACCTGGATCTGATGAGTGGGAAAAAGGAAGCACCTCAGATATCTTCATAAGTCATTTGTCAGGACAGAGAAATAAACCTATGAAAGTGCAGAGGTCTGCCCCATGGGGAAGTATTCAAGAGCATATTGAGATATTCCCTTTAAAGAAGTGACCTACTGATGCACCTTGAGCCTCTCCCCATGAAGGGAAATGTACAACACCAGGTGGACCTTCCCGGATTTTAAAGACAGCTTATATTTGAGTGTGCTACTCTGAAATTTCACTAATGACTGGAACATACAAAAAAGAAATGTAAAAGTGCTTAAACATTAAAAAGGTCATGGTGGACAGACTATGTGTTTAATCCATTTGCAGTCTCCACTGATAATAATCACCAGAATAGTTCTACATTCTCTTTATTTGATCAGTTATTATACATTTTGTGTAACTTTGTATGGGTGGGGAGAAAAAGAGAGAGAGAGAATGAGAGAATGTATTTGAAGTAAGTAATTCAAAATACTAAAACTTTCAGGAAATTTATCTCCCTGAATTGGGCTTCCCCTTAAGTGCTTTAAGACCTTACTATTTGAAGTGGGGTCCTTGAATCGCAGGAATCAGCAATCACCTGGGAGCTTTAAATGGAGAACCGCAGGCCCACCTAACCCTACTGAATGAGAAACTGCACTTAACAAAACCTGCAGGTGATTTTTATACCAAGTTTATCATCTCTGCAATTTGTCTCCAAGGAGTCTAGCTCTAGACAAAACTCTGCTTTTTTCTCTGTGTCCAAACACATATATTGGACTGGAAGGGCACCAAAGTACAATTTGCAGATCCAGTGCCTCTGGGGTCTTCACATAGTTGTTTTGTCTAAAGCTCTCTTTCCACAACCCCTCTCTGCCCTTCCACTGGCTAACTCCTACTTGAGCCTCTGGTCCAGGTCTTAAATCTTCTGAGGATCATCTCCTGACCTCCCTGCCTCACTGCACACCACCACCCTCAGCACTCAGTTGGTGGCCCCTCCTCGAAGTCCCCAGTTCATGCTGTACTTCTGTTCTAGAATGGAACATAATGAAATGAAATTTCCCAAAAGCTCTGGGAGGGTAGGATGTCAGTTTCTGTGTAACTACAGCACATACCTAGAGCCTGTCGCTTTCCAGTTAAACTCCATACTTACTTGCACTTTAAGTGAAGGAATAAACAAATAAAGAAAAAATGTGCCCAAGACCATACAGCTGGAGTTGAAACCAAGCTTTGACTGAGTCTCAAAACCACATGGGCTGTATCCCAGGGTGCCTCTAGGTCACCTACTAACTAACCCAGAGTGAAAAGATTGCAAAGCAGAGGTTGTGACATAATTCTCACGTTTATTTTGTGTAGAAAGTACATGGTTTTTTTACACATATAATCATGTAAGCATCACCAGGCAGAGTTCCAGTACCTTCGAGTGAAGAGCAGGGAGAGATACATTAGAAAGAAAAGTTATCCTCGAATAAAATAGTTGTAATGAAATGGTTATCGGACACCATAGATGCCTTGAAAGAAAATTCAAATAAATATCATTGTCTTCTTTAGTTGTAAAAAAAAACTACCCTAATTTCTATTTTCTTTAATTACCTAAAATAAATTCTTAGACTTGTTTTCAGTGACAGTTCACACTTGACCCCTTTTGGTGCAGGTAAATATTACTTTTATTTTATGTTTGAACTTGCTAATTGTGGTAGCCCAAAGGCTGATGGATGTAATAATTGTTCCTCTCTCACCAGGCACATCTTCCTTTTCTTTCTTTTTCTCTTTTCTTTTATTTTAAGTATAAATGAAACTCTAGCCCAGTCAGTTCTTCTTGGTCTAATTGCCAGACTTTCCAGTAATCACATCTGAGTTTTTTTCGACATGTGGGCAATTTTCATTATTTCAATCCAGCAGTGACCTTTGGAATTCCGGAATCATTTTCCCTCCCCTTCCTGGTGCCCCCACGAGGCTCAGAAGCACAAACATCTGAGAGACCTCTGGGCATCTTCACATCTGTTGGCATAGAAGATGAAGGCCACTGTGTGTTAGATTTTCAACAACAGGTGTTGAGCTTGAGGAAGAGTTTGTTTGGTTTTGACGGATGGGCAGAAGCAGTACTTAATTCTTCGTTTCCAGGCTCTTTGGAAACACTTAGAACATGAAGTTAATCTTTTATACAAAGCTCACATTGAGAAACCACAGCAAGCAATTGCTGAGTAAAAATCAGACGGAGTTTTTTGTTACAAAGTCCTGCATTTTATATCAATTTTCTATTTGGAGCAGCTCAGTCTTTCAGTCTGGGGTTATGCCACCTTGATGCATCTTGAATTCATGGCATGTTATTTATTCAAGGGGTATCTTACTTGTTCTTATGCCCAGTTTTCAATAGTGTAGTTAGTACACAGAGTTGAAATTCTTTCCAAGGCTAATTAGCTCAGTAGAAGTTATTTACTAGGAATAACACAAGAGTGTGAAATACCATCCATATTATCTGCCTTACAAAAGTCTCTGGAATCATTGCTTTTCTTTGCTCACTGGTAGTAAAGACTCTAAATTACAAAAACAATAGAAGCACTGTGTTTAACCCAAAATATCACTGAAATCCCATTTTAGGAAAATCTGTTTCTTTCAGATTTTCTCAGAGAAGTACAAAGTGTTGCTTGGTGTGCAGTTATCTGCCGGTATAAATGGAATAAATGGATGATTGCTTAAATACAGCTTCTTTTTAGAAGAGATTTTACAAAAGCATCAAGCTGTGCTTGCCTTACAGGTGAGCCTCTTGCAAGTAAATAATTTGCCTTAAAGGGTTGTTAGAAACTTTTCTTATCTCCTAACTGGGCGATAATTGCTATATTTCTAATCTGCTTTTTAAAGATCAGTTGGGGTTTGATCACCCCCAACTCAGTATCTCAAAAGTCAGGAATTATTTAATGGGTATAGAAAGGTAGGTGAGAGTATCCAAGATAAATGGTCATCTTCATCTAAACACCAAGCAATATGACCACAACCACAACCTGCCTCTGAGGCCTCATAGTAAATATATCTTAAATATACTATAGATTTGCAATTTTGGAGTGGTGTTCATCTCAGAAGATCACATTCAGAAGGCTTTAGTTTGTCAGCCTTAATGATATTGGAGAGGTGGCTTCTGACTCAAATATTCTGTAATGCTTTAAAATCGGTGAGCTGGCCCTTCCCAGGCACAACCAGGTAGGAATGTGGGTGGCTTAGAAGAAATCCATCCTGACTAGAGAAAAAAACTTTCAAAGCAGCTGTCTGGGTGATAGGTCTATGGGCTCATCTTCCCAGGACAAAGGCCATGCCATAGGCATGTAGGCAGGCCAGCTCAGGTGCCATAATTGCATCTTTCTGTTGACATCCAGATATAATCATGTCCTTGAAAATTGTTTCCCAAATATTTTTCTTAGATTTGCTTCACCGCTGTTCTGTGAGGCAAGTCTGGATTGCTCCCCTTTGGTTCACAGAAAGGGACAGTGACACCAGGAGGCATTACCAGACTGGCCTCAGATAGCCCCGCCCCTCTGTCATTTCAATGCTGGCATCAGTTTTCTACTCTTTTCTCACCTAATTGAATAAAATGACTTTCATCTTTTTGTTATTCCCACTCCTGCTGGAACTTTGTCATAAAAGTGAATCTGTTTCAACATTCTAGCAGGCCTGAGGCTGAAGAAATAACAGAGACCTACTAATTGTGTGAGGAACTACTGGAATTCCATGGAATGGAGTTATCATTAACAAATAATATATCCTGCCTGACGGATTCAATAAAGTATTTAATTTTTTGCCATAATTCATCCTCTATAGTCTACTAGCAAAGAATACATTTATTTTTACTCAAAATATCACATCATCAATTTAGCAAAGGTAACCATTTCAGAGTAAAATACACTGTGGCAGTATTTCCCAAAGATGGCCATCTTAATGGGTTTTCAAGATCTTCTAAATCTTGCCACAACAAATTAAGAAGCAAAGTCTAATTATCCTCTTTCCTTGTAACCAGTAAAATGGGGTAGAAGTCTGTGTGACTACAGAGCCTAGATCAGGAAAAAAAAAAAAGTTTTATCTTCCACCTTGCTTGATGGAGCACACATACCAAATCCTGAGCCACCATGCAAACAGATTTTCCTGAGGCCACCATACTGTGAGGAAGCCCAAACTAGCCCCCCAGAGACTACACAGAGCTCTGACACTATATGAAGATGGAGAGATGGAGAGATAGAAAGATAGGGAAAGATGCCTGGCTAGCCCCCTCTGCTCCAGACCACTGTTTTCACACCAGCTACTAATTCTCTATAACCTTGTAAAAGACCCCAAACCACATCCTCCTAATTAAGCCCATCCCAAATTTGTGACCCACAGAAACTGTAATATAATAATATGATTATTGCTATTTTGACCACCAAACTACTGGGGTGATTTGTCATGCAGCAATAATAACCAAAGCAGACACATTTCTTTATATCAAAAGAAACAGCCTATGAATGTATTTCTCAGAAGCTTTA
This sequence comes from Plecotus auritus, assembly GCF_963455305.1. Classification (NCBI taxonomy): domain Eukaryota; kingdom Metazoa; phylum Chordata; class Mammalia; order Chiroptera; family Vespertilionidae; genus Plecotus; species Plecotus auritus. The sequence goes on from NC_137775.1 coordinate 166,991,062, forward strand.
TAAATGCTAGCAAGATAGGAATTGAAAGGATGATGGACTGGCCACCATAATACTCACTTCCTTTTGCTCCTTTAACTTGGATTCATTTCATAGACAAATCGGGATGTAATATGGCTTAATAACCCACACACACATACCTTAGGGCATCAGATTTTGCCAGTTTATACTCACCTGATAGCATCATCTTTAAGGTAGGCAATGCCATTCTGGATCTAGATCTAATTTAAATTATACTATGTACATTCCCTCCATCTCTAGAAATTCTGCCACTTCCTGGATGCATGAACAAAATAGCATCACATCCTCTCCTTATTAGTTAGTAACAAGCTTTGCAAAATATGTTTTTCTTATTGCCCTTGTCTTATTTATTTATAAATGTACTAGAGGCCCAATGCACAAAATTTGTGCAAGGGTAGGCCTTCCTTCCCCCAGCTGCCGCCTTCACAGCACTGGCTTCGCAGCCTCACCCCCCACCTGCACCCGCCTTGGCTCACATTCACTGCCACGCACCTCCAGTTTCTCGGTTCCCTGGGCCTCCCTCTTTGGGGCAATCGTGGAGCCCTCTGCCCCAACTGATTAGCCTGGTGGCTTGGGCCTCACTTTGTGGGGCGATGGTGGGGTGATGGCAGGGCCCCCCGACCAATGGCATCGCACCCGCTTTGGCTGGCCTGGCACCAGTGCATGTCATAGCGTGGTTGTCCAGATGGTCATTCTGCTGTTTGGCCATTTGGTCGATTTGCATATTATGCTTTTATTATTATAGATTTATTTTTTTATGTAAAGCTGAATGTACTGACACATGCTGTGCCTTTCGCTTAGAAAAGGCTCATATGTTGACATGGTAGCTGCGTGCACACAGTTGATGTGTTCTACTGGTGCAAAGCAAATAATCTCTACATTTCATAGATCCTGCCTTCTCACTAATTTGGCAAAGTGGGTGTTCAGTGTTACTTTTTTTCTGGCACTTTGCAAAGCATGGGTGTAGGAAGAGAGAGGAAATAATATGAAGTCAATTTTGGTAAAACAAAATATGCAAAGAATCTGCTGTTATGTGTTCTGCTGTTGGGGGTGATTGTGCTCATTAAATGTTATGTGCTAGAGACATCCAGGTTGTGGCAACTAAAGTTACATTAAAGGCAACTAAACTCACTGTTGCATTTTTCATTAAGACAGTGAGAAATTGCTCTAGCATATTAACAATCAACCATGTCCTTCATAAAGGGGTGGATGACAGTGAGTGTTATCTACTTGAATATCACATTTATTTTAAAAAATCAAGTAGGCAACTCCAAAGTTAAGAATTTAATGTTTTTCTGAATCACAAAAATGAAACACTGACTTTAGCCCACTTCATTGTAACTAATCTATCCAAAAGCTCAGGGAGTAGGAATAAATTTTATTTCATAGGAAATTGGAATTCTAAGCACTACTCACCTGCTTTAGAAGATGACAGCATAACTTTTTAGATACTTGGTCATTGTTATTGTGGGCTTTCCATAGATTATTATTATTATTATTCATAGTTCTTAAATAAAAATATCTCCATGGTTCTTGGACGTTTCCCCATTACATTGTTGGAGTTGTGTCCTTTGTAAGCAGCTCAGTAATTTGTGTGTACTAAATACTCTTTCTTAGGTAATGAATGCATAACTCCTATACCGAGCAGAGCCTTAATCATTTCCTCTTTTGAAAACACTATTAGTAAAACTACCCACATTCAGTCTGCCTACGGTTTTGGCAGAGCTTGAAAACATTATGACTCCAAGATACACCGTTAGCTGAATATCTGATCTCATTAAGCTATGTTGCTTTCTAAGCATAATGTAAACAAAGTAGAATTATTAACAACTTCCCTGAGTCATACAGTATAATTTATTTTTATAGCAGCTGGTTGTTAAATGAAGATATCTGTCTTTACACAGCACTTGTATTTCATTGTCTCCTGTGTCTTTGCTGTTCATGAAACAATTCTGCTTTCAAGGACGTGAAAGAAATAAACCAGAAAATAAAATCCCTTATTTTTACACTCACATTTGCAATACAATGAATAGATTATTTTTTACCAACATAAGGCTGTATTTTAAAAAGGTATTGTCTATTAATTTGCTGTTTCTTATTTGGCATTAAATAGGAAAATAAATCAAAATTAGATTTCAACTACATGAAATATATCATAGCCACATATATTTTTTGCAAATTTCTACTTAGGTAATGAACACTTTTGTAATATTAATATTAGCGATTGAGCTGGAGGCTTATGTTATTACATTTTTCCCTCTTATTTTCCTATCCAAGCAAAATGAAAACCAGTTCTGTTCTGAGTGTAATCAATTTTGACTTGGGTTTTCCAGAGCAAACTACTCCTGAATTTGCCTTTTTACACTCCCTTACTTTTCATTAGCAGAACTTAAACTAGCAGCAGTTCTGTGCAAAACAAAATGAGGCTCATAATGAAAAGAAAATGTTCCCCTTCTGCCCTGGCCGGTGTGTTTGTGCACAGTCCCATGCACCAAAAGGTCACCAGTTCCATCACATGCCGGGGTTGTAGGATCAACAGTAGGGGGCATGCAGGAGGCGGCCTGTTGATGTTTCTCTGTCTCTCCCTCTCCCTTCCTCTCTCTAAAATCAATGAAACATATTTTAAAAGAAAAAGAAAATGTACCCCTCCTATTTAGTTTTATAACTTTCACCTAGAGAGTGGCTAGAAGTAAACAAAAACTGTTTTAGAAACGACATTGAAGTGCTCTCCATTTGGACACCATGCTTTGTTTCATGACTGGATAAAAAAGACCTTTAAAATTTATTATATTATTTGACCAGTTTATATGTACCATACATAGATACAGATATCTAAAATTTTCTGCAGCCTGATTTCAGGCTATACAGAAATTAATGAACTTTGCTTGTGTAGGATGGCTTCAAGCAGGCTAGATCTATTCAGGAGTAGGCACTTCAGTAGCTCATGACTCTATGGAGGGTTCAAAAAGGGACACTTGGCTTGTTTAATATCATGTGCTAAGAAAGAAATTAAATATTCACAAACGAACAATACCCAGGAAGAGCTAAAAATCTCTCCCTTGCCTCCTTCATGGCATTATCAATTATATGACTTGGATATTACCTTTCAAACAAAGACATTTTGGCAGTGGTTACATTGTAAATATTTAAAGAGAGGCATTTTTCAGCAATTAATTTCATTTCTTGAGCAATATGAATTGCCACCCACCCAGCACAAACTCCACAAAATGCTTCTTCAGATGGCAAATAGGAAGTCCCAGTCCGTACCAACCTGAACTATGTTGTGTAGCACCTTCATTAACACTTTCGTTCCTGATTTTATAGCAAATGAATTACATCTCGTATCTAACAAGAGAAAATCTTGGGGTGAAGAATTGATTTTCCATGTACCTCCATGTTTCCATGAACATGTAACTAGTTTTGCTATTTTTCTAAAATAGGAAATAGTTAACAGAAATTTTATGCCAAGTGCTTTCAGAAATTGGTCCTTCCACCTCAAGAGGTTTCCATTTAAGAAAATGACAGAAAAAATAGTGTCATTGGCAACTTCAAAGTAAGGCCATAAAATTTAGAATTTGTTACTAAACGTCTTTCAGGTCTAAACCACACATGGAGTATTCCCCCCCTCATTTCTCAAAGCAGAAAAAGCTGTGTTAAAGATCACCACAGTTTATTAATTTTGTAATTGATTATACTGATTGCATGAAGATTTCCATTGCAAAAACAGATTTTTAAACACTAAAAATATGACAATTATGCAGGTTACTCATTTAAGTGAATAAGTAACTACAGGTTTTTTAAGTAGCAGACACTTAAAACTCAGGGAGTCATTTGCCCCCTTCTCTCACCTGCCTGAAATTTTCTATTCACATTTTTTTAAAAGGGGAGTAGGGGAGGCAGGCAATGAATGTTAAATGATAGCAATCAAGGTTCTTCAATGCAGTAGTCCAAAAACCTACCTAAAATGATTATCTGTGGGAGCTTTACAGATAATTAAAATACAACACTGTCTAGATAAAGCTCCATGTAATTAAATAGAGTCTAAGAAGGGGGAATCAAAAAATCCTCTCTAGGGGCTGAAAGGCCTTCAGATGGTGACAATAAGGCTCAGCCAGTTGCTTCCTTCTCTCACCAGCACATTCCTGCCTCAGTGCCTCCAGTGGTTCTCAAGGGACCAGAGATCAGACATTTTTAGTTGTCCCAGTGAAGATGAGGGGTTACTCATTCATTTAGTGCCAGGGGCCAGGGATTCCAAACAAGCCCACAAAATAAAAGATTGTCCCACCCAAAAAGTGCTGACTCCTTATCAAAAGAGGACCTTTTATATTTGCACTCTCATCTAGCCCAGGATGCTTGCTCTTAGCTCCTCTCACAACAAATATGGGTAAAAGGATGAATGAAATCACCCTTGGATGCTTATTTTAACTGAATGAACAGAACTTATCATCATCACAATATAGTGTAGTTTCTCAGTCTGGCAAGATGCCCCATTAGCACTTAAGATCCCTAAGGGGAAGGACTTGTCCGTTTTGTTACTGATGGAGCCCTGGCACCTAGAATGTGGCTGACCGATATTACATGCTTAATAAATACATGTTTGGAAATGAATGAATCCAAGGGATCCAACAGGGTGCTTAATAGAAATACAAATAATTGGACTCGGCCTAGACCTACTGAATGAGAAACTCCAAGGATTTGGTTTAGAAGCCAAATGGATCTGAGACAATACCTTGCTCTACCAGTTAATTGGGTGTGACCTTAAGCAAGACACCTCATCTCTCTGAGTCTGATTCATTAAGCAAATGGTTTAGGATGCCTACTCTATTTCTACATTGTGCTACTGCTGAGGATATAATGATGAGCAAAATGATACAGTCTTTGCCTTCATGGGACTCATGGGTCGTACTCTTTAAAATGGGAATAAATAATATCAATGCCAAGGGTTTATGTGCAAGTCATTATCAATGTTAATCATCATGCTATTTGTTTGTAGAGACTACTCACATACATCTCATATGATCTTAACAACTCATTTAAGACAGGTAGAGTTGAGAGAGGATCCAAGATGGTGGCGTAGGTAAACACCTAAACTGCTGCCTCGCACTACAACTTCAAAACTACAACTAAAAGACAAAACGTCTATCACCCAGAATCACGGGAAAGCTGGCTGAGTCGAAGTTCTACAACTAGAAGGAAAGAGAAAAGAGCATTGAGACGTGCACAAGTGCTGAAAAGCTGAGATACGGAGGCACACGGATCAGGCTGGCGGTGGGTGACTGGGAGCGCTGCTTTTTTCAACCCAAAGGGAGATAAGCTCCCGATTACTCCGAACTCCAGTTTCTGGGGAGACGCTGAGGACCCAAACTCCTACAGGGAGAAGCTGGACTGTCTGCCATCGGGTTGGAAAGTGAGGGTGGCTTGCTTGCAGGGCTGTGCACAAGAATAATTGTTTACTGCACTGGGGCATGGGACCCGGGGACATGGAAACACAGAGACGCAGAGATGGCTAACTGGCAGCCATCGCTGTTTGCCACACCCTAGCCTAGTGATGCCCTGAGACCCCACCCTATACAACCTACAAACCCACCCAAGCTCCAGGCAGTGGCTTTAGCATATGAATGGCCTGCCCTATTGCAGTTTAACCTAGCAAACTTGCAGCCCGGGTCAGACAGCTCCAAAACCTCCAAACCCCAAGCAAAGAGGAGAAAAACTGTAGTTCTCACTCTAGCGCCTGCTGGGTGGCCTCAGACAGTAGCTGACCTGCACCCCATTGGAGATCCAGAAGCCAGTGTACCTAGTGGTCAGTGTGAGACACCAGATTTCAACTACTCACATCCATAAGTGACACATTCAAGAGGCAGACTCAGTGAGCACCAAAGCCCTACTGAAACAAGTCCTGCACCATAAGCATGTCTCCAGTACAGCAGTTCTTCCATTATAGATACAGTGGGTCCTCACAGCCAATTGGCCTGGAGGTCAATTCCTCCCAGTGTACCAACAGCAATCAAGACTTAACTACACCAAGACTTTGCACTCAGCCCACAAAGGGGTGTACCAAGAGCGTCCACCTCAGGTGATTGGGGAGGCTGAGCTACTGGCCCCTATAGGTCACCTACCACACAAAGCCACTCCATCAACACAGGGAAGCAGCAAAATGCAGAGACAAAAAAACATGTCACAAAGGAAAGAAATGGAGGAAAGCAAACTACTGGACAACATAGAGTTCAGAACCACATTTATAAGGTTACTCAAGAATCTTCTAAAAACTGCCGAGAAACTTGTTGAGACCTCCGAGGAGCTTAGTGAGACCTTCAAGGACCTTAATGAGAATGCCAACAAAATGGAAAAGGACCAGTCAGAAATTAAGCATACACTGTCTAAAATAAAGAACATACAGAAACTCAACTGTAGATCAAAGGACCCCAGGAATCAAACCAAAGATCTGAAATATGAGGAAACAAAAAACACCCAACCAGAAAAACAAAAAGAAAAAAGAATCCAAAAATATCAAGATAGTGTAAGGAGCCTCTGGGATAACTTTAAGCGTACCAACATCCGAATTTTTAGGGTGCCAGAAGAAGAGAGAGAGCAAAATATTGAAAACCTATTAGAAGAAATAATGACAGAAAACTTTCCCTACCTGGTGAAAGAAATAGACTTTCAAGTCCAGGAAGTGCACAGAACCCCATCCAAGAGGAATCCAAAGAGGACCACACCAAGACACATCATAATTAAAATGCCAAGGGCAAAAGACAAAGAGAGAATCTTGAGAGCCGTAAGAGAAAAACGGTTAGTTACCTACAAGGGAGTACCTATACAACTGTCAGCTGATTTCTCAACAGAAACTATGCAGGCCAGAAGGGAGTGGCAAGAAATATTCAAAGTGATGAACAGCAAGAACCTACAACCAAGATTACTCTACCCATCAAAGCTATCATTCAGAGTTGAAGGTCAGATAAAGAGCTTCACAGACAAGAAAAAGCTAAAGGAGTTCATCACCACCAAACCAGAATTACATGAAATGCTGAAGGGTATTATTTAAGAAGAGGAAGAAGAAGAAAAAGGTAAAGATAAAAATTATGAACAACAAAATGACATCAAATACATACCTACCAACAAGTGAATCTAAAAATCAGGTGAATAAGAAATCTGAAGAACAGAATGGACTGGTGAATATAATAGAATCAGGGACATAGAAAGGGAGTGGACTGACAATTCTCAGGGGGAAGGGGGTGTGAGGGGTGTGGGAAGAGATTGGACAAAAATCTTACACCTATGGATGAAGACAGTGGCGGGAGGTAAGGGCATGGGGTGGGGTGGGGTGGAGAAATAGGTGGAGGGGAACTATGGGGGGAAAAAAAGAGGAACACCTGTAATAATCTGAACAATAAAGATTTATTTAAAAAAAAAGGAAAAACAAAAAAAGACAGGTAAAGTTGATATTGTCCCATTTTATAGATGCTCAAAGAGTTGAAGCTCCTTTGCCCAGGGCATTAGAATGGGATGGAGGAACCTAGATCATGCTCAGATTTCTTTTATTCCTCAGCTTAGAAGCAGTCATTCAGAGCATAACAGCTAACCATGTCAAGCAGTAGGCTCTTCTTTGTACCTTCTATGTGTGGCTAGGCTAGAGGGACTTTCCTTTTGTGTTATGACCATCATTTAAGCTTGAGTGCGAGATTCTCAGACTAGATACTCTTCATTCTCCTGGAAGCTAGGACAGATGTAGAAAAGATAAGTATGAAAATCTGTCCTAAGTCCTGTGGGTTTTCCATGTATTTTATTTTTTAATTTGCTTTTTAATGTATACAATTTGTGCCTTTGGTTTGCTTTTGTTTTTAATGGAAGCAGACTATGCAACTTCTTACCTTTTCCACACACATAGATCTGAAAACTAATGGATTCTGGGTACTGTGTGTTTGTGTATATTATTTGCGGTTTTTTCTGCTAGGCTCACCTGTCACTATTTCTATCCAAATGACTATTTCATTACACTCAGGAAGAACCAGAAGGACACACCTGGTAATTTCCCTGCCCTCCCTTTCCCTTCCACCCAAGTCTATGCTGGGAAGCTGCTTTTATATCGAAAAACTGTATACATTTACCAGAGAAATCAGCACTAACAGGAGAATCTTTAAATTGGTTCTTCTCAGGTTTGATTTCTTGAAAGGGAAAATGGAAAAGTTAACACTGAAGGTGACTGAGATTTCTGGAGGCCACAGAAATTCAATTGTGCTCTCCCGTCCCACCCAACCAAGACCCTAACCCCTGATTGGCACTGGTTATTTTCCCTGGTCACTTCATCTGAGAATTAATGTTTTGTTGATAGAGTGTCCACAGAGATGAACAGTGCGAGTTCACCTAAATTATGTTCAGCCCTCCACCCACTTAGATGGGAAGTTACTGTGTTCACCTGCAGTAACATGAAAACAGAAAGAAGAGCTCCAAAGCATGCGCTCATCCATCTCTCATTCAAATAAGAGACATTCTCATGTCCCATATCCAGACTATGAAAGATTCTGAATACTTCAAACTACATGTTAAAATACCAATTCAGATGGCATAACACGCCCTGCTGTGAACGTGACCTAATACCCAACAGAATCCTTAAAATCCCTCAACACTCGGCTAATCCTAATTGCCATTAGTTCTGTGACCACAGTCAATGTTTGAGCCATTTTACCCTAAACTAGCTGGGTTTCAGTAAAGGTACAATATATAAAGAATCACTGTCACTCATATGAATTTTCATTTGAATATCCTATTGTCCATAAATTGATATCCATAGGGTGGGAAAAAGTAGAGACAGTCTATGCCTACGTAGCCTCCATCCCTGGCTTAGTTCTTTATACCAAGAAAAGGAGAAAAAAACTAGATATTTCTGTGCTGATTTGGTAAACACTTTCTCAAGGTGACTCAGAACCTTCCTGATAATATTTATCTCTAATTTTCTATAGGAGTTTATCATCTGTATATGTTTCAGATTGTCCATACAATCCAAAATTACTCATCTATTTTCTAATTTTCCTGCAACCTGATAATTCTCTTAAAGTGATTGCATAGTTAGACAGCTGTGTGTAAACTTCTGGCCTAATACTAAAATTAAAATATAGCTTTTTCAACTTTAAAACTAATAGTGCCCAAAAAAATCAATGCATATTTCATGTTAGAACATAAGAGAAATTGATGGCAATAAAAATGACTGTCATTTCTTCTTATAATTCTCTTAAATATATAACATAAAGACATTAGACACATTAAGAAAACAGATTTGGGCTTTTGCTTTTAGAAGAGTGGAAATTACCCTGACCTTAATCTGAACATGGTTTGGATTTTCTCACATATGTGAAATTTCACTGGCTCCTAATTTATTTCTTGGCTGTTCTGTTGTACAAAAATACAGTCTTAAAAATCAATTTTTTAAAAATTGCACTCATCCATAGCACTCATAGAAATCTGTATCCAAAACACCATTGACAATAACATACCTTCAGTTCAAGTTACACCCAGTTAGATGGAGAAATGAGCAGATCAGAATTGTACATAAGCCAAATACTTAAGCCTCACCACACAGATAATTAACCTCGAGTAATACAAGAATTTTCGTGTTTCTCTCCTGGATTTTGCCTCAGGTATTAACCACCCAAAAAGTAACAGGCTGGCTTTAAACATCTCTGGCAAACCACTGGGTAGCATTTCACATAACGTAACAAGAACTTCACTAACATGACTTCCAAAAAATTAAAAGCTAGCTTGGATTGCTGTTATTGTTGGTGCTTGGGGCCATTTGGGGTGAAAAAAAAATGTGCAGCTAATTACAAATGCACAGGATGAGGAAGTGGAGTCTGGCATGATTTCTCTTCCAGGGTTAGGCTTGGGCTAGTTCTAAACAGCACCTATGTTGCAGCTTATGAAAGAGTTGGTGCCCCTGGTTTGAGTTTGACTATTTTAGCCTCAACAAAGGGCATTCTAATTGTCATAAAAATTAGAGAAACAAAATTTTCTCAGCCTGTCTTTAAAATAACACAAGTATCCAAATCCTAATCCTAATCTCAGTCTTGAATATGCAAGATTAATTAATGGATGAGGCAACAGAAGTATTAATAACTGATCACCATTTTTAATGGTCTCAGAATAAAGTATCTTGTAATAAAAGGATTATTGTATTATTTTCCCTTTGTGAATCCCCTTAGCTGACAGATACTCTGAAAGAACTCCATTCAGTAAAAAGATGGTAATTCATTTAGTTAGTTAATCACATTATCTCCCTACTTACTTTTCAAAAAAACATATTAGGAGAACTAGCCAGTCAATAGTGAGAAGAGCAAGACACATGTGCGCAGAGAGGACCAGAGACAACCTGAGAAGGAGATTGGAGGCAGCAGGAGTTAGTTCTTAAAGCTGCCTCAGGAGCTCATATTTAATGATGTCTCAGTATGTGCGGGCTTTGGTTACACACTATACCTGCATTGTTTTATCCATATGAGAGTCAGTCATTGTCCCTATTTCTTATATGAAAATACTGAGTTCAGAGATGTGAAGTGGCCAGAATGCCAGCCAAGGTCTGTCTGATTGTGAAGTCTGTGCTAGGCTGGCTAACACAGCCAGGAAAGTCTCCGGGTAAAGCCCTCAGCAGCGTTTCCTCCTGGTCCTGAAGAAGTAAAGCAGTGTTTTCTAGAACATGCAGATCTTCTTGAATTAGTGTTGATTCTACCTATCATAGGCTTGAGAAGAATACTGTTAAATGAAAGGGAACAGTTTTTAGTTAATGGAAGTCATATTCGGCTTTCAGGACATCAGGGTAGAAAAATGAATACAAATATTCTCTCACACTTCTCCAACATCCTAAAAAGTGCTAATTATTTTCTTCCTCCTTCAAGATTATCTTGTCCAATGAATGAGATTACTAACACTCAATCACTAAAAGTGGCTTGCACTTATCGAGACAATAAGTACTAAGATACCTGAAGTCTATGAGCCCCTTTGCTTACTGGTCCTCAGACAATGAGACACTGGACTCCCAGAAAACATGACTCCTTCAAGAAGAAAAAGTGGGCAGGAGATAGTGTTTCTCATTGCTCCTGACCTCCCTTTTATGATCGGTTAATTCCTTGTGTCACAATGGGAGGTAAATTCAAGCTTGCAGATAAACTCTTCCCAGAAGCCACTGATGCTTATGCTACACTTCCTGGACATTTACTGCCAGTCATGCATTGTGAAATAAATAAAAATCTCTGTCTCGACCTCAAATATCCATGTGTGTGTTTGTGTTTGTGTATGTGTAAATACAGTCTCCACTTGGTGTATATACACCAGAGTGGAGAATTTCACAAAACACCCCAGTTTATTGTTCAATTCCCCACTCACATCATCAGTGCTCCCTCCAGCAAGACAGGAGGGGCCTTTCTGTTTCTTTATCAATATGACAAGAGGAGAATTTGCTTGTATTGGTATTGAATTTACTTTGAAGTGAAGTGAAACCTTACCACTTTTATTTTTGTTGGTAAAAATCCTTAAGAAGCCTCCTGTCTTTGACCCCATATGGAGTCCTATAATCTAGTCTCACTTGGGGCACCAGAACCTTTTAGGCCATCACTGCTGAAATTGGTACTGGAAAGGAAAATAATATCTCTCAGAAAAGTCAGAGAGACTAACAGGAAATTGTGTGAGGAGAATATTAGAAAGAAAAAAAGTTGAGAGGGATTTTTGTTTTATTTTTTTACTCACTTTTAAAGTTAACTCTTTGCTCTTTATAATACTCTTCTTTGTTTCCCTTTGGCTCACATGTTTTTATGAAGCAGCTTTAGAACTAAAGCATTGTAAAGCATTGAGAAGATAATTGTTTTTCAAGAGTTCCTTGGAGCTCTGATTTCATGTATAAGACATACCAACCAAGAAGTTTTTGCATCAATGTCTAGGAAATCCTATATAATAAAAGGCTAATATGCAAATAGACTGAACAGTGGAACAACCAGAACAACTAAGCAACCGGTTGCTATGATGTGTGCTGACCACCAGGGGGGCGTGTGTGGACCATGGCAGGCGTTGGCTGTGGTGGAATGGTGGAGCAGGTGAGCAGGGGCGCCAGACCAAGGCTGCGGTCATTGGGGCGAACCTCTGGTGGTTACTGAAAATTCTTTGCTCCCGCACGCCACAGTCCCACCTGTCACTCGCACCCGCTGCCGGCGCCAGAGCCGCTTGCACCCACTGCCAGTGCCCGGCACCAGTCCTGATCTCTCAGCACCATCAGCAGGTACGAGCGGGGCCAGTGCCATCAGCGCGTGGGAGCTGCAGAGTGGGAGCGGGGCTGCCGGCAGATGGGACCAGGGGCGTGGCAGGAAGGTCCAGACAGGGAATGGGCTGAGACACACACCTGTGCCTACCGCAGCCTTGTGGCCCACAGTTGCTTTGAAGGTGCACAAATTCATGCACTGGGCTCCTAGTCTATAATAATAAAAGTGTAATATACTAATTATACCAGACAGCTGAATGACCTTCTGGAAATCATTCCAGATGTCCTTCTGGATGAAGCCGCAGTGGCAGGGGCTGAGGCAGAGTGGTTAGGGGCAATCAGGCAGGCAGGTGAGTGGTTAAGGGTGATGAGGCAGGCAAGCAGAGGTGGTTAGGGGCAATCAGGCAGGCAGGCAGAGGTGCAATCAGGCAGGCAGGCAAGCAGTTAGGGGCTATCAGGCAGGCAGAGTGGTTAGGGGTGATCAGACAGGCAGGCAGAGGTGGTTAGGGGCGATCAGGCAGCCAGGCAGGTGAGCGGTTAGGGGTGATCAGGCAGACAGGTGAGTGGTTAGGGGCATCAGGCAGGCAGGCAGAGTGTTTAGGGGTGATCAGGCAGGCAGGCCAGTGGTTAGGTGCAGTGAGGCAGGCAGGCAGAGTGGTTAGGAGCCAGCGGTCCCAGATTGTGAGAGGGTGCAGGCCAGGCTGAGGGGATCCTCCCCCTCTCCCCCCACCAACACACACCCGTGCACGAATTTTGTGCACCAGGCCTCTAGTATAAAATAATATTGTTAGACTTTACATAGAAAACAGCAATGAGGCTAACAGCAGTTACTAATACAAAACAGGGACATATTATACAGATATCCCTTATTCTTTATTTCTAAGTTAATTCCACATATACATTTCCTAATCATACAGCAGCTACAATAGAGATAAATTATCAGAAAACAAGAAGAAAGAAGTTAAAAATAAGTTTGCCAAGAAGAGTGATATGATTAATTTCTAATTTGACTCTGAGCTTTTGAGAATCTGAGCAAAATAAGGGAAAGAAAATTGGGTACATTATTCTTATCAAGATTACCAAGAGAAACAATGCTTTTCTGACAGTAAATGCTAGTAGAAACTGGTCACTCAGATTCTTACCTAAGGGTCATTTGAAAAACCCTTATTAACTTATAATACCTTCAATTGAAATTACTGTATGTTGCAGGTTGGAGGTTAAAGGATCCACAGAAAGGAAGAGTTAAGATATCTTTCTGAGATATCTTAGATATCTTGGAAATTGATTTTTAATAACTGCTGGATAACATGCATTCAAGGTTTTAACTTCCCAACAAACATCTGATGTAGCAAAACTGACATTTTGCTCTGAAAAGCAATGAATTTGTATTTGTGCCCAAAGAGAGAGAGTCAATCCAACTCACAGAGGTAGCCTTCAGAAGTATCTGTGCATCAGGCTAAAAGTCCTTCTGTCCTTGAATGTAATGTAGGAAACAGAAACCACTCCAGGTATTTTCAGCAGAAAGGGATTTAATACGAGAAACTCGGTGTTTATACAATCATTGGAAAGGCTAGAAAAGCATAAATCAGGGGATTATCACATGTCTTTTCGATTCAAGGTCAGCTGTAAACCAGATTTTAGGAAATTACTGATATATCTGCTACCCCAAACACAGCTGCCTGCCACTCATGAAGCTGCTGACTATTCAGAGAAATGCAGAGTGCAGAGAATTATAGAACTTTATTTCTAGAAGGGGACTAGAGATAATCTCATTCAACCCTTGGTTTGCCTGATGAAGAAAATGAAACCCACAGAGGTTAAGTGACTATGTAACCTCCACTTGCCCAATGAAGAAGAGCTGGTTTTTTTTTTTCCATAGCCATCAAATCCCTGCCCACCCTTACTTGCATCATATTATGACGACAGCTGGTGTTGGTGACTCTCACCAGCCATGCATGTGGTATAGGCTTCTAGTCAAATACCACTGAGTCAAATGCTGCCTCAGTGCCCATGGCAGGTGCATGATCATGGTGATACTGAAGTACAGGAAAGGCTAAGGGATGCATCTTAGGCTAAGAGCATGTGGATTATAACAAAACTTTAGAAAAAGCCTAAATATCTAACAATAATGACCTGGTTAAGTAAATTCTGGTAATCCATATAACAGAAAGGCCAGGAGAGAAGTGTGCAAATAGTACACTAAGTACTAACAGTATAATAAGGATATTATGATTGCATTTATGTAAATAAAAATGTGTGGCCCATCAACAGATGAGTGGATTAAAAAACTGTGGTACATCTACACAATGGAATACTACGCTGCAGTAAAAAAGAAGGAATTCTTACCATTTGCAACAGCATGGATGGAACTGGAGACCATTATGCTAAGCGAAAAAAGCCAGTCAGAGAAAGATAAATATCACATTATCTCACTCATTTATGGAATATAATGAACAACATAAACTGATGAACAAAAACAGATCCAGAGACAGAGAAGCATCGATCAGACTGTCAAACCTCAGAGGGAAGGTAGGGGAGGGTGGGGGTAAGGGGGAGAGATCAACCAAAGGACTTGTATGCATGCATATAAGCCTAACCAATGGACACAGACAACAGGGTGGTGTGGGCATAAGTGGGAGGTGGCGGGGCGGGGGTGGATAAGGACACATATGTAATAACTTAATCAATAAAGAAATTTTAAAAAATAAAATAAGCCGAAACCGATTTGGCTCAGTGGATAGAGCGTCGGCCTGTGGACTGAAGGGTCCCGGGTTCGATTCCGGTCAAGGGCATGTACCTTGGTTGCGGGCACATCCCCAGTGGGAGGTGTGCAGGAGGCAGCTGATCGATGTTTCTCTCTCATCGATGTTTCTAGCTCTCTATCCCTCACCCTTCCTCTCTGTAAAATATCAATAAAATATATTTTAAAAAATAAATAAAATAAAATAAAACAAACAAAAAGAAAAAATGTGTGGATGTGCAACAAAATCTCTGGAAATAAAGTTTATATGCCAAGAAATATTTGTTGAGTAAATGAGCCATTAAATATGTTAACAGTGGTTATATTCAGGTATCAGTATTATGGGTGATTGGGTGTGTTTTGCTGACTTACATTTTAAATTTTTATACAAATTACATGGATTTGTTGTTGTTTTTTAATTTTAAGAAAATGCTTAAAATGGAAAGAACTAAGAGGAGCTAGATAAATTCAGAACTCTCATTTTCTTCTATTATACTTAAAAGAATGCAGAAAGAATAATATACCTGGAACCTTTAGAAAATAGATGATTGATCTAATGATTGGACTGAAGAGTTTTTTCACATAAAAATACCTGCCTTTGAATCTAAGGTCATTCCAAACTCTAGATTCTGAATACATGCAGGTTACACAAGTAAAACCTGCCTGAAGACAGCTTTGGTCGACACACCCAATGTTAAGAAACATCATTTTGTACTAAAGACAACAGTTTACCCTTTTGATCCCATTCTCCCTTTTTTTCAACCTACATGGGCTTTCTGGGCCATATGTCAGTCTCTCTCCCTTCACCTATATGGCAAAATGCCAGTCTTCGATTCTACTTAAGAGGAAGATATTGCTGATTGGAAGTACGACTTTTTTGCAAACCGTATAGAGACTCTCCATTCACCCTCAGATTGTAGGAAAAATATATAAAGCCAAAAATCCAGAACATGTGTTAGAAATCACATCCCATCTTAAATACTACCATTAACTAAAATTTGGACAACTGAAAGGTTTCTGCCCTATGGTTAGAGCAGACAAAGTTAGTTCTGCACTTACTGGTGTGGAGAGCTCTACAAAGCACTGAGGATACAGACCTGAACAAGAAATAGCCTCCAATCTCAAGAAAGTCACATTTCCATGGGGTTATGAAAAGTGCCAATGCTAGCCTTCATTTCAACAGAGCCTCAAGGAGAAACCAGTTCTGCCTGAGAGCACAGGCAAGGTAGGGAAGATCTTGGAGTCAGAACTTAGAAAGTGAATGTGCATTCCCCTGGTGTAAAAAGACTGGAAGGGCGTTACAAGTAGAGAGAACCTTGGGCACAAAGGCCAGGAGGCAGAAAAATGCATGCAATAGTAGGTGTGGCAAAGTTATAACTCACCAGAAGAATTTGAAAAAGATGGTAGAAAACACGTTTGATCTGAATGATAAATTAACAGTTAGCTAGATAGTTTAGTTTATACGTGACAGAGTTTCATAGGCCTAAAACCTCTATAGTTAAGTGATTGGTTAGTGCTTCAAACTAGCTCTTTGTTCTGCTATCATGGTAATTGCCTTTATTCTAAAATGAACTCTTTTTTCTTTGCCAAGAAAGGAGAGGTTTCACTTTTGCCTCTCTTACCCTTTGGTTCTTTCCACTTATGTTTTGCAGACACATGGACACACCCTTTAAGCCAGGTTTCAATGCAAAAACCTAGCCAATCCAGTTATAACATTGTCATTGGTGATGTTAACGTGGAGACAGTTGCGTTCTTGCTCAACAGCGTGAGACTTTGCAAAGGGCTTGGGCATGTGCATGGAGCCAATGTGTCTGGCTTCAGCCACCTCCTTCGCCTACATTGCCAAAGAAGCAGAAGCAAAGGAACCATCTCCTCATTGTTCTCTTGAAATAATGGGCCAACTGCCCAAGGGGGGAGGGTGGTGCCTAGGCATTTACGTGACCTGCTATGGAAGGGTGGGGTTACTGTCGCAAAATCCCCGCTCTTAAAAACTGAAGAAATGAGGCTCTTCCAACTAACTAAGGAAAAATAATTGATCTGCAAGCCTGCTGGCTGATGTTAGTAGGGACAAAGTCTAGAACACTTTACTGCTGGCAAGGACAGTTGAAGAAAATGCAGTCTAGGCCACCATAGCAGACGCGAGGAAGGCTGCAGCTCCTCGCCCTGCTGCCCAGCATCAAAAGGCTGCTTCGTTTTCCTTTTGACCAGAGACACACAGTCAAGCGCTTTTGAATCTGGCATCACAGATGTTGAGACATATTTTTGCGGAGAAGTTTATGATGACATTTATGAGCTGTGCCTCACAGTGATCTCTCAAGGTGAGTGAAGGCAATCCAACGGATGGGGAAACTGAAGTGTCAGGAGCCCCTTGCAGGCCCCAGCAAGTCAAAGCCTACGAAAGGGAGTGACAAACCAAGAGGCTGTTCAGTCCAGCAGATTTAACTCCTGATGCGGGTGCATTCATTTTTGAGTGGGAAAAGTATATGTAGGGAGACACCTTGGTTGGAGGTAAGCACTAGGGGGTGTGTGGGGGGGAATATAGGAGGCAAATTTAAATCAAACCTGTCTTTACTATGCAGCCAACTCAAAGCATGAAAAAGTGGATTCTAGAAATGTTACAAATAGTCCTAAGTAGGGAAATATCCTATTTCTCTAATAAGGAAACTGCTTTCATCAAAACTGAAAGGCAAAAGTAATTTCAAAGATAGTAACCACACAGACTACATTTAATTCCAGCCAAAGAAACAGCAGTTCAAGGTCAGACTGCACCATGAAATAGTCAGATGTGTTCCTGTGGCTGCAGGGATAACCTATACATTGTCCAGGTAGGTTTGAATGGTGGCATCTCTGCCAATGGCCTGACATAATGAGGACTTCTGCATAACCCTTTGACTCAGAGAGCCTACTCAATGTACTCTCTTTAAAGTATCATGTCACATTACTGCCTTACAAGATTCTGGGGAGAGATCTATTTTTTCATCACAAAACTTTAAAATTTTTATTAAACTCCTCCAGCAAGATAACTTTTTAAACAAATTACTTTGGGAGTGGTATAAGCAAATCTGAGATAAAAATTAAGATGCATCTCATGTTACTTTTTATTTTATAAGGGCATTTTTTATATATTTTATTGATTTTTTACAGAGAGGAAGGGAGAGGGATACAGAGGTAGAAACCTCGATCAGCTGCCTCCTGCACACCTCCTACTGGGGATGTGCCTGCAACCAAGGTAAATGCCCTTGACCGGAATCGAACCTGGGACCTTTCAGTCCGCAGGCCTATGCTCTATCCACTGAGCCAAACCGGTTAGGGCTATAAGGGCATTTTTAACAGCATTTTTTTTCCTCTTTAAAATCTTGATTCAATCCCATTTGCCATCAGTGAGGTATAAAAAGGCTGCGCAGCATAGGAGAGAGACCATTGACAACCTTGTCAAAAAGGAGGTCATATCTCACCATGCTAACTGCAGTTAAGAATAAATTTCAGATACCAGGATTCTGTTTTTCAGAGCTTAGCTCATGTTGTTTCTATTGTGAATGTAGCCCACTCAAAGCTATATTCTTCTTCTTTTAGTCTTATTATGTTTGCATCTGCCTGTGGCATTGGAAACTTGATTTCAGAACTCAGGCCAACTTGCATTTGGATCCCAACTTACAAGCTAGGAACCTTGAGCTTTCCTCCATTTTTCTGTTTGCTTTTTCAGAGCTTTCCTATATTTATCTATTAAAAATGACATAAGTTTATTATTATGAAGGCAAAACGAAGAGCTATGTTAAAGCAAATAGTGAATGGTGAGTGACACCATGATCCATCCAACTGCCAAAAAAGAAACTTAGACTCCATCCTTGACTTCCTCTCTCTCCAATCCAGTTACTCCTGCCTCTCACCCTCACTTCCACTGCTTCATCTCAGGCCATTGGGTCCCCCTCTCATCTCACCCCTTTCCTGCTGCATTCTCTGTGCTGCCACCAGATGTGCTATCTCACCCACAATGTGATCCTGCTGTTGCCTGCTTTGACTCCTCCAGTATCCCTGCTGCACTCAGGATAAAGGCAAGGCAGCTCATTACCTGGCTCCTGTGCACCCGCCTCTCCAGTCTCACCTCCAACATCCCCTAACCTACCCCTCTAACATCCCCTTATCCCTCCCCCAACTAGCTCTGCTCCAACTATACTGGACTTTAGCATTAGTTAATATTAGAATTAGAATTATCTAAGATCTAGTTTAAGTGCCACCTCTTCTTGGAAAACTTTCCTCACTCGTCCCTTTACTCCACCGTCTGTGTTAAGAGCCCCTCCCAAAGTTTCCCAAAACACCTCATGCTCCCCTCCATCCTAGTACATGTTTCTCTGGGTAGTGAGGATCTGTGGCCTCCTTCCAGATAAGAATGGTCATTTCACCTTTGTAATCCCAACAGCTAGCACAGGGCTTGGTATGTGGGATGGGTTTTATGATTGTGAGTGAAAAAATGAATGCACAGTGTGAAATGCATAGTAGGCATGCAATGAGGGTTACTCTGGGTCTTTTCTTCTTTATCAGAGTCAAGAAATTTCTGAAATGGTGACTGTTCTGCAGGAACTACTGTGAAGTTCTGTCTTCCTTCTGTAGATCCCAGGACATAACTGCCTACTTTCCACCCCTCTCCTTTCCATCTCTTAATGTGTGTGCGCACGTGCACACACACACACACACACACACACACACACACACACACCCCATATCCCATATCCCACATCCCACATCCCACATCCCACAGAGGCATCTCCCACATCTCAGAGAGAACCTTTTAACCAATGGACCGTGACATTGGACCCATGGACTCCCCAGAAGCCACTTGGGAGCTTGTTAAATACAAATGCCAGTGCCCCACCCTCCCTGCAAGTCTGGAGTGGAACCCAGTGATTACAGTTTTCTAAAGTTCTTCCCAAAGTAATCCATAAGATGTACCAGGGTTGAGAACTGCCCACAAGTCAAACGTATAGTTTAAGAGCCCAAAAGGCAACACCGCTCACTCTGTGTCTCCTTCCCCTGGGCCTCTGCAGACACGCTGTCGCTGTTGGGAGAGAAAACAAAAACGTGGGCGTTTTATCCCTCTGCTTATACCTGGTGTTGTTCCAAAACAATTTAGGGTGCCCTGGGATGATAGTGTCCTATCAACAAATGGGAAAATATGTAACCTCATAAAGGCCATCCCTATAGATGGCCAGTCCTTCTTACTGTAAAGACTCTGCTTGCTGTGACTTTGAACGGGATTCTTCTGCAATACCGTATCTCCCTTTCCTGATACTCTTCACAGAGTTGTACAATTTGGGACCACGATGCTCCCAAGGGAACTCAGCAACGCCTTGTGCTGTCAGTCTGTGTTGCTATGACACCACTTACACTGATACAATACTAGTCGGTCAAAGGTATTATGAGCAGAGGGGAAAGTACTGGAACTAATAGCGGATAGAGGGTCCTTTTTAATGTCCATCATGCTAGGTGCATGGTCCTCTTTTTAAATGATAGTAACACAAAGTAAATGTATTTATTTAAAAAAAGAAAGAAAGAAACTAAACCAGTTTGGGTTTTCTCCCATGTATGATCCAGAAAGAGTTAAATTTTCAATATTGTTTTATTTCAACATTTTTCTATTTCTCATTTTATTTTCCTTGTATTTTGCTTTCAAGGTCTTTCCCTAAGGGGGTGAAGGGAAAGTGCAGTTTTGTTTCAATTGTATTACTTTGGGAAATCCCAAACAATTTCTGCTGCTGCCTTTTTTATTTTCTCCAGAGGAAACAAAAATTCCAAAGTCCTAGAAAGAGGGCTGCCTTCCATATCCTTTTTGGGAAATCTGGAAAAGGAAAAGTTGAGAAGTCCCAGAGAAATGGGCTTCTTACTTTTTTTTCTTCCTTTTGGTGCTACCAACTTCATTCTGCAAATGTGATTTCTGGAATTCAGTGGGCAGGTCTCCACCACACCACCCTGGACCCACAACTGAGACAATGATCAGGACTAGCATGATCCTGGATCCTGTCTCTGACTCTTTCCCCAAGTCCTCAAGGTCACGAGGGTTTGGGATTATTTTTCTTGTAGAGCAACCAGGAATACTAGCCAGACCCCTCACTGAAGGAGCTCATTTCCTCCACTGCTGCTCATGAATGGAGAGCCCGGGCTACATAATGAACCTAGAAAGACCTTCTTTGACTAGGAGATCCTCGATTTTAAGTGTATCTCAGACTCTTTTACGAGTATTTTCTCCTTGTTCTGACAGTGGCCACCAGCAATAAACATGACTAAATGGGCATTTCCTCAAAGCACACCCATCTTAGTATAGGAAAGCCCCAGCAACAGAAATAATATACCAGTTCTTGGGCCTCCCCCACCTTAGTTAGGTGGCTGGAGAACTGTTTCTTCTATATTCCTCCACTTCTAGCAGTCTTCCTGACCCCACACTGTGGTTCCAGGGGAAAATCATTGTGCAATTGCACATATCCCCAGCAGTCCTCCTTATGACTCAGCTGCCAGAAGACATGCATGAAATTCTTGGAGCAACTTCTCTGCTAGTCCTCTGAGGCTGTTTTTTCCTTGACATGCCCATAGTTTCCAAACCGAAGTGGGTGTGGAGGGAAATATCCTCCCCCCACAGCCATCACACCCAGCTATTAGGCCACAGAACAGTGCTGCTTTGTGACTTCGCTTTTTATTAGCCCCACTATTTTAACAGCCCCATCTCCTAGGACTCTGGCCCTGGTCCAAAGAGGGAGGAATCAGAGGCAATGAGGGTGCCAACTTCTGTTGAACCCCTTGTTTTAGCAATTTCTCTCAGGATGAGTTACTTCCTCATTTAACAATTTAGAGCAGGCCATGAGGGTGAATCCTTCATCCCCAGGGATTTAAAGCCAGGAAGCTGAGGGACAGCTGGGTATTTCTATCCAGCCATTTCCCTTCCCCATGAGACTTTTTCTGGGGGTAGGGAGTCCTTAGGAATACTACTCATGGGAAGTTATGTCTAAATTTGTGGTAGGCATGTTGCTTAGGCCCTCATCCTGAGATTTCTTTCACTCCATTCCCTACCTCACCATGTTTACAACAAAAATAGTAGTTCATTCATTCATTCACCCATCCAACAAATTTCACTGAGTACCTCATATGGGCCAGGCACTGTTCTGGGTGTTTGAGCTATGTCAGTGAGCAAAATAGGTTAAAAATCTTTGCCCTCATAGAGCTTCATCTAGTGAGACAAACAATAACCAAACAAAATGCAAAAATTATATAATAGATTAGAAGATGTGCTATAGAAGGCATAGAACTGAGTAAAGGGATCAGAAGTGAGGGAGTAGGGTGCAGTTGGGGAGCTGGGTGCAATTTAAATAGAATGCTCAAGGTATGACTTAGTGAAAGGGTAAGTCTGAGCAAGACTAAAACCAGGTGAGTGACTTAGCACTTTAGCATCTTAGAGATGAATTCCAGGCAAAAAGAATAGCCAATGAAAAAATACTCAAGGAGGCATGTTCTAGAAATGGCAATAAGAAGAATGCAGATGGAACAGAGTGAGAAAAGGAATGGGAGCCAGATTACACCCGTTGGAGGCCTTTGCCAGGCCTAGGATGTTTGTTGACCATTCTCATACACTTCATATTCTCAACATTGTAAAATAAGTTCCACGGTAGAAATAATAGAGACTCACAAGTAATTCAAAACTCTTTTTTAGCCAAGAATGTCAATATCTGTTTCAATGAAAAGTGTATCAAAAAGAGGGGACAGCTGTAATACGCTCAACAATAAAGATTAAAAAAAGAAAAGGAAATTGTATCAGAACAACAATATTATTTTATTTTCACCCCTTTTCTTTTCCACCCCTCCTTCCGGGACCTGAATAATCCACCCGTAGAATGTCCACTCACATTGCTGACATTTCATGACAATTCTAAAGAATTGGCTTCAATCCTGAGGTCACACAGAGATGAAATTTCAAGGGGGTAAGTTTGATCATTTAAAACATCAAGTTTTACATGTGTAGCTACAGAAAAATAATGCCTCCAGAGAAACAGGAGGTCCAAACTAGGAGCAGCCATTAACAACACTTGACAACTTGGAAAAACCAAGGACATACAACGCCAGAGCCCACAGCCAATCCTTTGCAAGTCCTGTCAGTATTTCTCTCAAATATATCCCCAGTCAAACCACTCACCCCACCTCAGTACTACCACTCATGCCTTCAATTCTCACGTCGACTACCACAGCTCCTAACTGGGATCTTATTGCTCTGACCTCCCTCCCTCCTGGAGAGGAGGGGTTTGCTGAGCATGGCGTTAGAGAAGATAGGCAGGGCCAGATGATTTGGGGTGGCCCTGAAAAGCCACAGGAGTCGTTTGGGTTTTTTTCTGAGTGAGATAGGAAACCACTGTAGAGTTGTGATCTGGAAAATAAAATTATCTGATTTAAGTTTTGTTTTTAAGTGCTCTAGTTGCTGCTTAGAGAGTTGACTGTAGTAAGATTTGGAGTAGGGAAACGAGCCAGGAATCAGCTATGGCAGAAGTGAACAAAGACCTTGAGCCTCTCTTGCTTTTTCCATAAAAACTCCAAGCTCCTCCCTCCCTCACAATATTGGCTCTTCCTGTACTCTTGGTCTTAAATACTGTTCTCCCAGATCGTTAAATGCCTTCTTCTCTCCTTTTATTCCTGTCTTCACTTAAATGTCACCTCCACTGAGGCTTTGCCTGACCACTCTATGCAAGACAACCCCCATCTCTGCCAGTCCTTCTCTATCCTCTCACGTCTCCCCTCCCATTATTTATTACTACCTGCTACTTCTCATGGTGTGTATCTTCTGCACGAGTTTACATTCTATGGGAGCAGGAACCTTGTCTATCCTTTTCGCTGCTGTAGCTTTAGCACCTGGAACTGTGCCTGGCACAGAATAAACATAACAGGAACTCAATAAACATTTGTAGTGTTCATGGATGGATGAATAAGTTTCTTTGTTCATAGCATGATCTGAAACAAATTAGATGGGAGCAAGTTTTTTAGAAAACACTTAAGGTTCCAGAAAAAGGAGATAAAGTATAAAAAGCACCAAAGAGTCCTGGTATATAATAATCATTCCGTTTCATTGAGGACTGATATATCCTAGGCAGCAGTGTGAGTTCTAGTCTGTCTGGTTTAATCCTTCAGCAGCCCTGAGTAGATACTGTCCTGATTTTACAGACGAGGAAACTGAAACTTGGATACCTACCACGATGGACTCTTTGGAACACTTGTAAGCTCATTGCCTTTCAATTCTGAGAAGCCCTTGAAAAGGTGGCTTTAGCCTTGAAAAAGAAAAGTTGCTGATAGGCTTGTTTAGAAGCTGGGAAGTTGTTATAGTTTTAAAGCCTAAATTGGACCTGGTGTCAGCTGATCCGATGACCTTCCCTTTTTCTATCCCAGGTAATCCGGTAATCTCCCAGTAATGAGCAAAGCTTGTACACTCCATTAATACTGGGTGCAGTTAGACAACGCTGCCGCCAGCCTCAGGTGCCCAACAGGAAGCCGTAATTGACAATACAGATCTGAGCGGGGCAGTGTGGTCACAAGCTGGTCACCTTCCCATTTCTTTTCACAGGGCTGCACTCATTTGCTGCTCACCCCCTCTTTGGCCAATGGCTTATGCCCCAGACTGGACATTTTTAGGTTCAATTCTGTTCCTAACCCAGATGATTGCTGAGGTGAGTCATAAATACCTCACTGAATCTCACCAGAAAAGTAAAACAGAATTCTCCCTCTATTCTTCACTCCCAGAGTGGGCTAATATCCTCCCAAATAGATGAAGTTCCTCATAGAAAGAGTGTGTATTTCATCAAAGTAATATTGTGAGCTTCAAATTCAGATTTTTAAAAGGCACTGGTAGAAATAAATATTTGCCATTTTACTGCATCCTTAACAATGTAGTCATAATATGATCAATTTAATTTTCATCAAAAAATATATTACTGTGTTTCTAAGTATAGAGACTAGGAAGATCCCCTTCTGAAAATACTGACTATGTATAATTGAGATATACTTTAGATAGTTCGTAATTAGAATTTGATGTTTATTTTTACCCCTTTGAACACTACCAAGAAGTTTATATTTGTATCTAGCATCCTAATAACATTAACATGTCTCCCCCCATGCCCCCCGGTATGAATTTGAGAGAGACAGTGACTCACCTCTTTCCATCTTTAGGCCATATTTTCTATCCTGAAGGGGTTACCTTTTGTAAAAAACTGGCATGCCTTTTTTCCTTCTGCTCTTTCATTAGGGAAACAGCAATGGATTCTTCCTGCGAAACCCATTGATTTGTAAAAAGGGAGTCCAATAAGCAATTTGCTCAAGAGCAGAGATTGTGGTCTTTGCAGAAAAATGTCTCAAGATCACCTTTTAGGGTAAGTTAGGAGTACATGGGTCTAACTTTGCACATCTAATGGGTAAGGCTTTCTTTTACTTCAGGGCCTGAGGCTGTTTACAAATAAGAACAGACCAAGGTGGTATCCTGCCCAAGATAGTACTGTGAGGGGAACTATGGTCTTTTGGTTAATGACATATCTGAAATAATACACCACCCTTGATTCAGGGACAGAATTTCCGCTGATGCAATAGCGAGTTGGGTGGGCCAGTACTGAGTACTATGATGAAAGCCCTTCACAATGGTTTCCAAAGAATGGGGACCAGAAACACTAAAACAAAGTCACATTTTCACAGAGCTTCGAGAGAAAGGACTCCCAGCATTGAGCCCCTATGAAAAAGGCTGTCCTGGCTCCATGGTCCTAAGCACAGCCCTGGGAACCATTAGAGAGCGGCTCTGGCAGATCTCAGCTGACACATGAGTGAATGGCAGGAGGCAAGGGAAGGAAGCCGGGGCCCACCCCAAGTCAGACTTCAGAGATGCACGGCCTGACACACACGTGCATGGAAACACACACACACACACACACACACACACACACACACACACACATACACACACACACACACTATAGGAAAGCTCATTTCACATTTTTATAATAAGCAAATATTGTAGCAATAAATTGTCTCCTCTTCTCATAGAGATGGGAAAGATGAAAGCTTTTTAAAAGGAACAAAAAAGTAGAGACTTATACTCCCACATCAGCAAGTGCTCTGTGAATGATCAGCTGATAGACACAATCAACTATCAGCTTTTGATTTCACTGTATTTGCTGTGCTTCAAGGAGTCCTGAGCATGTTATTTAGTGGACTTCTGTGGGGAAGGTATAGCAGCAGTAAGGGGCAAAGGTGGGAGGATGAACTATGATCTAAGCTAGTCAATTTCTTCCTTAACACCACCCCTCTCCCCATGCCAAGCATTGGTAATTCTGAGCCATCTCCCACAACTCACGAGCAGGCTCATCATCCCAAGCTTTGTCACCCTCGCCCTTCACCTGGTGGTTCCCTATCTAGTAATGCTCCTCCTCTGGTTGTCCTTCTGGCTCAGTCTTTCCTATCACCCAATGGGAACTAAAATGTCACCTCCTAAGAGAGCCTCTGCCTGACCAAGTATTACCTCTCTGTTTTATTCTATAAATACCCTGTTTATTTCCCTCATTGTCCTTTTTCTAACCTGTAATTCTTTCATAGGTGTTTAATGCCTCTCTCTCCCTTTTTTTAACATAAGCTCTCTTAGGCTAGGGATCATATCATTTTTATCACCATCCTCCACTCAGCTCATGACTGCATGTGGAAAGCATTCAATAGCTATTTGTGGAATGAATGAAAATGTTTGGCTGAAGTCCCACCTTTTCTGTTTCAGTTCACAATCTTTCCCTTTTCTGACTTGATAAAGTTCTTGAAATGATTCTGCATTCTGGTTGTGTAGCACTTTATTATATGGTCTTGATGGCCCGTGTCATCTTTCTTCATTTACATGCTACTTGGATTAGGGACCTGGTCTTCTACTATTCATTTTGCTCAAGCCTATGACATTGATCTGGATTCACTTATCTTGAAATTAATGTATCAGAAATGTTATCTTCATGGAATACAAGCCTCTTGCCCCAGAGTGGTCCTTTCCCCATAAGCTCTCTATAGAACTTTAGACCCAATGCCCATATACTGCTCTAAGAAAATGCCATGAATCCCAGGCCTTAGTTGCTGAGTATCAAGAGCAAGCTGTCACCTTCAGGAAAGCAGGTTTGCTTATGGAAGTCTTGAACTTCGTTATAAACATTGCTCATTTCAGGCAGACTGTGAAAAATCTAAACAGCTCTAAATTAAGAGCTGATTGTAAGTTATTGCAGATTTCCTCCTAGTCCTTCCAGATTATTTGTTTAAAGGGATCTGGTAAATACCAGATCTTTATTATGATGACTAATGTCCTGCCAACAGAAGAAGGGGGAAAAAAAACCTTCAAAATAATTCTGCATGGAAATGCAGGTGGCTCTGCCCAGCAGTGCAGATTTCCCACCCACCCACCCACCCCCGCCCCCGCCGCCCCAGGCAGCCTGTCACTTCTAAGCTTTGGAAAGAGCTCTTTTAAGATTGGGACTTGCTTTCAAAATTGCTTTGACTTAGAAGCCAAAGCCTGTCGTCTTGCTAACATTTGCTCTGTGTTGTCAATCTTTGGTGGTCAGCAAAATGACCCCCAAATGCCAGAATCCAAATGAATAATTCAGGCATTGAACTTTAGAGTAGATGCTTGATTCTTCAAGATAAGGAGTCCTACCACCTGTCAGATGCTTGGAATGGGATGAGGCAAAGGAAGACAGCAATGTATAAAATGAAGGGGGTGGGACATTTAGCTCAGCATCAATTCCATATTTCCAATTAAGCCAAAATGGGAACTCACAGGCCTGGTTCCATTTTTACTAGAGGGAAAAGGGTGCTAGGAAAGAAAAGAAGCATTAGCTTTTCATCAGAGCCTT